>NC_139720.1:96275106-96652606 GCF_964211835.1 Anser anser
CCTTTGACGCCAGGCCCAGGCCCATTGCCAAGTCTCAGATCCATTAGCGAGGTGCCTCGCTGACTGAAGCACAAATCAGGATGGATCCGGGTGCAATTAACAGCTTCTAGCACCTCATCTGGAAGGCATTAGCTTGGCTTTGGGGAGGGGGTTATGGGTTGGGAGGAGAAGTGAGAAATAAGAGGGAATGGATATAGATGCCAAACAGAATAAATAAGCTATTTCTGCCCCTTTTAGGAACCACCATCCAGCATCTGACAGCAGCACACAAGCAGATGTGCAGTCGCCATCAGCGGGGAGTGCAGTTACTGTACCGAGCCAGTGTACCCTATAGACCTTCCCTCCTGGGAGGATTCAGCTGTTGGGTCCAACAATGTACCACGATGGCATGGAGGTGTGCAGTCAGCCATGGCTTGTGAGCGATGTCCCAGAGCAAGGCTTGTGGTTATAGGAGCTGTAAATGCACTTTTGTCTACCTTGTCCTCATCTTCCTATGGTGCTCTATTCCATCTGGCTCTCAGTGTACTAAAATCCCTAACAGCATGATGCTCTGGTGTCTCTCTTGCACTTGAAGAGCCAAGACAGACCAGCATATATTGGTTATGGTGGCCCATAGGTGTGTTGTAGACCAAGAAGCCGCAGATAATGCAGTTCTTGCCTGTACAAAGACATTGGGCTTCACCCAGCCTTGTACATCCCATCGAGGAAACCTCTGGTATTGCTCTCAGCAGAGACAAAGGGCAGCCTCACTCCTCACCAGCTTGCTCTGGGGTGCCCAAATGCACAGGTGTCTGTGGCTCTCGGGCAGCCTCAGCTCTAAGCTAAAGGGACAGGGCAAGCATACTTGTAGTGCAGCCGTCACGCTCCCAGAAAGGGCATGCTGTTTTCTGAAATGGTGTACGCTGGGGGAAAACCAAACACCAATTGCCCTCTCCTCGTGTGGCAGAGCCTGCTAGCCTGCAAGGCAAGGGAGCTTAGCTTTTATTTAAACATCTGGGTGCGATCCCAGTGCCCAGGCGCCAGATCCCCGTGCCACAGCTCACAAGGTTTTCCACTCCCAGGGCCACCTGCTGATGGCCAGAGGCTGAGGAAGCCAAGGCGTCCTCCGAGTCAGTGATCTCATGTTATTCCTGCACAGGCAGCAGCTGGAAGTAGCTGGAAACAGCCCTCAGAGTAATTTTTCCTATGCCGGCTGTTGCCGAACGATGGTCTGTGGAACCCTGCTGGTTGGTGAGCTCATGGAAAGCCATCTGCACCTGGGCTCGGGGGCCATCCGGCCAGAACGGTGGTGACATAGGTGCGGGGCTGCGTGGGGGAAATGTGGAGGGCTGGTATTTGTTGGTTCAAGGAGCACGGGATGTGTTGTTACAGCCGATGCTCTCTGTCGTGTTCCTGCTGGCGGACACACGTATGGCAAGTGGATGCAGAGGGCAGCGAGGGGGAGTGGATGCGCTCGGCCGTGCCTTGCTGCCTGCAGAGGAGGACGCATGCTCGTGCTCGGCCGGCGGCTGCCTGCACATATTCCCGTGTTTTCCCGGCTGGGATGGAGGGAGAAGGCCTGTTTTCGGTTAAGCCCTTGGTCACACGAAGATGCCTTTCCTATTACTCTTTTGTTTTCCCTTCCCAGTAACATTCCCGTTTAACTCTTCCAACACTCCCCCGCGGTGCAGCTCGCCCTTCCCGAGGGATGCCCCCAGGCAGGGGCAATTCGGGAGCAAGGGGAGGTTGTGGGGGTCCAGGGCTGGAGCCCCCACACCCCACATACAGGCTTGGGGAAGCTGTTGCAGGGGAGGATGGCAGCGCCAGGAAGAGCTGGGGTGCCAGGAGGAAGATACTCCAACGCCACAGTGCTGAGCGTGGTGGAAATACCTAAAGAGTCAGTCACGGTGTTATCATGGCTGAATTTGGCTCCAAACTTCAAATCCGCAAAGGGGGAGTGCTGGGGGGGGGGTGGGGGGCAGAAAAGAAAACATGCGAAGGCCTTTTCAAAACCAAAGACCACAAGAAAAAACTTCCTATAAACAAATCAAATGGAAATATTTTTTTAGTTCTATAAACATTTCCCCTTGAAGCGTTCAACCCAAATATTGCATCACTGTGCTAAGACATAAACAAAGCTTACAGTGAAAGAGATGCACACCAACAATAGACTAGCCTGTTTGCCTTGTCCGGGCTGTGAGAAGTGCAAAAAATAAACAAACAGGGCAAAGAGTGACAAGCAGAAGAGAGAGATGCCTGAGGAGTACTTGTCTGAGCTTTTGAGGGAGGGGAGACCACAACCCCCACCAATTCCCAGTGAAGTTCAAGGAGAAAATTCGGCTCCTTCGGGGTCCTTAGGAAGTCCCAGGTCACAGGACAGATGGGCCAGATTGTAAGGTGGCCTCTAGGTTTTCCTCAAATACATTAACCCTTTGTAGGGTTGCTTAGAAAAAATGTGTTTGACGCGAACATCTCTTGGGTAGAGATGTATTAATTTTTGTGGCGATTGTAATGGTGGTAGCAAGAACAAAACTGGCCGAGCTGTGCTGTGTTTGATAATGATGTCGTGCTTCCCTAGAGGAAGTCCAGCCTCTTGACCATGGAGAGGTTGTTGCCCTCTGAGCAGCAGTGAGCAGGCTTTCAGAAGGGGGCAGGGTCTGGGAGCCTGGCTTTTAGTTTGGATGCACTCTAGGAGGAAGAATTTGGCATCAAATGAGAAAATCTGACATCCCTCACACACCCAAGAAACATGCCCAAAAGACAGCAGCATCAGGTCATGCTGGGGGCCTCAGGGCTGTATTTTGCTCTGTCTTCCTGGGGTATAGGTACCCCTAATATGGCATGGCCTCATTTCTCACATTTTGGGGACATACTATGACCCCACGCACGAAGATCCTCAGTGGTGGGACACAAAGAGACCTGCCTCCAGTCCTCCTCCTGCTCCTGTGGCAGGGAGAGCACCAGCCATGAGTAGGAAGGACAGCTGGACAAGGACGGGATGGGTGGATGAGGCAGCAGAAGCAGGTAAGGGATGAGGTGATGAGCAATTTGGATAACAACTTGGTTATCAGTTAATCAGTATCGTGGTCCGACACTGGGACCAGTATATCCCTCACCCCTCACACACACACTGTAGGAGCTGCCATACATCTCCTGTTATGTCTCCCCCACCAAGAGAGACAGGCAAGGAGCTGCACAAGCTGCTCTTGTGGGAGGGGAATTCCCTGTCATTGCAGCTCACGCAAGAGACACTGTAGGAAAGGCCACAAAAAAAGCAAGCTGCTTCGCAGTTCAGTCTCATGGGAAAGTTTCACTACCAGAGAGCTGGTATAACTTGAAACCCCTTGAGCAAACTGACCCTATATTTCTGATGAGAGGAAAGGGGAATGAGATTATGCTTGATCGCTCAGCTGGGGTCACTCTGCTTGGTCAGCGCAATGAGCAGAAGCAACTTGGATTTCCCTGGTGGCTTTACGCCCTCCCTCCACGAGCCTTCCTGCTGCTCTGCGACCCCAGCCACATGGTCTGCAGGCCTGCACGGTACAGCAAACCTTCTGAGAGCATTTGATCTGCCCAGGCTCACTACAAAAGCTTCTTGATGCATGCTTTGGTCTCGCCAAAACGACTTCAGGTGCTGCTGCAGGAGGTGATTTATGAGAGGAGGCCAGAAGAAAGGGCCTCACACGCTTCTCACGTTACATTGCCTCCACACCGGTGGGAATTCAGGGGCGCCTACACCCGGGTAGCTGAGGGAGAACTGGGCCCAAACTGAGACTATCTGTCTGACCAACAGACAGGACCAAAGGGCTGTAAGCACTAAGCAGGGGTGGTCCAAAGCAGTAGGCCCAAGTAGGCCCAGAAGTAACGAGGTGAGCTGTTCCTGTACCACCAAAACCCCGAGTCGTACAGAAAGGATTGCTCCCCTTTTTCGCCTTCCACAAGGAGCCTGCCGGCATGGCCTGTGCCAGGCAGGAACGGATTGCACGGGTCTTGGCCTACGCAAGGGTGTTGGGAGCACCGATGGCTTGCAGGGCTTCAGGAGGTGGTCCACAACTGGGTTGCAGCATCCTCCTCCGAGTCCTCCCCCCGTACACTCGCGCCTCGTGCAACATCTAACACATGCAGCCAAATGAAACAGCGGCAAATAAAAGCAGCTGGGAGAAATGAAAAAAGCAGAATTTCAAAGCTTTGGCTGATCTTTATTTGGCAGCACATGCTGGCTGCTGTGTGGTATCACTCTGTGAAAGAATCTGTGGATTTTTTTATTATTTTTTTTTCTTCCCCCAGAGGTTAGTTTGTTCTCTGGATTAAAAAGGGATCAGAAACACTAAGCTGTATAACCTTTTAAAGTTCATCTAACCCTTGTCCTCAGAAACTGTATACTCCTGAGCACCGCAGCCTTGGTATCAGCTGTGGTTCTCTTTTCTAAAGGGGGACCTGGTTTCTAAAGTTACAAAGAAATGCCTGGGAGGTGCTTTGCTATCCTGCTCTTTAACATGCAACGGGAGTGTATGTGTGCACAGCCTAATGAGAGGACAAAACCGGGCATACGCGCACAGAGGCACGGAGCTGTAAGAGCAGCTTTCTTTTACACAGTCTGCAGATTGCAGTGGGGTGTCAGCGTTCGGTTTCATAGACAAAAGTAGCATTTTGGAGGGGAGAGTGTTAGAAGAGTAATGCAGGCAGGCAGTGTGTAGCCAGACTAACCCAAAGGAGAGGCACTTAAAGCAGTTCAGAAGTCAGGGGCTGCAAGTCTAAACACCAGAGGGCTGGGATATTGCTGAGGGTGATATGAAAGGGTCGCACTACGAATGATGAACAAAGATGGAAATGCAGGTTGGTAACATGATGATGCTTTAGGAGACGTGTCTGTCTGAGCTGGACAAGAGTACCCCTCTCCTAGGGCAGTCTCTTGCAGGCTCCCCGGGTTCGGCTAGCCGCAGAGGCACAGCTGCAGAAGGTCAGCTTATGAAGGGTGGCACCTCTGATGTTCCTTGGGAGGTGAGGAACCTCACCTGGCCAGGGGGACCTTCAGGAGAGGGGATTTGTCCCGATGAAGTGTTAGGGGCTGACTGAGTGGGACCTGCCTGCACCACGGGGGCTTCCCTGTGTGCCTCACGGTCTCCAGGCTGGGCTGTGGGCTCACAGATTTTTTCCAGGCTGTTTCTCCGGGATCCCTGATAGAGCCCATCAGAGCTGCCTTTTATCAGCACTGCATGCCCTAGCGAGCCTGCCCTGGCTCACACACAAAGTGCTCTGCGCAGGGTCAACCCAGCCGGATTTCACGCTGGGGATGCAGGTGATGGCAGGGTCGGGGCACGGGGACAGCCGTGGGGCTGGCCAGGATGAGGACTTGTTGGAGGGCTCTTCCAAGGGGCAGAACAAGCCAGAGGCAATGAAAAAGAAGGAAGGCAAGGCAACAGGTGTGGGGGGAAGCGGTGGAGGAGAAGAGATTATGGGTAAATAATAGGTGAATAGACGGAGTGCCACAAAGAGAGAATGTGATGTAAAGGAGATCTGCATGCCTTAAAATGTAAGCTCCCTTGCTGATAGACATGACAGGTAGCTATTTATCATCAGTGTAATTACTCGGGCACTGCACCCCAGCTAAAGGGGTCTTTTCAGCCTTCAGCATTAACCTGGAACACCTTTAGGATGCCTCCCTATCTTGGCTGTTGATGTCTGTAAACCCCAAACGACTTACTTCAGATTAAGGGAATCAGTAAAAAGTGTGAAATCCTAAACCCGGTGAAGTCTGTAGTGATGGGAATAAGACTCCTATTGACTATGGTAGCACCAGATTTCCATGCAGCATCTCCACAGAGAAAAAAAAAAAAAAAGTGGTTCATCTAGCATGAGAAGAAACTGCTTTTTCACATCACTGTCCCAGCAAAGGGGAAATGCAAGGTCTTGATTTTATGTTCTGTCCAGCAGGCTTATCATTATTCTGAGGTGGATTTTGGCAATGAAGTCACAGGCAGGAGGGCAGGTGCTGAAGAGCTCTTTCTGCACACGGCAAGTTCGTGGTGCTCCTGTGTCCAGGCTCAGGACTTCCCACATCCAGCATGACAGCACTGCTATGTGGTCACGATCACAAACGTGGCTGCACTGGCTTTCACTGCATGAGGAGTTTTAAACTGTAGAAGAGTTGTTGCGAAGTTCTGAGGAAGAAAAGCAGGATCTCAGGGGGAAAAAAGGCTATTTACTTAGGGTGTTTGAGCTCCTTACTCAAGCAAAAGGTTTTGCCTTTTGCATTGGATTATTTCCAATTAACAAAGGCTTTCTTAAAGACCCTGTCCTCCACCTGAAATGCTTAGTGCATTGTAAAGCACTCCCCAAACACAAGACAATCTCTCCAACTGTAGATTCCTGAGCTTTTTAAGATAAGGAGACAAATGAACATGAACTTGACCATCTCATAGACGTGGGAGCCCTGGAGTCCAAATATTTCGTATCAATGAACTAACCACTAACAGAATAATACTTCTTTAGAAAGTCCCCCATATGCATATAATGCAACACCTGGAGTGTAGGCACAGCCATACCCATACGTAACACATTTTGTACCAATATACCTATCATTGTGCAAAAGGAGAATGACACTTTTCTGGGGGAATCTTTCATATGTGCTGTTTTAACTATGTCTGAAATAGGGATTGTACCAACAAAACTACCCTGTTGCCAGCCCCTATCCAAAACAAGGCAGATCTATCACCCATTTACCCCTAAGGTTACAAGCGTACACCACGCATGTATTCTGAAGTAACATCTCAGCCAAAGTGGGACATCTCTGTCCGACATCAGGGCGAGCTTCTCACAAGCAAGTCTGTGTCCCTGACTTGGGCCCTAGCGGTGAAACTAAACTGACCTCAGGCTGGTTTAGTTTACTCCAGCACAGATTTCCTAATATAGCCAGGCCCTATCTCTTGTCATCCCGTCCCACCCCCCTCTTTAATTTGGCTCTCTTGAGTTTTGATGACTGAATCGCTTCCTTCTTTCTTTCTCTGATTACTTTCTTAATCTTCTGCCCCTGAAAGATGCTTAGATCCTGAATCCCTGTACAAATACACTTTCCTTTCTAAGCTTTTCACCAGCCAAGCAAGGTTTTATTTGTTTATTTAATTTGACAAGCTGGGAGAGAAATGATCCCATTTCCTATGGATTATCGAAGTAACAAATAGCTTTACAAGAGGGTAAACAAAGCAAAACTCATGCTGAAACCCCTTTGAACCAGGGGCTTCCCATTCACTTCCCCACTTGGGATGGAGGCTGCTGCCCTCGGACTGGGCAGCTCCTGGAGATGTGTCCTTTCTGCCTTCTTGTCCTCTCTCACCAGACTCACCATGAATTCCCAACAAGGCAGCCACATGGCTTTGAGCTCACTCTGCAAAGGAGGGCTTTCTGCGCCTTGCCTTTGGCTCCATGGCCCAATGCCTCCTGTGGGAACAGAAAAACCTGGGAGCAAGTCCAGGAGCCTCGATGGAGGCAGGAATGCTGCACAGATTTTTTTCTGGGAGTTTCACTTGACTCAGAGGCTGGGCATGGACACCTGGAAGCATCAATCTGTGCATGCAACTCCTGTAATGTGTTTCTGAGAAGAGAGAGGCACAAATTTGGGCTAAAATTTAGAGGGAGTCAGAGTTAGTAGTGCTGATAGCCCCCCCCCCCCCAGGACAACAGCCAGGACAGCAGTGTGCAAGTCACAGTTTTTCGGGGAGCCCAGGTTTGGGGGCTGGGGGCTGCCCGTCTCTCCCCCACCCCCAGCATCCCCTTCTGTTTATTGCTCCGTCCATAATTGGGAGGCATGTGTGGATGAATTAAACATAGCAGGGCGGATGAGAAAACTATCCCTCTTAGCTGGCTGAATGAGCAAATTTAACTGAGCCTGTTACCCACTGCGTATCGTACCGACATGCCAGGGTCCGGTTTCCTTTGAGCTCGCCCTTTCATGCGGAGTCCCTCGGTGCCCCCCGCCTTGCTCCGCACAATGTCAAACAGCTGGAGCTCCTGCGGCCCGAGGAGGAGCCTTTGCATCCGACAGCAGCAGCAGTGGGAATTTTGCCTGGGATCGCAGAGGGCTGGGGCCGAGGATCGGGATGCTCCAGCACCTCCAGAGGGGGACGGGTCCCCCCCAGCCGCAGCTTGCGTCTGGTCAATGCCCATGGTAAAAGCTTCCTTAAACCCTAGGGAATGGGGCTAAAGGAGGGGTTTTTGGCTTTCTCACTGCTTTGAACTTCAGCCAGGTCAATGACAACCTGAGGGCAGTTCTGGTGGGTGGTTTGAGGTAAAGGGGTGCCAGCCTAGAGCCGGTGAGCTTGTCTGTGGATGCACAGGGGACATGGTTGCACGAACCAGCTTCCTACTTCATCCCCAAGGCATTTCTTAGACTGATGTGGGAAGAATAGTAAATGAAGGGTGCTGCTGCACCCCACGTTTCCTCCTCCCTGTGGATAAACAGGGAATGTAATCCTGTGGGGCTGCAATCCTGGCCTTTTTTTTTTTTTTTCCCCTAGCACGAAACAAGCCCCAGGGCAGTTCTTTTCACAGGGTAGCTTTAATTCTTCTCCCTCACCTCTTTCTTCCCACCTCTGTAAGCCTAAAACTCGTGAGGGCTAATTCAATTCCTGTTTTAATTTAGGACAGTTTACGACTACTCTAAATTAGGAAACCACTGCTTTTCAGATAAGGCAGGTGCTAGAGGTCTCAGCACTTGTAAAAATTAGTCCACTTAGTGAGGTGTCTACATATGGATTTAGCACCTAAGGGCTGTGTTGCTGAGCAATGAAAAGAAAAACTTGGACTCTGGGAAACAGTTCTTTAAAAGATAATTGGACAGCAAAGTTAATGCTGGGGAGGAAGGAAGTTTGTGTTCAATTTGGTAAGCCTGCCCATTCATGTACAAGTTGACGAGCCATCAGTACATATTACCTTGGGACTCCAGAAACCACGCAGACGAATCAGTTTTGAAATTTTCAGTATCCCTGTCATAAAATGAGGAAACAAGAAACTCAAAACCAAGCAGAAACAACAACAACAACAACAAAAATCAGACTTAGAAACTATAAATCACGTGTATCATCTATGCTCTGTGCATGGCAAAGGTGTGAGAAACCTATTCATAGTTTGTAAACAATCCTAGTCTGACTTTGCAGTAACAGCAGATTTGTTTCAAACTCATCTTTGTTGTAGAACTTTGACAGGATTTCCCTGCACCTCTGGGGTAATTTTACTAGCTTGTATGTTGTTGGGCACATATACATCCTTTGGAGTGGAGGGAGGCAATGAGCAGGAGTTGGTTTGGTTTGATTCCAAGGATTGGTGTCCTTGCTTTTTTTTTTTTTTTGAAAATTTGTGCTTGAGATACTTTCCCCAAGAGTAATCATCTGCCAGGGGGAAGATTGGAAGAAAAGGTCTTCTCCTTCTTGTTTCACTTTTTTTCCACATCACCTTCAGAGAAGCCATATTTATGGGTTAATTTGTGGAGTCAGTCACTTTCCTTGAAACTAGCTGGCTAAAATCACACAGGCTGTTCGACCTCCATTGGAAGGGACTGTGTTCATTTAGCAAAATATTAGTGCTGGCACTTTGGTGGAAAACTGCAACCTGAAATAAACAGTTGGGCTCACATTATTTCATCTGGCTGCATAAAAAATTTGCCTCCTACTTAGACATTTCTTTTCCTCCTTCTCTGCCTACATTCTTGTTTCAGGTGTCTTGACGTCCTGATACAGATGGTCTGTCCTGTGTCCCACAGCAGTGCAAATGGGATGGGTGTCCTCTCCTGGAGGGAATGAGTCTGTGGGTGATGCCGGCCAGATAAAGCACCTCAGGTCCCTTCACAAACACTGGTTTGTGAGGCAGCTATGGAGATGTTTGAACTCCATTCGCACAACTGGGGAAACTGAGGCACACAGTGTCGACAGGCACTTGCCCAGTCCCACCCTGCAAGCCATCGCCAGAGCCTGGAGGAGGGATCTAATTCTCCTGCAGATATGTAACATGCAGAGCTGAGCGTAACACAAAAACCTGGCATGGCTCGGTGTTGGCAGGTTTGCCTGAAAGAGCAGGGATGGCTGAAGAAGCTACCCGGCTTGTGAGGCTGCAGGTCACGGCATGCTTGTGCACGGTTGCTCATAGGTACCTTCAGCGGGTGCCTGCTGGTGAGCTGGCAGACCCGTAGGAAAGCTGTCTGACCCCTTGAAGGTTTCTCCAACAGGTAGTTGGAGAAACTTCCACACAGTTTTCAGGACTTGGTCCCTACAGGGTGGCAAGGTCAATCAGAAGGTCTACCACAACACCTCCAATGATATTTACCTCCAGAGAGTCTCACAGCCCAAACATTGCCCCCTAAACCCCGAAGTCCCCCAGTCCCTGGTGCCCACAGTGCCTGCGGGCACTGCCCATCCCTCCCGACCCCATGCCGGGGCATCCGCTTCGTGTGGTGAGGTCTGGCCGCCATCTCCCCTCTGGCCCTGGGGGAGCCGTGGCCCTGCGGCCACCATCCCGCGGGCCACCCCGTTGCCCCAGCCGCCACAGCGGCCTCCCTCCTTGTCAGGACAAACTTTTCGGCCCAACTTTCCCGCTTCCGCCTGCTGGGGGGAGTGCGGCGGCCGGGCGGGTAGCAGCTCTGCGGGTGCCGGCGGCCTCCCTTCAGGGTAGACAACGTCCAGATGATGCTGGTTATTGTTATTGCTGGGGGGGGGGGGGGGGGGGGGGCGTGAACAGGCGGCCGCTGCCTTGCTTTTTGGGGAAGGGAGTTTAATTTTGTGTTTTCTCCCTCCTCTGGCTCCTCCTCTTCATCCCTCCTCCTCCTCAGGGGGAGGGGAGGAGGGAGAGGCGCTGGGGCAGGAGTAGCCGGAGCAGGGAATTGTTTGGGAGTTCAGTCATCCAAAAGCCGTCTCCCGTATGGAGGGTCTGGCTCCCCGCGTCCTCGCTCTCCTTCCCTCCTCCTCCTCCTCCTCCTCCTTCTCCTCCTCCTCATCCTCCTCCTCCTCCTCCACCCGCGCTGCTCTCCCCGCCGTGCCTCAGCTCCGCATATAACCAGCCGCAACACACCGCCGGCAACCCCCAAGTCAAGGGCCCCCACCTTCCCCTCCCTTTCCCCCCAAAACAGGCTTTCTTCCTTTCTCTCTCTCTTTTTTTTTTCTCTCTTTATTATTATTATTTTTCTTCTCTGTGTGTGTGTGCTGAATTCCCCGCAGATCCGGCCTGGAAGTTCCCAGCTCCTGGAGTTAAGCCTCTTTGTTGCTTCGCTCAATTTCGGGCACGGTCGTGTTCCCCCCGCCTGCTGGGCCGGAGCCCCCGGTGAGTGAAGTGGTGGGGAGCGGGACAGGGGGGCGTCCAGCCAAGGGGCGAGGGGCTTTCCCCCTCCTCAGCCCTCCGGCTTTGTGCCGGAGTTGGGGAAGTTGCTGTCGGGATGCTGGGAAGGGGTCAGCGGGCGCGCCAAGGAGGTGACAAGAGAAGACCGATGTCCCACTGGCCCCAGCCAGTGCGGGGTTCGGGTTTGTGCTGGGGCAGGTGGGATTTGGGGAGTGGGTCATCCTCTCCCAGCCCTTCCTCCTCGGCCAGGCGGCGTTAATGGAGGGCCCGGAGCACGTACACGCCGCGGTGCTGCGGCGCTTTGCTTAAAACTTCCCCTAAAGCTTGGTCCACGACATCTCCCTGTCCTCACCACTGGCTGGTCGAGGAGTGTGGTGGAGAGAGGGAGAGGGAAAAGCTGTGCAAAAAAAAAAAAAATGTTTTCATCTCCTGTTGCTCCAGCTCTTGTCAAAAGCAGATGGGAGTTTGCAGGCAAGTCTCAGCTCCTGCAAACACAACCAAATACACTTTGGTTTGTGCTGTGTGAAGGGGCTGCTCCTGCAAAGAAAAGCGTGGGTGGGTAATCCGTGAGCAAAATTTCAGTCCTTCTCTTGTGCAACTGTAGATTTTTATCTCTGGTGCAAGGACGAGGAACGATTTGGGTTGGGGGAAGTGATTTTCTGCTCTGTGGCGGGATGCTGGAGGATTTGTGCATGTGTGCCTTGCTGCGTGTACTGTAACTTTGGCAGGTCTTGGTGTTTGCTGCAAATAGCAAATGTGCTGGGGACAAAGTGGGATGCAGCATTTGTAGCTGTGTCCAAATGAAACCTTTTACAATGCTCTGCATATGCTAATAATTACTTTGAAAAGTAGTAATAGACTTTTCCCAATACCTCCAGCTGGCAAAAGGTATTTAATACAAATCTTGTGTCTTTGAGCACTTCCTCAGCTAATTCTGGCACCCCAAGTGTGATTTCACTGGCATTGTAGGAAAGGCAGTTCAGGTCTATTAAAGGTTTTTTTTGTTCTTGTTTGTTTTAAAGAAACTCTCTTGACCTCTCTGCAGCATTATGCGAGTGGGATAACAGGCTTCCACACACACTGTGTGCCCGCCCGTAATTCCAGGCATGTCTTAAATTGTTTGATTTTCTTGGTGTCCAGTTCTAATTTCTATATCACTACCACGGTATCTTTTTGGTACGTTAATTCGCAATCTGCCATTAAAGTTTATTTTCCCATGGGCTAAAAAACTGTCATGGAAAATATTAGAAGAATGTGGGTGCTTTTGCGAGTAGGGCTTTAACTTAGTTTTCTTGTGTTTTGAACTGCCTCAATGTGCCTACGTTTGAAGGACTCTTACATATATATGCATATATACATACATGCACGTGTTTTTTTCAGTGGGTTGGATACTGAGGTTTATGGCTCTGGCAAGGACTTCAGCAGAAACATTTCACGGGTTTGCAATGAAGATTTGTTCTGTTTATTTAAGTGACCTAAAGAAATGAAGGTGAAATAACTTCCCTTGCTAATGGGAGTCATCTTGGGACCTTCTAAAGTAAATAGGACAATTAGGGAGAGCTGTGAGCTCCCTGCTGAGTGAGTGATATTCTCTGACAAGAAATAAATGGAGTTTTGTTCTATGTACTTTTTAAAAAAACCCCACCCCCCCAGCTACAATTACAGAGACTCATCCCACAATACAACACAGACAAGAGGTGTTTGCTGTGAGGGTTGGAGTCAGGTAGAGAGCAGTCCTCCCCGCTGGGGAAAATGAGGCAGGTTCATCTGGAGAGTGCGCAGGGGTCCTGTGCAGATTTTGAAAGTAAGTTCAGTTTTCCATCTCTCTCATACATACACATGCTCGCCCCATGACACCTTTCTTTGAGAGATATCCCAGCACAAATAGCTGAAACCACAAACATCTCTTCTCTGCTTGGTGCAAAGGAGAACTTTTACAGGTGAATATATGTGCTACAAACTGGCATGTAAGTCTTACGGATGCTCTGTAGCCCTGTGGTCTGGAAAATATAGCTTTTCTGTATCAAATACTGACACGATATCCCCAGTAAGTACAGGACGAGAGGCTCTTCACCACTGCAAAGTGAAGCTGGGTGCCTGGTGTTTGGAGAGGCCTTCCCAGCCAGTCGGGTGTGAGACTCTCAGCTTGGAGTTTTGCTCTTTCAGAGGACAGGTGAATTATTGCCCAGCCCCCATGCTTCTTGAAATTACGTTCAGTCCTCAAAACTAACATCAGACATGCCTCCAAGCGCTCGATACCAAACTTGCAGCTGTGCTGTGCTTTCAGGTTACTGGTTCAGCTCCTTCCACCCGGCCACCTCGGCCAGCAGATTTTGCCCTTTGGGAGCCGCCTGGAGCCTCTTGCCCAGCAAGGAGCAGTGCAGGTGGGGTTGGGAAGCGAGCAGCCTGCTCTGTCCCCACTCCCCCCCGAGACGCTGAGGGGACACTTCCTTCCCTCAGTTAAGAAAACTAATCTGTTTAGAGCAGACCTGATTTTTTATTGTTTCTCTTCATTGCTACTGGATGACCATGCTTGACTAAAATACCAACCTGCCACTGCTTCCCAGCTTCTTCCTTAATTGTGTGTCCTCATGAGCACAGAGGCCTCACAGTCCGAGACCATGCATGGCAAAAGAAAACCCTATTGCTTCTTCTGCCTGGGCTGTGAGAGGAAAGACGAGTGACAGGGGAGGAAAGACACTCTTCAGGTGGATGCAGAGGTTTGGATGTTGAGCTGTCAGGACTGTGGCCACAGCCAATGCACATACATTGCACGATCTTAAACAATTTCCTTCATAGCCCTGTACCTCAGTTTCCCCCTGCAGAAAACGGGGCTGAACCCTGTGCAGGTGGGGTGAGCGCTGTGGCAGGGCAGACGTTGCCACCCAAATTGCCATCAACAGCAGTGTCTCTTGTGTCTCAGGGCAGAGCTCAGACACACCGGGGGACACCTGCTTGGCCATGCTCCTCTGCGCCTCTGAAATCTTTCCCTGTGCCCAGGTGAAGACAGGCCATCTCCCAAAGGGCCCCTTACCTACCAGGTTGGCCCCGGATGGGTCTCCAGGGACCTCGGGCTCAGTCAGTCTCAGTCACTCAGCCCTTAAGAAGTTCCAGCAGCAGTAGGCCAGAGTGACTCTGGGTTAACACGAGTTTCTTAGGCAATAAATAATGGCCAGTCATTTTAGTGCCTGACGCCGAGTGCCTCAGACGTATGAGGAGCAATTCGCTTGGACTTCTTTTATGTGCAAGGGTATTTTGATGTATTACTGCTTGCATATAGTAGACCAGGGATTGCAAATCACTTGGTTTAAGCCATAGCCTCCCGGGCTAAGAGCTTTGCCCTGCAAAGTCTGCTGTTGGGATGGGGTATCCCACAACGCAGAAGCTCTCTTGCAAAACCTTCAGAGACTTCCTGTTTCTGGTTAGACTGAAAACATCCTGAGGGAAAAACCTGCTGCTGTGTACTTTGGTGCTCCTGTGGTCAGTCTCAGCTTAAAAGGTTGCTATGTATTCCAGCTCCTAGGCCACAAGGACAATTTGCAGAGAGTAATGAATAAAGGGATCGCAGGTCCCAGTGAAGACTGGCTTCCATTTTTTGCTAAATGTATTTTTTGAGTAAGTGTTCGACAAAATGCATCGCAAACATCTTTTCTTATTTCCTGGTGTCTGGTTCAGTCCTTCTTGGCCCTGAATCACACGACATTGTTTCCGCTGCTTCGTTGGCTGAGCACAGCGCTCGAAGCTTGTTTTCTGGAGGCAACGCTCACAGGATGGGAAGCCTTCAAAATCTGCTTTGTATGCACATTTGCGCGTAAGGCATCTTCAAATCTGCTCTCCACAGGAGCGTGGGCTCCAGCAACACAGCTGCAGGAGAGCTGGTGGAAAGCAGAGACAAAAGGAGCTGGAGCACGGTGGAAGCGAGCCGGCTGAGGAGCTCAGAGTTGTTTGTTGTAGGGGAAAAGCCTTCAGTGCTCGCGCGGTTCTGAAGCTGCCGCGGGCGGTGCGGGGTTTTGTACATAAACAGGGAACAACAGATCCCTGCCCTGAGGAGCCTGCATGCTCCTTTTATTAAAATGGCCTCTTTTCTTCCCTGTGAAAGGACAAACAGGCTGAGGGGCTCAGCTGTGCCTGATGGAGTTGTTAGCAGAGCACCTGGCGCGGTGGAGGCTCAGTGGCTGAGAGGGGCTCTCGGGCTGCTCTTGTGCCTTACAGGAGCACTCGAACAAGAGTCAGTGCCAGTTTATTTTGGCTCTGGTGGGACCGATGGAGGAAAATGTGCTTCAGGGAGCGTGTGGGACGTGCTCGAGCTTCTTCGCCCTCTTTGTGGGCAGCATGCCAGCGCAGAGGTGAGAGCCAAGCTTTACCCTCCCTTTCAGCTCGGCTGCTCTGGGGATGCTGCTGCCCTGTGGCCAAAACCTTCCCTGAGCTCCCTTTGGATGTGGGGCTCGCGGCTGCACCTTGTGCCCGTGCAGCGAGTCGGAGGCTGGCTGGGCATCGTCCAAACCACGCAGCAGCGTGTTGCCGCTATGAAAACCCGCTGTTGTTGAGATCACAGAGGTTTGGGGCTGTGGTGTATGTCTGTGAAAGCCAGATGGTGGCTTGGAAACCGGTCACCTTTTGTGAGCTTCTGCGCCTGGCAGAGGGAGTAAGTCTTTCACCCCGAGCCCCATGATGGCAATGCCATTTTTGCTCTGCAAGGTCTGCTCTGGAAAAGGGATTGTCCTGCACTTGTGCAGAGCTGTGGTCCTACAGCCCTGCCAAGTGCAAGGATGCGTTCGCTGGCTGTGATGCCAGTGAGTCTGAACAAGCTTCTGTGTCTAAAGGCTGTGCATCAGGCTCTTCTCCTGTTCTTTAAATCCTAGGAGTGGAGAGGAAAAGGGTGTGAAGGTCCCTGTCAGAGTTGCGTTGGCAGCTTTCAGGTATCACAGGGAGGTTGCTTTTTGTTTTTCACCTAACTAACAAAGGACAGGTTAGGCAGAGCCCCGCGGACCAATGTTGAGCTTGGTATGGATAAGAAAGCTTGTGCAGATGCAGACCTACTGATGTAGCGTTTGAGAAATAAACCTCAAATGTGGATGCACTGGCCTAGAGTATAGCATTTACATGCAAAAGGCTGCTTCATCTGCTAATGTCACTGGAACTCATCCTGGTACTTTTAGGAAGAGCAGCTACCTGGCTTAGTGATGCCAGCCTTTTAGGGCACGAGCCTGGGATGGCAGGAGAGCTGGGTTTGGCTCTTTGCATCCAGATTTCCCCCGGGGTTAGGGCAAGTTTCCTCAGTTCTCCACCTGCAAAACCTGAGAGCGGCACTTCCCTGCCTCCTTGTGGTGCTGAGGGTAGGTCTGCCGGAGATCAGCAGAGGCCGTGGCTTTGCTGGCTGCCAAAAAAACCCTCTCTGATTAGGACCGCCGTCGGTTTCAGCAGAGAGCCTCCTGTGGCATTGGCAGCCCGACGGGAGGCTGTTGCGGTTGCCTCTGGGGACGTCCACCCGTGCGTGCTGGGTGGATGTGGGCTCTGGGTTTGGTCTGGGGGCAGGCTGGCTGTCCGGCTGGAGAGGAGACGCTCGCTGAGCGTGACCCGTGGGGAGTCTAGTGTAGGTAGCAGCGCTGCAGCTGCAGCAAATTTATGGCTCCAGCCAGCAGTGGTACAGAGAGGCCATTGTAGTCTTATGTACTACTGTACAGTGTGTATCTCGACACGCAAAGTGGCTCCTGTTTTTTTTTTTTTTTTTTTCCCTCCTCCTCTCCATCCCTCCATGTCTAGCTTTATGAAGTTCCACCCCTTAAATTGCAAATTTGGCCTTATCTTCAAAGAAGCCCTTTGGTGCCAAGCTTTTAAAGGTAGGTAGGAGGCAAGAGCAAAAACATCAAATCCATTAACAGCCTGGTTGCCAGAGAAAATGTTTTTTAAAACAAAATCTGAAACTTTAGTGTTCGAGATCCAACACCAAGATTGAATACAAGTATGGGCCTTGTCCCCGGAGAGTGGCAGTACTGGGAATATGCTGGCAGAGACCATGGAACGAGGATTCTTGTGCATGCACGCACACAAATAGACAATTATTTGGAAGCCAATGGTGTTCTGGATGCTGAATAATAATTTACTTCATCTAGTGCCTTCTGTCCCAAGTTGCTCCCTGGGCTGTAGCTGACGTGGAGAGCCTTCTCATCGCTCCAGTCCTCTGCTGGATGGCAGTCCCCTCTGGGGCAGGAAGGTGGTGCTTGCTTGCACGTTCCTCATCCGTGGGTGGTAAAAGGGGTGAGCCTTCTTCAGAGCCTGCTGCTGTCCATGAGTGATTCCTTTGGGCCCCCTGAATCTGAGTTGATGGTGAATGTGATTTATTTGTTTTTTTTCCCCCCACCGAAAGCTGCTTGTTTAACAAACCCAAGCACTGTCAGATTGAAGGGGTAGGTTTGAGTCATGGTGTCAAGAGATGTTTTCAAAAACGCGCTGGGTGGGATTTTCCAAGAGCACCTGGGGTGACTTAATGGTATGGTGGAGAGTCAAGGAAAGGTGTGCGCTGAGGGACCAGACAGCTCTCCCCTCGCTTTTAAATACGAGGTCGCAGTTGGCAAGTCTGTGGGACGGTCCCACTGTCACAAGTATAACAGCTGCCCAGATTATTCCCAACCACCTACTCTTGCATGGCGATACGCTCTTTATTTCAAAAGTGGCTGTCGGGCACATCTTGGCTTGCAAACAGTGTAAGTGCAGTTTCCAAGTCAGAGCTATCAGAGTAGAAGGAGAGCACGGTGGTGTAAATCCCCAGCTGTAAAGGGGTTTGAGTCCAGTGATGAGCACCCCATAACCATCTCTCTGTGTGGGCCTGGCCAGCCAGGCTGCAACGGAGCTGTGGGACTCCGCCAGGAGGAGGGCTTGATATCTACCAGGCTTTGAATCCCTGTGGGGACTTCCTTACCTCTCAGCTGGCCAAGCTGGACATCTGGCTTGTAGCTCTTGGGCACCTTTGGAGCTTGATGCTTGTGGGGTGAGACAGGGCTGTGAGAAGCTATGAGCGCAGAGGGCTCCTAAGAGAGGCATCCCAGCAGCTCGGTATGTGTCCATCAACACCAGGGACACATCCAAAGCTGGAGCTGACCTGAAGAAAAGAGGTCTTTTCATCCCAGGAGGTGAGGAGTAGAGCTCATTGTGTGCCAACTTGTGCCTGAGCACTCGCCGTAATGCCGTAGAGGAAAAGTGCTAGACGGTTCAAGGGCAAATTGCTTCTGAGGACTTTGCCACTCTGGCCACCTGAGCAGCGGTGAACGTTACACGAGTAGCTTAGTGTGTTGGCACCTGAGCTCCAGGTCCTGCCAGAGACTTCTTCCCAGCCAGCAGAGAGGGAGAAGGTCTCAGGCTGATGGTCAGCTATGCTTGGTGACCATGCAGCCCATGAGCTCCACAAACACGCAGTACAAGCTGTGGGACCCTGCTGATCGCCTCATGGAGACTGCTGTCTTTTGTGCAAGCAAGGGTCAACTATTTACGTAACGCAC
Source organism: Anser anser (assembly GCF_964211835.1). Lineage (NCBI taxonomy): Eukaryota > Metazoa > Chordata > Aves > Anseriformes > Anatidae > Anser > Anser anser. Next base: position 96,293,901 of record NC_139720.1, read on the forward strand.
TAAGCTAGGCAGGAACATACTTGCTATATGTACAGTTGTTGGGTTTTCCTCATGATTGCCTGGCTGCAGATTTGGGGAGGAGGGAGAAGAAGCACAAAGAGGACGATGGCAAGAGCAAAGTGGCAAGTCATGTTTATCATTGATGCCTGACCACCTAACCTGCTCTCTGCCCTATAATCTGCCTCCCCTGGGATAGCTTTGGACACCCCTAACATCCGAGCCACTTCAAAGAACCACCTTTCCAAAAATTTCCCAAACGAGTGACCAAGCAAACAAGCATGAATTTCAGCAGCCACAAAAATCTGAGTGTAACCCAGTTTTTGCACAGCTGAAGCATTGAAGATAAGTAGAGGTTTCTTAACACTGGCTCCCTGGGCAAAGGCCTGAGGAAGGCCTGCCACGCCACCACTGTATTCCAAAACCTAAATTATTATTTGTATTGTAGTAGTGTCTACAAGGTTTAACCGAGACAGGGACCCAGCCACGTTAGATACTGTGCTAGCCTGTAGTGGGAGACAGTTCCTACCTCCCGCTTTGAAACAGTAAGACAAAAGCAGGACAGGAGATGAAAACAAAGCATGAAAAAGGACTTGTGTGCCTTGGGGTCACTCAGCACATGGGGACTGGAGCTTAGTATGGACACTGTGTTGCCTGATACCCAGCCCGGTGCTGCATCCTCCACCTTGCCCTGCTCTTCAGAAGAGCATCACTAGGGCTACTCTTCCTCAAAGCTCTCTTCAGCTGAGAGTTGTCCATAACAGAGTCTTATCTCCCTTAGCCCTCAGCTCGCATCAGTCAACGAAGGACGGTGGCTCCAGTGAGTGGTTGTCCAAATGGAGCTCCTGGTGCTGCAGGCGTTGTTGGTAGTGTCTTGTCCCTGTGGAGTGCTGCAAGAGCGGGTGGCTGAGGGGAAGGGAATGACTTTGGTTTTCTCCTGTCAGCTGGTTTTTGGTTGTGGTGCTTTGAAAGATACCTGGGAGAGCTGAGAGTCAGTGTAATAAAAGTGCGTGCTGCAAGCAAAACGATCTCGCTGCATAAATACTGCGTGCCTTCTTTCTCGAGGGGTCTGGGACCGTGCTCCTCCTGCTCTGGAGGCACTTAATTTTAGTACACGAGCCAAGGATGAGCTCTAGCAGACACTGCCAAAGCCAAGCCCATGTGCTGCGGCCCAGATGCAAGAGGGCACGTTGCTTGCCGCTCTGCAGTCAGCACAGAAATACCGTGCGTTGTAGGGAGGCGCAGGAGGAGGGATGAGGAGCAGTAGGAATAAAAGAGCTGCTCTTCCTGAGAGCTCCGGACCATGTTGAGCATTGGGCTGGGGACATGCTGGGTGTCTGGATGGTAGCCCAGCTCCTACTTGGTGCAGGTAGCCTGGGATGGAGCACCCTTGTGGACCCCGACAGTGGGACATGAGCAGAGCCTGGCTTGTCAGAGAAATGGGGAACCATCTCTCAAGGAGGATAGGACGGCTTCAGCCCTCCTTTCTGGTCTGACTTGTGGCACTGTTTTGGGGAGCACGTAGAGGGATGTGGCCTGCACAGGCGTCCTCCTCTGGCACCTGTTTGTGTGCAAAGAGCTACGGGCAAGTCTTCCTGGGGGCTGTTGTGGCCATGTCCTGCTGCTGCGTGAGCAACAGCCTCCGCTGCAGTCAGAGGCTCCTTGCACGGAGGAACGCTTTGAAACGTATTTTAATGGCATTGTGTAGCCAAGGGCTCTTTGCGGCTGGATGAGGAGATGACTCCTTCCCTTGCTCTGCAGGGCGAGGAGCCTGTTCGAAGCAGGACTCCTCCATTTTGTGAGCGGGTTTCATTCTGCCCTCCGCCAGCTAAATAACTTAACAGAAGAGGTCTTAGATGAGGTGACTCCCTGGCTCAGTAAGTGCCTTTGGAGTGGTAGGGTGGTGGCCAGGCAGCTGCATGGGTACGTTTTTTTTCTTTTGTGCTTGTTGGTTCCAGGTTGCTCCTTGTGCATGAAAGTCTGTGAGGAGGCACCAACATAGCTGTTGCCTTCGTTTCTGTCCAGCTGGATTGGGCAGTCTGTGGGATGGGGAAGATACCAAAAAAAAAAATGGGTTGTGCCACCCATCTCTCCTCATGCTTAGTGAAAATAACGTCTCCTTCCTTCCCAGCATACACATCCCTCTCAGTTCTGCTTTCTTCTCAGACTTGGCAATGGGAAATGATACTGGGATTACAGCGGGTCCTTCAAATGCGCTCCCGTTCCCCGAGCGCGTGCTGCCTCCTAAAGGATGTGGGGCTGCTGCTGGGTCCTCACGCCTCCCTCCTTCCCAATTTCCTGGCTTTAATTTACCCTCTTATGCCTGAGGTCCCTGTGCCGGGGCCGAGCAAGGCTTGTTGGGCCGTATCCCGAACGCCCCTGTCCTTACTTGTTTTGGGGAGGGCTGATAAGGAACCGCTGGCGGTGCCTCCGCGCTGCTGGAGCGGTGCTCCCAGCCCTCGCCGACCCGGGGCGAGCGCGGGGTGCTGGCGTGTCAGAGCGGGTTCGGGGAGCCCTTGCCCAGGCAGGCAAGGCTGCAGCCTCCCCGGAGGCTGCTCTTGGAGACAGACCAGCCTCCTTGGAAAGGGGAGCCATGGCTCTGCTTCCCTCCTGCCCCACAGATCGGGGCCCAGGGGTTCAGAGGCAACCTTCTCAGCATTTCTGATCTCGTGATGCTGTGTGGGCTCAGCGGTGTTCGTGTGGACCCAGATCCCTTCATGTGGCTCGAGGAGAGGCTTGACAGGGCTGGCAGATGTGGCATGTGGCAGGCCAGGAGGCCTCAGCAGGACATTTTTGAGCCACAGCAAGGCAGCCTTGTCTGGGAGCCTGCAGCCTTGAGCTTCCAGGGCTTTCTGCTGAATCAGTCAATAAGTAAAAGCTGCTGGTAGATAAGGGATAGGAAGGCAGATCCTAAAGTAGAGATCATTAGAAAGTCATGTTTGGGGTGGACTTCAAGGGGTCGCCTCCACCACAGACTCCTCGCATGCTGTTTCTTAAGGTCTCCTTAACTACTGAGGCCCTTACTTGGGGGCTGCAAAAAAAAACCAACTCATTTTCCATGTAACACTTCTGTAGTTGATAGAGAAAGCTGGCAGAGGTTTCTCTGTGGCTTTTATAGCAGGGGCTCCCCAGGGGCTTTGCTGAGGTACAGAGCCCCAGAGGCTGCGATGGGTCTGTTCCCCTCTTGCACGAGGGAGGACGCTCCCAACAGATGTTTGTTATCGGCAGGGCAGGGGGGCTGGAAAACAGACAGACTTCAGCTGGCGAGAAGCACAGAGGGAAATTATCATCATTTCCCTATTAGGCTTGTAGAGGGAATTCTGGAAGCTGCTTTTTGTTCCATTGTTACACTTTATGTTTATATAGCTTATCTCTTTCATGAGAGACTTAAATCCTGAAGTGTGTTGTAGATGTGACTACATGAGAATGCTTTGCTTTATCCATCCCTAAACAGAGGATGGCAGATGCTCAACTGGACTTGAAATCATGGAGCAGCATTTCCTCAAAACCGAGGAGTACTTTTCATCCTAAAAGAGTTTATGGCATTTTTGCAAGTTAATAAACGATTGGTATTTTCCATACTGATACGTCTGAGATTGGATTTCCCTTGTATAGCCGAGTTTTCCCAGTTGCTACAGAGTGAGGAAAAAGTCTTTGTTCCTTCCCACTTTTCATATTGCCTGTGTGGTCTGTAGCAAGTGACAGCATTTCACCTACTTTGGAGGGGATGGTGGTGGGGTAGGTACTGACTGAGCTGGTCCACAGATGACTTTGCACGGAACAGTGAAAGTTTTTTCTAGGGGTATTGGTGCTATGGGACAGTCACAGACTTCCCTTCTCAAAGAAGGCGTTGACAGTCTCTGTAAGCAATTAGAGAGACATTCTTTGAGGCAGAGGATGTCTTTTTATTGCAGTTCTGTAGAGTACCTAATACTGTTGTCTTAAAAGAACCTCTGTAAAATAAGAGAATCGATTGCTCCTTATTTTCCTTTACTGGACAGGTAACGTAAGGATCTTTGGAAGACCCAATGAGTTTTATTTCTTTTTCCCTGGTAGACAACTGAGCAAATACCAGAGGCTGTATCTTTTAAGAATTTCTTGTGCTCAGTGACATACACTAATAAATGGACGGTAGATTCCTGTCTGTTCTGCATCTCCTGTTGTCAGCCCCCTGAGGCCCAGGGCCTGGTGGCTGGTTATGGTGTGTCACTGCTTCTGCCTGCTCTCCTCCCCGGGTACAGTCCTCTCCAAAAGTGACTAAGCACATAAAGCAAGGATCGGGTTGTTGGTTTTTTGGTTTAGTTTTTTTTTTTCTTCCCCTATTCTAGCACAGACATTGACCACAGTCATGCATTTGTTTTTCTCTCTTACTTCCAAATGCAGTCACATAACAATAGCTTGGAAAAAAAATATTGGAAGCAATTTGGTCATGAATTTGTTTCCTTTTTTGGGCTACGAGAAGTGGCTTAGCATTGGGGTGAGGAGGCCTGGAGCTCCGAGCCATCTTTCTCAGGGTTTAATGGGCACCATCCTGGTCAAAAGAGAAGCACTGTGGAAAGCCATCCTTTTGGGGGCAAGCGCTTCCATTGCTCTGTGTGCAGGGCCCCGGGCTGGGGGCCTTTTTTCTCAGCTGATTCCAAGACATTATTTGCTATTTACGTAACAGCAAAGTCTCGCACAGACGCTGCTAAACAGGCTTTGTCTGGCAGACAGGGGAAGGGCTAGGGGAGAAATGCTGCTTCCCCTGTCAGACTTCTTCACAAGTGGGTGGCTGTTTGCTTTCCTTAACAGATCGCTAATAGAAGGTGGTGGGTGTTGTTGTAATTCTTACTATTTTATGTAGGATGTCATGACAGGTGGTGGTTTTGAATATTTTTTTTACAGCTGTAGAAACAGATTACTCTCTAAAACAAGTTGACAAGGATGGAGGAGTGAGAGCTGATGAGAGGTGGGATGATCTGCAAAGAGGAAGACAGGTCAAGGTGCCAGGTGGTACCCTCATAAAGAATGGGAGAAGTATTTTGCAGACAGGATTGGGGGATACCTTTGGGTCTTCAGAGAGGGTACCACCTTTTGCAAGACAAATAGAAGGCCATAAGATGGGACAAGAATGAGATTGGCACGCTGGTCAGAAGGGTGCTTTGCTGTTAAAATCTCAAACAATGCAGGCAATGAAATCCTGAAATTTTATCCACGGTTCAATGGATTTGGTCCTTATGGGAAGGAAGGCATCAGCAAGTGGAGCTTACACATACCAGAGAGAGAATGCCATTTGATAGAGGCTAGAGCAGTAGGTGAAGTTTTCGGATCACAGGAAGTTTCCTTAAAGTATTTATTTATTTATGGCTTTGCTGAAAAAAAAATTGTGGCCAGCTGTGTTTAAAAATATACCAGTAACAAGATACTTAAAGAAAAGGAGTCAATCTCTCCCCCTCCTGACGTGCCGCTGGGTGCCAGCCGCAGAGCCTGAGGCCGTGACCACGGCAGGGCCCTGCAGCCTCCAGCGCCAGGCGTGGGGCTCTCGGGGATCGCCCTTTGGCCGTGCTCCAGGGGCAGCCAGGGCTGGTTTTGCCCGGGCTGCTGAGGAGCCTTGAACTGTCTCTGACAGCCCCGGTGGGGAAATGCGGGAATGAGGAGGAGGAAGGGAAGCCGAGGGCTTTTGTACTGAGGGAACAAAAAACATCCTCTGCGTGTCCCTGGGTTCAGGATCTGCAGACTCTCCAAACTGGCTTGCTTTTTCTGTGGTGATTTTTTTTTTCCCTCTCCTTAAATGTTTCTTTAACTGATGTGATTTTTGTATTTTTGGCTGGAGGGTGTCTGTTTGGGAGACAGAAGCCGTCTGGGGATCATCTCTTGGCCCATCCAGCTCATCCTCAGAGCACACGCAACCATCTCCTGCAGGCTGCATTTCCTCTAGGATTCCCTGTGGCTTTGCCGAGGCCAGGCCTTCATGTTTGGCAGTGAAGGCGGAAAGGCCACCAAACAGGCTGGCTGGCTGGGCTGTGTCCTCCAGCCCTCTGCCTGTGAGGGCTCGGGGGGTGGTTTGGCCTTGCGGCAACAAGAAGTATCCTTCTGGGGCAAAATGCTCAACGTGTGGCCCTGGGACCAGCACAATGAGATAAGAGCATTTGGTCTCCACCAGCCCTGGGTGCCGCTTTCCGACTATCCAGGAGAGCTGCAGCTATGGGAGCGGTGAAAAATGTATGTAGTGGTAGGCAGGAAAGCATTTTGAGGAAGAAGATGCTGCTTCTGGTGATGGTCTGGAAAGGCAAAGCAAGTTAGGTTTGGGCCTAGGTGGAGGATTGTGTGGAGAAGTCTCATCTCCTCTGGGCCCACTGGTTTTGGCCCCAAGATGATGTGACATATCACAAGGGAAAAATCTCCTCTCCCCACTGTTTCCTTTCTCCACCACTGGTAGCTAATCAAGATTCAATTTTAATGACTTCCCTCTACTCTCTCTGCTTCCTCTCCCCCTGCCCCACACATGCCTTTTTTATATTATTTTTTAATGCATTTCTTTTTGGCAGGAGTTAAAACGCAAGAAGCATTTGGACCAAGATGAAACCGGTCGAGGAACATGTTGGGCAGTGCAATGCTTTGTTCTGAGTTCAGGGGGAGAAGAGGGGGAAGTGAGGGGAGGGAGGGATGTCATTTCCCAGATGGGGACCCTGCCAAAGATGTTCTTGCTTTGGAAAGCGAAAAGCAGTTTTGAGGTTATACCAGCTTTAACCCTTCGTCATTCCACTTCTGTCACGCAGGGAAGCTCCAAAGTCGTAGTCCTAAAATGTGGCCATGTTGTGCTGTGTGTCCCAGGTGACCTGAGCAGTCCCAAGCCAAAGTCTGCTGTTGTGACTGAGTACTGATGGCAGCCCGAGGTTCTTGCTGTTGGAAAACAGAGAGTGGATGAGAAATCTGCGTTTGTTTATCAGTGAGGATCCAGAAATGGTGTGGTTGCTGTTCAAAAAACAAAATCAGCACTCTCCCCACAGGGAGTCAAGACTGCCGTGCCGTTTCCTGCCCTGCCAGAAGCACCTGGTGGGATTTGGGATGCTGCTGAACTCTGCTTCAGCTGTTCCCATCAGGAGGCCTCACGATGTGCAAGACGCTTTGGAGACACCTTGTCCTTCAGCGCCTGGGGCCAGAGGAGCCCTGCCAGGGGGGCACTGCTGGGAGAGGGGCTGCAGCAAGCCCCACATAGTTTGTGGTGGCACTGGAGACCACTGGGAGGCCTGTGCTGGCTCCCTCCCTCTGTTTCCAGCCAGTCTCCTGGGCTGCAAAATTGTGGTGTTAGAGGGCATGGCAGAGTGGAAAGCCTACGCAGGCATGTTCTGCTGTACTGGCGACTGCCTTGGGCCACAAATATTGCATGGTGTGTGGGCTGCTGATTTAATTCCCCCGGGGTTGTTGCCCTGTAGCTGAGGGTGAGAATACAGGGAAGGGAAAGTTAAAGCAGCAAGATCTTTTCGTTACGATGTTTTCTTGCAGCACTTGTGTCAGGTCTCCAAAGGAGGTCATGCACCTCCCAGTAAAAAAAATCCAGGGCTTGACTTGTGCTCTTGGGCAGTTTGATGGTATGGAGACCTGGACCAAAGGCACGAACACCCTGATGACATGAAATGCATAAATGTTGCTTAGTGTACGCCCAGGCAGAGTCACTGTTCATGGCTGCTAAACCTGAAAGGTCTTTCTTCATGGGGACCAGCAATCTCTCTAGCCTTCCAATCTCTCATAACCCCCTTTCATCCGGCTAGGAGGAAAATAGCTTTCTTACTCCCACCGTGAACCTCCTGAACATAACCACGACCTTCATCTCCAAAGAAGGTGTCAGTAACTGGTCTGGAGACCATAAGCTTCTTCTCCCCAACAGCTGTGGCAGCAATGTGTGAATTTTTGGTCTCTTGCACGTAGCTCAGATGGTCCCAGATGCACTAAGGCGTGGCTACAGCAGCACCGCTGTGGGCACACTGGTCACCAGGAGCAATGTGCCCAGTACTGGCCTTGAAACATGCCTTGTGTCTTGCACACTTCTTTCTAGGCTGCCAAGAGGGGCCTGATCTGTAGCAAATGAATATCTGTGATATTTGGTTTCACCTGTCAGGATGGGGTGGAGGAAAATAGAGACAAGTGGACAGAAGAAGCATGTGTGTGGTTACACGTAATGGGTTACAGAGGTCTGTAGGCCTAGTTGGAAATTTCATGTGTACGATTTCCTCTGCAGAAAGTCTGAACTTACATTTTTTCATCCCTTTTCTTGGACCCCTGAAGTCATCCACATACCCCTTTCAGTAGCCTTGTGAACCATGGATGGGAAGCGCTGGCCGATGGACAGGCTCTTGAGTGGGAAGCAGGAGAGCAAAGTTTCCCTCCTGTGCTCCACTGCATGACTAAAAGAAAATTCCTTTGCCTCCTCAGTCAAGGTTCCCCTTCGTCCCTCTTGCTGGCTTTTGCCACTTAAATAAAAGCACGTAGAGTGGCCATAGCCTTGCAGCACCTAGCACAGTGTTCCCCACAGCTGGTCCATCTCCCCTTAGCCTGGAGCTGGGCTCCATTTCACTTGCCCTGGTGTTTGCGTGTGTATGCAGGCACTGCAGGAAAATATCCACTGATCCCATGCTGACTGCTCTGCCCGCACCTACCTGGCTCTGTGACAGTATTTTGAAGGCACGAGTTGCTTCTCATTCAGCTGATGTAGTGGTGGTTTCCCTGTCGTAGCTCAGCCCCCTGGATTCACGATGGCCTCGGGTGGGCTGCGACAGCCGACCACGGGGCGCTGGCAAATGGTGGCACGTTGACTCTGCTGCTTCTCCTTCCCTGTTTACTTAGTTCTTGGCAGCTGGATGTTTGAATGTTTGTAGCTCAATGTTGTTTGAATGTTGCAGTGTTTGCTTGACAAACACTTTCCCTGGAGTCTGTGATTACGGAAAGTTTAGTCTGACAAGGCCCACTGAATTATCCTGTTCTCTGTTGTCAATAATCTCTTGGATGTTGTCTCCCTTAACCGCAATATTTTGTGTGTGGTGCAAATTCTTTTCTTTCCCCTTGTTGTAATCAGCCTGCCCCTCCCTGCTTGGTTCAGCTGATGAAGCCGTAACCCTAGGATGCTGACATCTGTACTTTACTAATCCAGAAATCCTGGGGCTACCAGGAAGCAGTATAAATAATAAGACCGCATACCTGTCTAGCACCTGAGAATCCGAAGCTGTCTGACGCACGTACTGCTTGCACCGGCTGGGGTTTGCTATTCCTGTTTTCGCAGCCCGGGAAGCTGAGGCACAAGGTAGGGCTGTGTTTTGTCCAAAAGATGAAGTGCTGATTCCAGAAATGTGGAGTCATAACCTCCGTGACTGAGTTGCTATCCCTCTTCGTTTTACAGAATTTGAACCCTAAAAGAAAGCAATTAGAGTGGGCTGTGTGGTTTCAAGCAATGCTTTATTTGCAGTGATCCACGGGCATTTTGGCACCCCAGTAAATCCAATCTGAGAACAAAAAAGCAATCACAGGATTTCTCCAGGGTAAGTTATGTTCCTTGGCTGCAGCCAGATGTCCATAACGTGCCTCGCAGGAGGGGCGATGTCAAAGTACCGTATCTTGTGGTCAGCTTCGTGGTTTGGAGCGATGCTGAGGGACAGGCGTTCACGGCGGGTTCTGGAGAGGGGAAAGATCCTGCTGTGCTTCAGGGGCGGTAATGAGACCCCTGGAAATCTGCCTGCAGGGGGCCGAGTGGCCAGCCTGGGCTGTCCCGCTGCTGGCCCAGTTGGGCACTGCTGGTTTCCTTACCACCTCCAAGCCAAGGGCCTGCCAAAATAACCGGGGCTGGTTTACAGTCTTGGGTGGAAACCACAGGCAAACCGTGTCGAATCGCTGGATTCTACCCCAAACCAGGCAACATGCACGGGCTTCTGTTCAGTGTCATTTGGAGATGACTGGGAGAGGAGAGAGGCGGAGGAAAGCCGGCGTGGATCCGGCATTGACGTAAGGCCGTAGGTAGTCTGTTCCTCACGCCTGCAAATACCGTTCCCACGGCTAGATCGTACCGGTGAGAGCCGAATAATACCCGAGCAGACGTCCCCTGGGAAATGGGGTGTAAGAGGAGGAATATTTTGTCTGCAGTCCTTTCAGAAAGGGACACTTGAAGGGGGGAAGGAAAAAAAAAAAAAAGGCTGGCGATGAGGATTAGGGTGAATGCGTGCCCTCAAGGCACGTAATCTCCGCTGAGGCTTAGGGGAAGTTGGGTCGGTGATCCCTGCACTGCAAGGCTGACCCCCTGCAGCACCGTGAGCATGGGGGATAGGAAACCCTCGGGCTGAGCGAGCCCCAGGGGGTAAAAGCGTATTTGTTTTTCACGTGCAGCATCAAGAACATACGTGGAAGGGAGGCAAGCATGTTCAAAAACACGCTAGGGAAGGGGTGGACAAGCACGATGCTGAATAGCTCAGGAAATGTTGTAAAAGAGCTGCATCCACGCAGAGCACAAGAGCAGCACCCTTACGTCCAGACCCTCACGTACATGCCAGTGTTTTTTAATGCATCGCACTCCTCCCTTGGTGTCAGGGCACCCCCAGCTCCCTCCGCTCTGCCCTTTTCTCCTCTTCCCCCTTCTCCCATGTGCTTTTATTCCTCCCGCAAACAGCGTGCGCCAAATCCAACCTCACAGCTGGCTCGGCTCCACGTGTTTGTTTTCTGTGCCTGCGCGGCGCTTGCCAGCGCCGCTTGCGCCCTTGCTCCGAGGTGGAGGCGGGGGGAGAGCAGGGGCGGTGGGGAGGGAAACAGGAGCAGGCTGCTGCTTTCCAAACCCTTATTTGTTTAAAGCTTAAGCCTGTTTGAGAGCGCCTTTTTGGAGTGAGGGGTAAGTGGCAGGGGCGGGATGCGGGGGAATGGAGAAAGTAAACTGTGTGTCAAGGAAAGCAAACTTTGCAGCTGGAATTGCTGCTGGTGCTCATTGTGTGAAGGGGCCGGGGAGGTGCCTCCAGCTCCGGGGACGTGCCGGCCCTCTCGGCGCGGACGTGAGCGTGAAAGGACGAGGATGAAGAGCAGGGAGCTGGCGAGGGACCGACGCTGTGCCACAGCACTGGCAGCTGGCACGTGGGTGCTGCTGCCTAGCAAGCGCTGGTGGTGGGGCTGCATCGAGCACGGCAGTGTTTGGAGAAGTGTTTATTGCTGGGATGATAAATGGGGCAAAAGGGTGTGCAGAAATTACCTTAAACAACAAAAAAAGCATTGGGATGTGGGGCAGTCTGACAGCTGTGTGCTGAGCCCAGGGCTGACCCCGTGCCCCACCCAGGTGCTTGGCACCAGCCGGGGTGTTTTCTGTGGGTGCTCATCTCTGTCCCTTCGTTTTGGTGCCCTCAAGCTTCCTCTTGCGTTTTTTTTGGAGCAGTAACATGTTTTCCAGGGGAAATTTGTCCCAGCAGAGAGTCCTAGAGGCTTTTGACCTGCTCCCATAACCAAAATGATTATTGCTGGTGAGAAGCATTTGAGTGACAGCAATAGAGAGTAAAAACTCCCATTTATTCCCAAACTCTTAAAAAAAAAAAAAAAAAAAAAAAGGTAAAACCCCTCTTAAATACAATCTTCAAAGGCCAAGAAAAATGGACTTGTGCTCTTTTGCATCCCAGCAACAAGTCATTGCTGAAAGGAGTGCAAACGAGAAGGCAGTTTTTCTTTATGGTGGTGATGGGGATGCCTCTAAAGCCAGCCATCTGGGGATTAAACTTTGTATTGACGTTACTGGCGAGCACTTTGTCCTGTCTCTTTTGTATGCTCTTCTGGATTTTTATGTCAACTGTGTTAAACTAGCCTTGCACTTGTTAATGCAATTTCTGGGCCTGCTCCCATTGAAGTCATGGCAAAGATCACGCCGATTTTGGAGGCAGCGGGATCAAGTCCTCTGCTGTGATCATCTCAGTGCGTTGTTTTAGCAGGTATTTCTGACTTGTATTTCATATAGGCTTAGTCAGTTTTTTTGACTGTTAACGCTGCAACTGTTGTAGGTGCCCTTGCTGCCAAATACACCCTGGACAAAAGCTCAAGAGCTAGGAAAGTAGCCAAGGCTTCTCTCTGCCCCATCAGGAAACTTTCCCCATTGCAACTTCCCCCAAGGAAAGCTTAACAGTTTGTTGCTGGCAGTTTCTGTAGGCTTTTCTGGTTTGGGGGGGGAGGGGGTTGTTTGTTTGTTTTTTCACTCTATTATTGTTCCTAATTTGATACGGTGAAGATTTTTCTATTGTTCTTAAACAAAGAATTTTTATTAAAAAAAAAAAAAAAGGAGCTTGGAGGTGGGTTCGTGTTTAAGCATGTAAAGAAGACAGCTGCTCTCAGGAAGAGCGGTTTGCCCGCTGCGATGAAGGTCCCGCGATTAAGCAAAGTGTAGGTGTGCCATGGCATCGCCCTTGACTTCCTCATTGCTGTTTAATTTTCCTGATTTGAGCTTTCTGCCACCTCTGTTTCTTACTTTCCTTTGGTACCTCACAGGGCTTTTCCCCCGTGTTATTTTCCCTCCTTCTTGCCGGGCCTGTCTCCTCGCTGACCTCTCCCTAACCCAAGAGGCAATTAAACCCTCAACCTCAGACTTCGAGTTTTGTTTTTTTGTTTGGAGAGGATGAGACAGGAAAAACAAAAGCGGTGCCCTGACTTGTGTAAACTAGCCACAGGCACATCTGTGTCGGCGCGATGACGGCTCCCGGCGGGAGCTGCCCGGCCCTCCCGGCACTCTGCTCCCCGCGGCTGTTGGTGGAGTGGGGGGGACGGCAGCGACCTGATGCCCCACTTGTGCCCGGGGGAAATTCGGCCCCGTGGCAGGCAGGTTGTGCATCCTTCCCACCTCGAGGTTGGTACCGAGTGGCTGGGGCTGGTGGGAACGGCCCCTGGGGGTGCTTTGCAGCCCTGAAGTCCTCCTGATGTGTCGGGAGTCCTGTGCGGTGCTACCAGCATCTCTGCAGAGGTGTGAAACGCCGGCCTGCCTCTCATGCTGCCTCTTAGGGCATGCCAAAGCAGAGGCAAGTGCCTCATGCTTCGCCCAGCCACCCCAAATAGGAAAAGGCATGGATGGATACATTTTTGTTATCCCTTGCATCAAACATGCTAAGGCGAGCAATGCTCCTAGCCTGTGGTTTGAAGTCTCTAGGGCGTGGGATGGTTTTTGCTCTGCTCTGTGCAGCATCTGTCTGCAGCTGTGCCTGCATTGACAGTGGTCTCTGGCTTTAATTGCGATGTGAATGATAAAATGAGTGTCATTTTCAGAAGGCTAGGACGCCGGGGTTGACAAACAAGTATGCAGCACAGTAAATTCCCTGGCTTCCAAGACGGACGGTGGTTTTCACATCACACCTGGGTCAGCGGGTGACCCCGTTCCTGCTCCGTTCTCCACAGCGTTTCCCATTGCAGAGGCGCAACGCTGTCCTGCTGCGGAGCCCCAGGTCAGCCGGCCTTCCTTGCTGCGCCAGGAGCTGGGTTAATGCCACGGTAGCTCTTCCAGGTTGGAACCAAAGCAGGACCAAGCCTCAACCCCAAAGTGGGGTTAAGGGTTTCGGCCGGGGGCGCACCCTGTGCCAGCCCCAGGGGCAGCCCCAGCCAGCGCTCTGGGCGCGCTTTCCCCCGGCGGCGCGGGTTGGAGAAGGAGCGGGCGAGCCGCCGGGCTTGTTGCAGCAACAACATCTGTTTCCTGGGTGCACTTTGTCTCTGAAGAGCCCGCGCCGCACGCTCCATCTGCGCCCTTCTTTTTGTGCCGCGCTTCGCCGGCGGGGACGGGGGCCCGCGGGGAGGAGAGGGTCTCCGGCACGCACCCGCGCCCCCCGAGCTGGGAGAGCCCGGCCGGGCAGCCCCTGCGTCCCCCTCCTCGCCCCCCTGTCCCCTTCCCGGGCCGTCCCTTCGGGGAGCCCCCAGCCTCTCCAGATTAGAGCTCTCCAGGGACGGGGCCTTTTGAAAGGAAGAAAGGAAAAAGGGGGTGTGGGGAGGGGAGGAAAAGGGAGAGGGGGAGAGAAAGAAAGAGGGGGAGCAGAAGAATGAAAACAGACCCAAGGGGCAATAGTCCCTCGAGCCATTTCACTGCATTACAATGAATATGGACTCTATTAAGCTCCGTTCTGCCTGTTAGTGTTTCCCAGGGCAACACAGCTCCCATATGGCAAGCATGCAGCAGATTAGGATGGGCCTCCGGGCTTCATTGAGGGCCCGGGGCTTGACTGGCAGTTGAACCCCATTCCCCCCCCCCCCCCCCTCCTCCTCACACTTGACACTGCCTGTGTTTATCTAAAGCGAAAAAAGGGGCCGGGGTGGGAGAAGGGGGCATTTGGGGGGTTATTGTCCCGGGCAATGGGAGAGGGCAGGGAGAGGGGTGGGGGGGCCGGGGGAGGGGGCCGGGGGGGGGCGCAGCCCCTCATACATATGCAGGAGGGGCCGTGAATGGGCAGAGGAGAAATAAAGCAGATGGAATTCGTGTTAAAGAACAGCCACAATCGCCCTCCGAAAACGAGCAGAGAAAAGCGGGCGGCCTTAAAGGAGCGCAGGGAGCAGCGTTTATCCAATTAGCAGGGTTGTCAAATTGAATTTACTCAGGACGGAGCGGGGGGGCCGGGGGGAGGCGAGGGAAATTAAGTGCCGAGGGCATGGGGGGAGCGCGCCTTGCCTTGCTTGCTGCCGGAGTTTCGTCTTTTCAAGAGCCCGAGCTGTTTTCGGGGCTCTGGGATGGCCTGGGGAGGGCATCCTTGCCTCCCCTGTCCCAGGGTGTCCGTCTGTCCGGCCGACCTGGGACCTACAGGCCTCACCGGTGCCCGTGCCTGCTAGGCGGTGACGCTGGCCTGGATTTTTGGGGACACGAGCAGAAGGAAATCGGGAAGGCTTCGCGCCCTGCTGCCCGTTTCAGGCTGCACGATGCCACCAGGGGCAGGTGTGGAAAGGGGTTGCCTTTGGGGCTTCTTCCTGAGGGAGATTTCAGCAAAAAGTCACAAAGATCACAGTGCGTTTGGTTTGGTTTGTTGCTGGTTCGGTGTACGTGAGCAGCTCTGCTCAACAAGTAGGAGCTGTTTTACTTGCGAGTTTATTTTGTTTCTTTTAGGCAGGTGTCTATTGCCACCGAATTGCTCGGGACCGGCCTGGGGGAAATCTGTGGTGTTTTTTTAGGGCCAGCTGGTGCCCAGGCGTGATCTGCAGTTAGCAGGCAAACTTGCTGGTTTGCAGGGTGGTGGTGCCATGCTGGGTTTGGTTCTGGCTGTTTTCTTTCTCCTAGCTGTGTGCACAAAGTTATCCCACAATTTCTCTCTTTGGCCAGTGAGAGGGCCCTTTTTTTTTTGCCTGACCTCTCCAAAAAGGCAGGGAGGAACTCCTCACACCAGTGGATCAAAGGCTCTGTTAGCAGGGCTAACTGCTGACCTGCTCGGGTGTCTCACCTCGACCGTGCCTTTCAGCCGGAGGATTACGTGCTTGTGTGGTAGCACTTTTCAGAGGGGACAGCAGCAGTTTGGGGTCCAAGAACCACTTGCCTGCTGGGATGGACACCCCAGGCAGAGAGCTTTTGGTTTCCAGCCCTGCCGTTGCTTCACGGCATGACCTTGCACCAGGTTGGCTTCTCAGCTAGCCCTCACGTTCCCTCGCCTGTGAAGTACCCTGAATGGGTACTGTGGCTCTTCTTCACCTTCCTTTTCAGTGCTTTAAGCTCTGTGAAACAGCAACAACAGAAAAACACCCAAACCTCTCTTGTATTAGAAACTAACGATTACAAGCAACATCAGCATGCTGCAAAAGATGCTTCTTGTGAAGAGCTTGGATCCCAAAGCAGAGATCTGGGGGTGCCCCTGCCCAACCTGCTGGTTCATGCAGCCTTTACCTGGCCTCAGCCCCTTCTCCTTCGCCCCATCCCTCCCTACCTGCAGGCAGGCTGTGTCCCTGTCCCCACCACCCTCAGGTTTTGGCCTTTTCCCCGTCTGCCCACGCTGCTGGGGACGGGGCAGGGGCTGGTTTCTATTTGGGACCCTTGTAAATCACAGGCGGCGTGGCTGTAACGAGGGCTGCTCGGCCGGCCCTCGTTAAGCAGGAGGGGGCTCGGGGCTGTGGGCAGCATTTCCTCAGTAAAACCTTCAGCTTCTAATCACCCAACACCTCTCTCGCCGCCCGCCTTTAATTCGGGCCCCTTTTCCCCTTCCAGCCTCGCCACCCCTTCTCCACACACGCCTCCCTTCCCTCTCATGGCCTCTTCTTGCCGTCCCCATCCCACTCCTCTCCCTCTGCAAGGGGGGCTTCGGTGTGGGGCAGGGGGCTTCAGGGTGGGGCGGGAAGCGGAGCCGACAGGTTTTACACCCCCCGCCGTCCCCCTCATCTGACGAAGCCCTCGTTAATTTTGTTCTCCTAATGGCCCCTCCTTTGATTTACTGGGCTGTCTGAAGGGGACTTCGAGCCTTCGCTCCCCTGGCAGGAAATTGTTATTTTAACCTGACAGGAAAGAATTAAAAATAAATAAGTAAATAACTCCCCCACCGCTGCCCCCCCCTTTGGAGCTCTTCCCGTGACTTTAACTCCTTCTTTTCCTCCAGCAGAGGCTGGAGGTGATGGTGGCCGCAGAAGTGCCAGCAGCCGGGGACGTTGCTCGGGGACCGCAGCCCGGGGCCACCTCCGCTCCTTCGGGATGCAGGGCGGATCGAAAGCTGCCCGATTAATAAAGTTCCTCGCTCTGCACCACTGCAGGCTGCTTAAGGGCAGCGCTTTCAAAAGAGGTCAGCTCCCATTTAGGCGTCGAAGTAAGTTGGTCGCCTATTCAGGAGAGCTCAGCATGTCAAGAACTGAATGCTTTTGAAAATCTGGCTTCAATTGTGGAAGCTGAGAATTTCGAAATCTGGCCCCGGATCCTAATAGTCCTTTTGGAATTGATGTTTTCATTCATTTTCCTCATTATTTTTATGCCGGCCATTTACTTTTTGTACTTCACTCAGCTGTGAAAGAAATGGCCACATGTCCCTTTTTAGAGCTCATATTCTGCCTGGAGGTTTGGGGAGGTACCATACACTTGTTGCAGCACACCTTCTCTCCTCGCTCTCCGCTCGGTGCTGGTTAATCCGCCTAGTGCCTCGGCCAAACTTTGTCCTCGCCCCTTTCCATCCCACCCCCCACCTCTTGCCCTTCTTCTCTTCACAGACCTGGGGACAGCCAGTTCGGTCCTTGCCTCCATGTGCCTGGGTGGTCCTCGCTCGCGAAGGGTCCGTCGCACGTCTGCGCCCTTGGCTCTGCCCTTCTGGCCAGCGGCTCTGCGCGGCGCGTTGCTGCAGGGAGGTCTGGTTGGGAACCTCTTCGCCGTCCCCCGCCCCCAGCATGGACTCCGAGGAGTCCAACCCTTTTCTGTCCAACATTTTTCCATCCTGCTGCCAAACCCATCCAGAGAGGGTGAATGAGTCAGCTTCGCTCTGTAGGCTTCCAGCACTGAGGAGCAAGGCTCGAGTCCTACCCCAAAATGATTCTTCTGCTTTGGTGGAAGACTGTCCGTCCCCGGTGTACCTCCTGGTGTGAGGTAGAAACCCAATTTTGAAGCCTAAACCAACGCAGAGTCTTTTCTAGGTTAAGGTGGCACATCGGTGGTGTCAACGGAGGTACTGCTCTGCTAGAGAAGGACCTCGGGCGCTTCTACTGCCGTGGTCAGTGGTGGCCGTGGCACAAGGGAGGACGCTTTGGTAGCTCCCTTAGGTGGAGAAATGAACTTGAGTGACTCAGATGCTCTCCAAACCAATAGCTGAAGGATCTCCAGCCACAGTTTGTGCTGGTTAGCGGGCAAAACGCCTCAAAGCCAAATAATTGAGGCTCTCCCCTCCTCGGGGGAGGAGAGCGGTGCTGGGAAGGATGAGGCACGTGGGAGGGAGGTTGCTGTGTTATCGCTTTGGCGCTGGTGGTTACCCACAGAGGATTTCCACATGTAACGGAGCTGTGGGCTGCAGCAGCGTGACTTCAGCTGATCTTTCCGGGAGCCTGCAGGGTCTGCAGCAGCCTGATACCCAACAGCCAGGCTCAGTCTGTGCTCCTGGATGCCACGTAGGGACACACCAAGCGTGACCTAATTCGCCCTGCCTCTCGGCAGAGCTTGTTATCTTGGGCTCGCGGCCACGCCAACTGTGGCTGCCCGACTCCCGGGAAAGAGCTGGCTCACGTCGAGCCCGCTGGGAGGGCAGGCAGGGTGAGCTCGCATCAGGCTGCAAAGTACGGCGCTGGGATGCTCTTCGTGGCATTCGCAAGGCTTCAGCTGCAGATCGGTTTGCTTGGCATTGCTTCCTTTGCATCACCAGCAAAATCATGGCTTGGTGAGATCTCCCTGAGTGCTGTGGCTCCTTGCCTTACCGAGCATCTCACGGGGTGTCTGTGTCAGCCTGCACAACAGGAGCCTCTCTTTTGGAGGTTATGCTTGAAGGGATTTGCCCCCTCTTTTTGACCGAGATGGGTATGGAAAGGACGTGCTCAAACTGGTCATTGCTTGAGCCATGTAGATCTTTGGTCCCCCTTGCCAGCTTTGTCTGCTTTGGTGTTCATTCCTCACGGTCCCTCCTAAGCAGCTGCTGCGACGTGCAGCTCTTCACAGCAACCTGAGCTGTGATGGGTGGCCTTGGGCTTCGCATTTTTTGAAGATTGTTGGTGCCTTCAAATACGAACCTGGTGGTTTGTCCAGACAGGTAGTTAACTCTAAATAGGCTGTGCTTCAGGCTGAGTAGTTTATCTGAAATCTTCCCATACGTTGTTTCTCTTAGTTTAGAATAAAGGTGCCAAGTAAGTGTGGTTCACCTTGTGCCAGTGTCTGCAGCCTGCTCAGGCTTTGGTGAAACCCTGAAAGTTTATGGGTGTTGATAGAAGACCTAGGCAGGGCTGGAAAACAGAGAGAAGTCCGAGGGTTTTATAACGTCATCTTTTTTTGTCTCCTGCAGGAAGCCACTGCCGCGCCTCCACCACATCCCTTGAAGCAGCTTATGGGACCCTTCCCTGGGCGCCTCTGCCCCAGGAGACACCGCATGGGATGGCAATGACACGTGGGAAGAAGAGACCCATGTCCCCCGTCCCTTGCCTCCTCCTCGCAGCCGCTAGCTGCTTTGCCCAACTGAGTGAGTTTCTGCTCTTCTATATTCTGGTTTGTTTATGTTTTGTCTCGAGGGAAGCTGAGCTCCTGGGATCCCACTTCTTTCTGGCTCCAAATGCTCCTCAAAGGGAGAAGGGGTGACAGGTGGGGCTGGACATCCCTGCCAAGAAGAAATGAGGCTGGTGTGTGTCTCCAAGTACTAGTGGGGGAGGATGAGGAGCTGAGGGGAGGGTGAGGCACGTATAGAAGCAATGGGGAATGCAAAATGCAGCAGCACTGCAGGTTTTCCCTCTGTGCCTTCTTTTGCTTAGACTCATGGGGCTTTCCTCCTGCTGTTTCTTTCTCTCCGTGCAGGTGAATCTCTGCAGGTCACCGTGCAGCCTGCCTCCATTGTCCAAAAATTCGGGGGCCCGGTCAGCCTGGGGTGTGTGGTGGACCCCCCTGGAGTGAACCTCACCTGGAGACTCAACGGGAAGGAGCTGGCTGGGTCGGACGAGGCGCTGGGTATCCACGTCGAGCGAGGGAAACTCGTCGTCGCAGCCCTCAACAACCACACCGTGGGGCGCTACCAGTGCATTGCTCGTGTGCCCGAGGGAGTCATCGCCAGTGTCCCCGCGGTGGTCACGCTAGCTAGTGAGTAACTTTGGTCTTCTGCCCTCCCCTGCACTGCTCAGGCCTCTGCTCACCCATCTCGAGAGGTTCTTCTAAGCTCTCTTGTTTGCCCTGGCAGGAAGGGAGGGCTCCTTTGACTTTTCAGGACATTTTTGTAGTTGTGGTCCTCACCGCTGCTCCTGGGGAGGCTCTGCCTGGGCCACCCTTGTCGGGACAGAGGAGTCTGAACCTCTCCGAGACCCGTGCAGCATTTAGCACAGCAGGTCGTGCTGAGGAGACCTCCATCCCCCGGCAGTGCCAGCAGTGCCTCCGGGCCCCCTCCCCAGGCACAGAGAGGGCTTCGTCTTCACAGCGAGGGGGAGCGTGGGGCTAAGCCTTAAGAAAGCGCAGAAGTGAAGATGTTTGTGCAGAGTGGGGGCTGGTTTTGCTTTAAAGCCAAGAGCTATTGGCTTGTCACTGATACATTAATCAGAAGTGAAATGTTTAGGCCAGGCTGGGTGGGAGGAGGAGGTGAGGGAGAGTTGCTGCGCTCCGAAGCCGGGCGGGAGGGGGTTGTCACGGGGCCGAACCCGTCGGGGGATTTGGCCTGAGCTCCGCGCCGAGATTAAGTTTCGGAGAACGCATTCCAGAGCAGAAAGGGGGCTGTGTGCGCTGGTGGCCTGATAGAGGGAAGGAGAGGAGGGGAGAGGTGGATGGGGTTACCAAGGACATGGTTTGCATTTAGGAGAGCAGGGTGTGCGCAGCCCCTCAGCCTGATCGTTTCATTCTCAGGCTGATCTCCTTTTCTCCTTTTCCCCCTCGTCCCAGCCCACCGCCACCACCAGCTCCGTCTTCTTTGACGAAGAGTGGCAGTTTGAGGGTCTTCCTGGGTCTGGCACCAGTGGTGGGCAGGAGACAGGTCCTACGGCACCAGAAGGTCCCAGTGTGCCCCTCAGGACAGATCAAGACCACGACCAAGTAGTCCGTGGAGTGTGACGTGCTGCTGACGTGAGCCTGGCCTGGGGAGCACGGGATGAGTGGTGCACTGAATGGCTCCGAGCTGGCCCTAAGCCACCCCGAGGTTGTGAGGCGGCCTCGGATGGGGAGGGCTTGGAAACCTGTGAGTGAAGAGAGAAGGGGCAGCCCTGGGAAGATGTGGGGCTGAAGGTGTAGGAGAGAAACCTTCTGGAGGGGTTCGAACAGCCAGGCTCACATCAGGGAGCTGGAGGCCACTCTCAACATCAGCTTTGCAGTGGTCTCAGATAAGGAGGGGCACCGATTTGTGGTGGGACTGAGATGGGAAGCCCACCAGGTGCACCACGAGCTGTCACTCCTGCTCCAGGCCATATCTACAGAGCTGGGGACCAAGGTGGGGGAGAGGAAAGCCCCTGGCAGGCTGGCATTGCCATTGGCACCGTGGGCTTGTTCCAGGGCACCTGCTGGGCTGGGAGAAAACCCTCTGAAAGTCTTGGCTCCGTCCTAAAATTACTTTTGGAGGTGGAAGAGAGAAGCTGGAACGTGAAAGAAAAAAAGCAAGAGGCAGAAAGAAGTATTTTCCAGATTATGATTTAGGTTGATTTTGGAAGTGGATCAGGAGTCGTTGGAAAAAGTGTCTTGCTAGCTTTCGAGGGGCGTAGGTAACATCTGGCCAACTTTTTGGCTCTTTCTCTCCTCCTCCCTTGGAGGAAACCCCCTCGAGCGCCCCAGGTGCTGCGTGCCCGGTCCCTCGGCGCCTCCTCGGCTTCGCCAATGGTCAGCAAGCAGGCAGACAGACGGTGTGCTGCAGCCCTGGCACTGGTGCCTCCCTCCCCGTCCGTGGCACAGCGACGCCGGCTGGCGATCCCCAGCCCGTCCCTGCCCCCCCCGGCTCAGAGGGCTGGTTGAAGCCAGCATTTAGTTCCTCTGGCAGGGAGAAAATGGTGGTTGGACAGCCCAGGGGTGCGCAGGAAGGGGAGGATTTCTTAAAGCAGCAAGAGGAGCAGCACTTGGGGCGTTGTGCAGCGGGCTGGAGGCCGGCACAGCCTGAATGTGTGGGGCAGAGGTATCGTGAACCCTTTGCAGGGCTGAGAGCAGCAAGGAAGAGAAAGGTGTTTTCTCTGCCAGCTTCCAGGCGGCAAACAGCCCTGGTGCTACACAAAAAGGTACAGCTGCAGCCGACATTGGGGGGCCACATAAATCCGCCAGGGGCGTGAGCACGGTGTGGTGTGGGCTGGTGCTGCCGTGGCAAAAGACTTCCAAAGTTGAGAGCTCGTGGGGTGGTAACTCAGAGGGAAAAACATGCCGAAGTGCTTGGCTGGAGCAGAGGTGCTGAAGTGCAGGCAGCCAGAGGTGGTGAAAGCCGTGCAAGCCCCAGCATTTGGCTGCGTGCGTGGAAAAATCCGTGCATTCAGCACAACAGCCAGCCCGGGATGGATAGACGTGTCATTTAAACCCCCCAAAAATGAAATCAGGGGTGAGGCAAAGGGGGAGCCACCTGCTCTGGTGTATCCCCGTGCCACGACCCTGCGGGTGGGGATGAGAGCGGTGTCCGTGTGTCCCGGGGATGCCGCGGGATGGGGGAGGCTCGCTGCCCCCCAGCAGCACGTGGGGAAAGCCGAGCCGTGGTGCTCGCGGGCAGCGACCCTGCGCCGGGTCAGGCTGGGGGTCCCCAAGGAATTTGCAGCTGCGTCCTGAAGCCGGCCCCGCTCCTTTCCCTCCGCCCGGGCCTCTCCGCTGACGGCTCCCCCGAGGCAGGGGGGCCGGCTGCAGGTTGGAAGAGCATTTGCTGAGCCGGCACGGCACGGCACGGGGGGGGGGGGGGCTCTGGCCCCGGGGGCAGAGGTGGCGTGAGGAGGGGAGAGAAGGAAAACACAGGTGGTGCTGCTTGAGCTGCGGAGAGCTGGCAGGAGGGCTGCGGGACGGCCCGGGGCGATGCGGAGGCCAGGGGGAGCGGGGCTTGGGGATGCACCTGGGGGTGCACGAGGGAGCCGGAGGCTGTAGGGCAGCCTGGGTGTGCCCGCGAGGGCCGCGGGGAGGACTTTCACCTTGAGGGCCTGCTTTTTATTTACTCCGACTCCTTCTCCCGAGTTATTTATGGCCTCCCATTCATTTAATCCGCTCTGTCTCGCCCGTCTCGCTGCTTGGCCCCCGGCCCCGGGCTGCAGCTGGTTTCGCTCCCCGATGACAGCGGCGCAGGCAGCTGCGGGGCTGACCCTCCTCGCGCCTCCAAGCGGGGCGCAGATGGACACGAGCAACGGCCGCTGGTCGCGCTCCTTTATACTCACAGACATAAAAATAATAATAATTGTAAGCCCTGTTATCCCCGCGCGGCCGGGCTTCGCAGCCAGGAGAAGGGGGAAGCGGTTTCTCCCAGCTGCGGCGCGGATTTTGACCGGGGTGCGAAGGGGCGCACGTGCTGCGTCCCCTGACCCTCACCGGGGTCCCCCCCATCCCAGGGGGCTCCTCTGAAGCCCCCAGGAGGAAGCTGCGTGTCCCCTCCGTTTTGCCGTGCTGTGGTGCACATGGGGAAGCGGCGGGGAGCCAGGGCAGAGCCCGCTGGCAAATAACGCAGCCTTGTTCGCTGTGGGGGAGCAGGAATTTAGGGGAGTAGCTTGGCAGGGAGCTTTTGTTGCTTGCGTGTTGGAAAATGGCTCGTCCTGCTGCCCACCTGATGACTTCCCCCCTCTCCCCCACCGCTCTCACCCCGCGGCCCCTTTCCTCCATCCTCTCCCCCTCCGCGGGGGGACGCAGGAGGAGCCGTGGGTCCCAGCCCCCTCAGCGGGGCACCCCGCAGCTGGGCCAAGCTGCTGGGGGGCTGCGTGCGAGGGACCCCCCGCGTCTGCCGTCCCGAGGGTCCCCCCCACGGGGACGGTGCTCCCCGGTGGGGCTGTGGGGCTGCGCAGAGCCCGTGCGTGCATGCACACGTGTGTGTGTGTGCATGTGCAGCTCCCTGCCAGCGGTGCTGGAGCCTATGCCTTGGCTCCGAAATCTTAATTTGGCCGTGATGAATCCAGACCACCAAGGCGCACATTAACTTCCCCGATGCTCGTTTATATTTTGGCGATCGGAGAAGTATGTGTGATGTGGGCAGGCGGACGCTGGGCTCTCGCCTCTTCTCCACCTCCTTCCATTTCTGCGGCTCTCACTATTTTATTCCTTGATTGAGTACAAAAAGTGAAGAGGAGAAAATGCCCGGCACCCTTCCCCTCCCCAGCAGGAACTTTCGTTGCTGGAGGAGCGCGGGGCGCCGCCAGCTTTTCACAAGTGAAGAGTTAACCTTCATCTGGCTTTAATACCCAGTGGAAACATGGCTCCCCTCCTCGGCCTGTCTTAAAGGATTAATGGCATTTCTGAAGTTCGCCCTTATTCCTTCTTTTTATTTTTATTATTATTATTTTTTTGTAATTGAACGGTGCCAAGAAATTCCAGAAGTATGAAGCATGTTCGCTGCAAATCATTTTTATGACATTGCAAAACCTCCCCTCCTCTGCTCGGCCTCCTCCCCTCCCCTCGGACCCGGGCACGGGAACACTCGCTCCCCCAGCAGCCGCCCGGCAGCCCCTCCGCGCCGCCTTCGGGGAGGCTTTCTCGCCGCCCTGCCAAGAGGGCTGGTTTTTATTTAAACCCCATAAAGGATCTTGCTTTAATCAGAAAGTCTGCTTGAGAAATTTCATGTCACTTTTCCATGACTGTGGGTGGGAGAAGCTCGGAGCCAGCGTTGTCTCTTGCTCTTGGAGCGCTGCTATGTTTCCCAGAGAACAAAAACACATTTTTTGCAGGCTCGGCTGCCAAGGGAAGGCTGCGTGGAGCCCGCCCTCCACGAGCCCTCGTGCCCCCCAGCTCTCCAAACTGCCCACGGGCACTTGGATGGGTTCGGAGGGGGCGGCCGAGCGCAGGGCGGGTGCCCTCGTCCTGATGTAGCTGCGTGCTGCTCGGGGACACGTGCTCGCCGCTGGGCAGCCAGGCGACCTGCTGCCTGCCCTGGCAGGGGCAGGTGCCCACTATTTGCACTTTCTCTCTCTGTGTTTCCATGTTTCTTTTGTATAAAGAGTGCCCTGAGCAGAGAGGCTGGCTGCTGGAGTGCTGGAAGAGCGCAGGGCAGCTCTGGGTGCAAAAGCTGCTCGCTGGGAGCAGCTCCTGTCCCAGTGCACACTTGCCTTCTGGAGCAGGGACCTCCAGTTTGCTGCTTGAAATAAGTGGTTTTGGGGTCTTTCCCTTCCAAATCTTGTTGCCTCCCTGATTTTGTCCCTCACTCTCGCCTGCGTTTTGATGCTTGTATAATTTTGGGAAAGAAGGCAGATAGTTGAGAGCCTGGTGCCCATGGGAAGCTTTGTGACATGAAGTTCACTTGGGTGTCATTTTGGTGTCATTCTGCACACCCTTGAAGCACCCTAAACTGTGATTAAAGCATTTGCTTCTCAGTAGCAGGCCAGCAGCTGTGTTGGAAATAGCAGACAGTAGAAGGACCAGTTTTGGCTGCCCCTCGGTGCTGCAGTAAGCTGGCTCTTCTTTGAGGCTGGGATTTTTCGCACCCAGCCTCTCAGCCATGGAGCAGGCAGCTTCTCCAGAAGCTGTGTTATAATTTACCTGCTTTGTAGGAAGGAGGAGGAGGGGAAAAAAAAAAAAACAGCTCTGAAAGGGGACCAGTTTCCTTAGCTGCTGTCCTCTGCCGGCACCAGGGCAAGCAGCCCTGCGCCCACAGGGAGAGGCCAAGGCGATGGTGAGGTGCTGAGATGCCCTGTCGTTCGTTCACTCCCTGTGCAGATCTCAAGGACTTCAAGTTTGACGGCCAGCACGTGATCGAGGTGGACGAAGGCAACACGGCCGTCATCGCCTGCGACCTGCCCGAGAGCCACCCCAAGGCCCAGGTGCGCTACAGCGTGAAGCACGAGTGGCTGGAGGCCTCCCGAGGTGAGCGCCTAAGGGGTCTGTCCCCCCGTGTCCCCCCACGGCCTTGGTTTTACCCTTCCCTGCCAGCAAGAGTGCTGTCTGCCTGCTGCCTCCCTCTTGTCCCTTTTTGGCCAGTTTGAGGACAGGCTCTTGTAGAGTCTCTGCTGGGTCTCCCTGTTGTCCCCTACTCCTGGGGGGCCAGGTGTAACACCAGCTTGTGGAAGGGGGAAGGAAGCAGAATTAGGTGATGCACCATGTCGCTCTTCACTGGGCATCCCTATTTGTCCATGAAGTGTTCCCCTAGCCCAGCCCCTGGATAAAGATTTTTCTGAATTTGGGGAATTTTTAAAAACTTGAGTCTCGATTCTACAGCTTTGCTCCATCTGCTGCAGGCACTTGTGGCAAGCTAGCTTCATCTGAGGCGCTCTTCCTTCCACAACTGCATCGTTGCTCCTCCTGGTGTGTGAACAAAAAGGGGTCATTTCAGCGTTCTGTTGTATTTTTCCCTTCCCACTTGTCCACCTTTTCTACAGGGCACAGTGTTTCTTCCGGGGGACACACCTTATGACCATGCGCCATCTCCTCTTCTCTCCCTGCAGACAATTACCTTATCATGCCATCCGGGAACCTGCAGATTGTCAATGCCAGCCAGGAGGATGAGGGGACTTACAAATGTGCTGCCTACAACCCCGTGACGCAGGAGGTGAAAACCTCAGTGTCCAGTGAGAGGCTCCGCGTGAGACGTAAGCTGCTCTCCTTTCTTTGCACAT
The DNA here is from genome assembly GCF_964211835.1 of Anser anser. Lineage (NCBI taxonomy): Eukaryota > Metazoa > Chordata > Aves > Anseriformes > Anatidae > Anser > Anser anser. Next base: position 96,320,163 of record NC_139720.1, read on the forward strand.
CTTCTCCTTAGCCGTTCTGGCCCTGGGTGTACATACAAAGTGCTACTGCAGCTGTTTTTTGGTATGAACCAACATTGTCAGCTGCTGAGAAAACTCCTTCCCAGCAGCAGAATGCCCCAAGGTCTGCTCCTGGGATCGCTGTGCCTGCTCAGGATTTATTTTTGGTGACGTGCGAGGACAGGTCCTTAGTCCTTCAGCAAGACTAGTTTGCTGTGTGCACGCATCCCTTAAAGAATGGCCTTGTCCTGCACTGCCGCCTTCCTGCCCACCTACCTCCTTCCTCCTTTTGTCGCCAGGCTCCACAGCAGAGGCAGCTCGGATAATCTACCCCCCCGAGGCTCAGACCATCATCGTCACCAAAGGCCAAAGCCTCATCCTGGAGTGCGTGGCCAGCGGGATCCCCCCGCCGCGGGTCACCTGGGCCAAGGACGGCTCCAGCGTCTCCGCGTTCAACAAGACGCGGTTCCTGCTCAGCAACCTCCTCATTGACCCCACCAGCGAGGAGGACTCGGGGACCTACAGCTGCACGGCCGACAATGGGGTTGGCGAGGCCGGAGCCGCGTTCATCTTCTACAATGTGCAGGTGTTCGGTGAGTGCTGCTGTAGTCCTCATTGGAAGAGGGGCTCGGACTTTCTCTACTGCTTTCAGGTTCCAGTTCCGATGAGACGGGATGAATTCTGACTTGAGGGTGGTGGTTCCTCCTTCCTGGCTCCCACCATGAGCTGGAGATGATGGATCCTCCCTCCTGTGGGGAAGGTTTGCTCTAACACTCTCTAGTGGAGGACTGGCTGCTTCTCAGGCATATTTGAGCTAGATAATAGCAAAGACATCAGTGTCTTGCTTTTCACTCACTCCTTGTACAGAAGCTCTTTACGGGGTGAGAAATGTAACGGGTACTACGCCTTCTGTGTTTCTACCACACATCCTTCTCCTTCTCACAAGCATTAAGGAGGATAAGCCCGTGTTTTGTTGGATTTCATGACACCCAAGTGCTGAAGTGTTACTGGCATGAGCACAAGCTTTGCAGAGTAATGTTTCAGCTAAGAAAAATGGGACTCATAAGTGCCTGCTGTCATCCTGTGGCTGAGAGGGACACCTCTCTGTGTGGTAGATGTTGGATGCTGAAGGGGAGTACCACATCCATGTGGGACCCCTCAAAGGTAGCAGGACTGGCAGGGAGGGTTGAGAACCTACAGAGAAGAGCACAAAGCCACGATGGTGCCGTGCTCCCTGCCAGGTGATGCTCAGCAGGCGTGCTGTTTCCCCTTGCAGAGCCCCCGGAGGTCACAATGGAGCTATCCCAGCAGATCATTCCCTGGGGCCAGAGCGCCAAGTTCACCTGCGAGGTGCGGGGGAACCCCCAGCCCTCCGTCGTGTGGCTGCGCAACGCCGTGCCCCTCTCCGCCAGCCACCGGCTCCGGCTCTCCCGCCGGGCGCTGCGGGTGGTCAGCGTGGGGCCCGAGGACGACGGCATCTACCAGTGCATGGCAGAGAACGAGGTCGGCAGCGCGCAAGCCATGGTGCAGCTGAGGACAGCCCGGCCAGGTCAGTCCCTCTCTGGAAGTTTGTGGTCACTCAGTGCTGGAGCCTAACGCACGGGGAAAGAGCAGAGGGGAGCAGAAGAGAGTTGGTGTATCACCCTCTTGCTTGGGTTTGAGCTGCCATACTCTTCCTTCCTTTTCACCCTACACTCTGAGGGTTTCTGGAGGAGCCACCTGTTTCCTTGGACCCTGATCCAGGGTAAGAGGGCTAGGAAGCCCTCAGAGAGGTAAGAAGTCCTATATGGCCCAGGCATGTTCTGGGAGAGGCCCCAGTGGGGTGTGTTATGTTTATACCAGGAGAGAAAGCTTGTTTCTAATACCTTTTGGAGTGGCACAGCCGGCAGCACCATCTGGGACCTGATACCTCTAAGGGACCTGTGGTGCAGTGTGTAAATAGCTCTGGTCTTCTGAGAGGAATCAGGGGGCTTCTCGCAGCTCTGTCCTCACCCCAGGACTGGATTGGGATTTACCCTGCCCTTACCGCCCATTTACTCTTGACATCTTGTCTTTCAGGAGCTACCCTCAACCCTGGGCGAGATGCCCGGCTGGGCTCAGCTCAGCCTCCGACGCCGCCTTCCAGGGAGGGTGCCTTAAAGCTGCCCCTGGATAAAGCCGGGCTGCCGAAGCCTGGGACCACCCCGCTGTCAGCATCTGCACAGTGCGCAGGCAGCAGGGAGCTGGTGTCTCCAGCCGAGGCCCCCATCATCCTCAGCTCTCCCCGGACGTCAAAGACAGACAGCTACGACCTGGTGTGGAGACCCCGGCCTGACAGCAGAGCCCCCATCCTCTACTACGTGGTGAAGCATCGCAAGGTATTGGTTGCTGTTTTGCCCTGTTCATGTTCCTTCCTCTGTGCTGGTCTCCAGGTGGGCTGCCAGCCTTGGATTTGTCTGTTTAATACCTGTATTTCCTTTGGGTAGGCAGAGGGTTGCAGTAGAGAGGTAGGTTTTGCTTTGGGCTTTGAGTACGTTTCGAATCTGGTGTGTTTTTGATTCCCAGCCACTGCAAGGCACCATTTTCAATTATATGTGAATATATGCATCTATTTTCCTGGAGTTGCTTGACTTCATGAAAATACAATATAACAGGAGGCTTCTATAACACCCCCATATTCTTGATTTCTTTCTAAACAAAACTTACACTGAAGGTTTTAACTAACTATCTCTTTATATAGCCCTTTAAAACAAAGACAGAAGATGCCAACACAAGAGCACAAGGGGGCAAGTTTTAGAAACAAAAGATGTCAAATCCTCACCAGACTGCAGGGTCTAGTTGTCTGCCAGGAGGAGATTTGTCCCCCAGTGGTGTATCATGTAACAAGCAGTTCTGCATGCAATCTTAACTCGCAGGCTGGAGTTTGTCCATATTTTATTTGTTTTTCAGCGCTTCACCTGGAAGGGGCTGTAGGGCAGTGGAGGTCACCATGGGTCACTGCAGTTTGCAGTAATATGTTTTCAGTGTAGTCCAAATTCTCAGCTGGAGACTCTTTCTTGGGACGCTGAAGGATTGTGTGGAAAGGAATTAGTCCCAATAACCCTTAAACTTGTTTAGAAAGAGTCTCTTTCTATGCGATCTGTAGGATCAAGTTATATAATGATCTGGTTTTAACATCTCTGACTGGAAAAGCGTGTTTGTAGAGAGGGAAGGAATCAATTCAGCAACAAAAGAAAAGGCTCTTTGTGTGAAAGATGGCTAAGGAAAGTAAAACCTAATGACAGGAGGCTTAAAATTGTGCTGGGCAAGGGTCTGTTTCTCTTCTGGAAAATATCTGCGGCTGTCTCTTTTCCCTGCACGTACACTGACCCTAAATTCTTAGCAGCCTGCAAGCAGTCAGATGCCATGCAGCCATTATCTTTGTTTCTTAAGAATTTCTCTTTTTCTTTCCTGGATATTAGCAGTCTTTAGGGCTCCCCTCCCTGGCCTCACAGCTCCGCAGGCTGAGGAATAAAAATAAAACGAGGCAGGCATTAATCAGTCAGTGTCAAATGCTTGGAGAAGATGAATGATACAGCAGAGTCTTGGCATTTCCGTTCTGTTGCGTTGCCTGCATTGCTAATGCTCCTTTCGGCACCGGGTCACTTCGGTGTCCTGTGTATTTGCTTGAAAAAATATTATCCTTGCAGCTGGGGAGAAGGAGGAGAGTCCCACCTTCCCTTCTGCTCCGTATGGGGCGTCGGGACATCACCAGAAAACAGTATTTCCACATCTTTCCGGGCATATATGATCTATTCCCTGCATAAGGCGCTGTGTTTCTGCCAGGAAATGCCAGAGGTGAGGCTTCAGAGCCTTAACTCTGCCCTTCATCAAGCATCCTGGACTAATGTGCAGCTTCCCCAAATCCCACTGCGTAATCCCAACTGGCACAGCCTGGGCAGGCTTTGAACGCTCCCTCTGTGTCCCCGGATCCCTCAGCTCTGCAATATCAGGCTGAAAACATCTCCCTCCTGCACGGACAGGAGGAAAGTTAGCCATACTTTACACGACGCCCCAAGGGAACGCTTCAGGGCTCGGTGCTGGCCAGAAGCCCAGCCAGCCCCCAGCTTTGCGACGCCGGTGTCGGTCTCTCAGCAGGTCACCAACGCCTCGGACAGCTGGGCAGTGAGGGACGTCCCGGCCTCGCAGCACCGCCTGACGCTCACCAGGCTGGACCCCGGCAGCCTCTACGAGGTGGAGATGGCTGCCCACAACTGTGCCGGCGAGGGACAGACGGCCATGGTGACCTTCCGGACTGGTAAAGGTCCAGCCTGGCCCTGGCTGTTTTGCTCTGAGCCAGGGGAGGGCCCCTACAAGCGTCCTTCCTCCCTCCGTGGCTCAGTTGGACACCTGCAGAAGTGAAGAAAATAGGCCTGGGAGGGCTGTCAGGAGGTTGTTAATCCATCCTGTGCCTTTGGGGGTTATTCTGGAGCCGTGTTTGTCCAATCTGTTCATAAAACCTTGTCCTGCACTAAAGGAAACTGCAGGCCCTCCTCCAGCAGTCTGTGTCACGCTGAGCTGGCTGCACCACCGAGAGGATGCTCCTAGTGTCTAAGCTCAGTCCCCCCGTCCCATGCTGCTTATCCTGTCCCCCAGCAAGGATGGGGAATGGCATTCCCTTCCTTGAAACCTTCCCCATGGTGCTGGGCCTGCTCACATATCCTCTGAGGCCCCTGCACTGTGCTAATTACCACCTCCTCGGGCAGAAATCTAGCAACAAGATTTCCAGAAAACCAATTAAAAGTTTTAGAAAATTAAATATTAGTGGGGGCAAAAGAAAAGCAATTAACAGTAGAACCAATCTGCCCCTTTAGCTTCGGTTCCTGTCTGCAAGTTGAGCACTTTGAAGCCCTAGGGCTGTTTGAGTCCAAGGAGTATTTACCTCGGCATCGCAGCTGGGAATCTGTCTTTATTCACGACAGCAACAATTAACTCTGACCTGCATTACCGCGTCCCTGATGCCATCTCTCCCTTCTGCGCAGGCCGGCGTCCAAAACCAGAGATTGTTGCCAGCAAAGAGCAGCAAATCCAGAGGGATGACCCAGGCACGAGCACCCAGAGCAGTAACCAGTCCGACAACAGCCGCCTGTCCCGTAAGGCCCTGCCTGGCCTGGGTTGGCAAGGAGGGAGGGCGAGGGGCGCCGGGTCGGTGCTGGGGTTAGAGTCTCCCCTGGGTAAAGCAAGGGTGGGTGGTCTCTAGCTCCTGACTAGGAGATATCTTTCTCGGACACCCCTGTGCTTCTTGGCAGGCAGGCAGTCTTTGGAGGGGAAGCTGATCCCAGAGCCTGTCCCCACCGTTAACACAAGGACCTGTCAGAAACTAAGAATGGGCAGTGAGGGTAGGCGGTTGCTCCATCTGGGCATTGTGCTGCACTGGAGGAACACCAGTTCCTGCTTAGTTAATCCAATTTGTTGTTTCCCACCTTGTGCCTGCCACTGGTATTCAGCAGTGCCGTTATCCTTGCTGTAGTTCATGTGTTCCCTTTGCTTTCATCTCCGCAGCTCCGTCTGTCTCTTTCCCTCCCATCTTTTGATTGTTTTTGTATCAGGTTATATTTCTACAGTTCGGAACTCTTCTGTATTTCCTCCTCAGCTGGCTCCTCTCAGCCTTTCCTGTTTTCACCTCCTACACCTGTCCGTCCCCTTCCTGTCCCCAGTGTCAGTCTCCCCCCGCTCACTGCCTCCACATCAGCCGGGCCTCTCGTCTCCAGCCCCGCATCCGCACCTCTCAGTGCTGCCCCTTCTGTGATGGGCGTACACACCACAGACCTCTTCTCTCCCTGCTCGAGTTGGGAGGGGAAAAGGAGCAAGGTGCAAACAGGAGTAAAAGATGTTTGGAGAGACTGAAAGGAACGAGGATTTGGGGATGCCAGCTCTAATGAAGAGGCAGAAAGAAATTAGCACTCAGGACTCAGCACGTGGGTGGGTGCAGGGCAGGCAGTCCTTCACCTGCTTACCTCTGAGCTACAGGATCCTCCAGACACGGTCAGAGGAGGGTGTTTCATGTCTTGATGTGCCCTTTGCAGCTCCAGAGGCACCAGATCGTCCAACCATCTCCATGGCATCGGAGACATCTGTGTACGTGACCTGGATCCCCCGGGGCAACGGCGGGTTTCCCATCCAGTCTTTCCGGGTAGAATACAAGAAACTGAAGAAGCTGGGAGACTGGGTCCTGGCCACCAGTGACATTCCTCCTTCTCGCCTCTCTGTGGAAATCCCTGGCCTGGAGAAAGGTAGGCAGGTGTTCTCCTCCCCGCTTCCTGGAGGGCTGTGGGAGAGCTGCGCGGCCCCTGTAGGACGGTCAGCCAGCTGTCGCAGCTCACTCAGCCCTGCCGTGTGGGATCGGAACAAAGCCGCCCCAGCTCCAGCCTCGGATGCTTGGGGAAATGCTGCAGATGCTTCTCCAATTTCTCCAGCTGCAGAGACCAGCATAGATTTGACCTCCCTCAGGGAGTCTTGCACATGCTTTTCTGTCTTACAGGACGTAGTTACTGAAAGCATAAGAGTGTCTTGTCTTTGCCATTTATTAGACAGGACAGAGCTTTCTTTCCTTAGCCGCAGGCAAGACAGACGGACACACCATTCGCATTGCACTTCACATGAGAAAAAAGGCATCGCTAAGTGGGACAGCTTTAAAGGACAAAATCACCCAAACTTAAAGAGCAGAAAAATGATGTTTGATTAAACATTATTTAGGCTTAGAGCTTTTATCTGAGATTTATGATTTCCATGTAGTAGAGGAAGGATGACATCCCATACCTGCTCTGGGGTAAGGACATCCTTTCAACCATCTCTGAATCCATCCACATACCTGCCATAACTGTGACCTGGCCTCTAGACCATCCAGACGGTAATTAGGAGAGGCAAATAAAAGCAGGCTCAGTCTAGCACATGGCTGAAATCTGGCCATGCATTTTTTATCGAAGCCTGGCTGTAGTCTCTCCACCTTCTGGAGATGTGGCTCCTCTCCAGAGTCAGGCCTGTGCTGACAGCAGAAGCCTTGGAAGACACTGGCGCTGTCTTGGTAAAACTCTGATTTCCCATTTCTCCCCTAGGCACTTCCTATAAGTTCCGTGTCCGAGCACTGAACATCCTGGGGGAGAGCGAGCCCAGTGCTGCGTCTCGGCCATATGTGGTGTCTGGGTACAGCAACCGAGTCTACGAGCGCCCCGTGGCCGGGCCGTACATCACCTTCACAGATGCCATCAACGAGACCACCATCATGCTGAAGTGGATGGTAAGGTTTGTAGGGAGGAAAGGTCTCTGAAAGTGCAGGGTGCAGGTGTGTGGGTGCTACCTGCCTGGCTTACAACGCTTCCAGGTTACCAGGCTGGAGCCTGTCAGCAGCACGAATGGATTGGGGATCCGATAGCTCTCACAGAAAACAAGGGTCAGGCTTGGGCCGTGTAGAAGTGGAGGAATTCAGAGAGCCTGGGAAGCTCTTTTCATCTGAATCCAGCGTTGCGCACAGGAGGCATTTCAGTGGATAACCTCAGGGTCTTGACCAGTTCATCCAACAAGCACGGTTCAGCTACTCTGGGGGTGGCTGCTTGCTCCCCTGGCCAAACTCCTGGAATCCATTAGCACCTCTTGTCTGTCCCAGTAGTTCCCAGCAGACGTGTCCTTCACTCTCACTTGCAGAACAGCAGCTGTAAGGGCTGGTAATTGTTTACAGCAGTCCAGCCCGGAGGATTTTTAGGAGCGGGCAGGATCTTTTGGATCACAAGCTCAGATCTAAGTGTTTCCAACAGCTTATTCAGAGGGGTGCATCACTCTCTTCTCTCCCAGTTTCTTCTGGCTTGAAATTGCTACAGGGCAGCATGGGCACTGCTGTTGTTTTAAACACAGTAGCTGATATAATACCGGGTGAAAGACAGTATGAGCACATGGAGCTGGGGCAGTACAGCTTTGGGTGGAGGAGGAGCAGAGTTGTCCACACAAACATGAGACTTCTCCAGTCGCTGGTTCATGGCAAGGTAGATGCTGTTTGTCTGGAAGCGGTGAGACTGTTAGAGTCAAGGTGAAAGTGTGTTTGTCCTTGCTCAGCTGAGTCACTGATGCTGAGGAATTTTTTCTTTTTAGCATTGGCGGTAGCTGCTGGGAGGGCGCAGAATACAGGATGTTTGGGTTGACAGGACTAGATTCATGGCCTGCCTGTTACCTGAGAGAGGCAAGATGTTAGAGTATAAAATAGCAATGAGCTCTTGGAAGGAAGTCCTTACTGTGAAAACCAGCGGCAGGACAAGGAAGAGCTCCCTGTGGGTCTTCCTCCTGCCTCATCCCATTTGTCCTGACTCTTCCTTGCCCAACAGAGGGCTCTGCTAATTTCTGCTCTCCCTCCCATTCTCTGCAGTATATCCCCGCCAGCAACAACAACACTCCCATCCACGGCTTTTATATCTACTACCGCCCCACTGACAGTGACAATGACAGCGACTACAAGAAGGATGTGGTGGAAGGTAGGAGATTTTGGAGTCTGGTCCCAGCTCTTGATTTCTTCTGTAAGAGTACATGGCCAGAAGGAGCCTTGTATACCAAAGGCACGAGGTGGCTGCTGCTGCTGGCTAGTCGTGCTTCACCTCTTGCTGCTGCAGAGATGGGCCAGCTGCAAGTTCCCCACGGGAGCTAAAGGCACCATGTGTGTGTGTTCCCTCCTCAGGAGATCGGTACTGGCACTCCATCAGCCACCTGCAGCCAGAAACCTCGTACGACATTAAGATGCAGTGCTTCAATGAGGGCGGCGAAAGCGAGTTCAGCAACGTGATGATCTGTGAAACCAAAGGTAAGCAGCTTCGCGGGTACCACCCCTGCCTGACTGTACACCATCCACGCTCAGGCAAGGAGGTGGAGACAGAAGAGCGGGGTAAATTTGTTGGTGCTGATGCTCAGTTTGTGTATACACCCGTACCAGTACTCACAGACACCTGATGCAGACCTGCGAGTCCATCAGCATTTCCCTCAGAGCAGTACTGACCTTTTCTCTTCCTAAGTGCCACGTAGACGGTGACTGGAACCAGAAGGGCTAACTCCCCCTTGCTGGTCTGAACTGCTGCGCTTGATTATAAGCGAGTCCCATCTCGTCTTCCAAGCAGCTGCACTGTCGCAATAGGGACAGCATTAAGTCCAAGTGGGCGTTTTGGAGGCTTTCCCTTTTTCCTTGTGCTTTAGCAGCCCAACAGCCTGGCAGATCTGTAAAGCAAGCACAAAGGACTCATCTGTATGGCAATATGCTTCAGCCCAGGAAATCCTCTGGCATCCAGAAGCACTTCTTCAAAGCCACTGCAGAAGTCTGTTCACTCCACAGCAGTGTAGACATCCCTGGAGAGGGCTGCTCTTGCTCCTGCCCTGTCTGTGTCTCACTCTGACTCTTTCCTTCACAGCTCGGAAGTCTCTTGGCCTGCCAGGTCGTCTTCCACCCTCAACAGTGGCCCCCCAGCAGCATCCCCCGCTCAGCGGCGGGCACAGCGGCCTGGGGACAGGAGCCATGGTGGCCCGTTCCAGCGACTTGCCGTACTTGATTGTGGGCGTCGTGCTGGGCTCCATTGTGCTCCTCATCGTGGCCTTCATCCCATTTTGCCTTTGGAGAGCCTGGTCCAAGCAGAGTGAGTGTCCTTTCTTGAGGGCTGATTTACAGGATGTGCTCACCGTGTGGGTTAGATCTGAACCTAGGTGTAATTGGGTCAAAGACAGAATGTGAAGGCTGCGCGTTCTGTGAAGCAGGGATAAGGGTGGGCAGAGGACAAGTTCGAAATGTCCTGTGGAAGTCCCCTGTGAAGACAAAAGCTACTGGTCCGTCCCTTGTCCCGTTTACCTTGTTGAGAAGGAACCCTGGGACTAGAAGAGGTGGCAAGCAGCGCTGCCTTTACTTTTGTGGTGGGCTTCTTTCCACTTTTTGTCCCCAAGGGTGCTTTGAGTGCCAAATAGCTGCCTGACAGGACTGCCTAATACTGTCCCACCCAGCAGCTCACTTCAAGAAGCTCAGCTTTACCTCTGCTTTTGGTCTCAGATTTCCTTTTTCTTCCCTCTGCAGAGCAAACCATCGACATGGGCTTCCCGGGAGCTGGGCTGCTGGTATCATCCTGCCAGTACACCATGGTGCCCCTGAGGGCCATCTCTGCTCCTCGCGCCAACGGACACCCCTACGTTAACGGGCAGCCCTACACCAATGGGGCACATCTGAATGGCATCTGCCCCTCTGCAGGAGTGGGCTATGCAAGCACCAAGCCCCGAGACTACAGTCCAGACGTGCAGCAGGTATGTCCACATCTGCAGTTGATTTGACGTGAGCTGGAGGCCACAGTTGCAGTGGGAGGGCTTCTGCAGACATGCCTGACACCCCTTGCAGCATGCAAAAGTGCCCAGACTGTCTCCTCCTTACATGAGGTTTCCCCAGGGCAGTGGAGTTGCATGAGACATGGGAAGAGCAGGAAGGTCTCCAATTCACTTGTGATGAGGTGGTTTCCTGGGGCAGTGGCTCTTAAGTATGGAAGAGGCAGTGGGCAAAAAGCCCACTTAATGGAAATGGTTCCTGTTTCTCCTAAGCAAATCTTACAGGGACTGGCAACATTGAGGATTCTGTGTGTAAATAGTAACATAAACCAAGGCAGTGCCACAACTGAGACTGTACATTGGTTATCATGAGCCAGTAATTCAGCAGTAAGCATGAAGTGAGTTTTTCAGCTCAGTTCTGCTCTATCTGCTATGGCAGAAGAAACAGTTTCAGCTTTCTCTACCTACTAAGCAAGAGCTTCACCGTTCTGCCCCATGGTTCTGGTTCTGATGGAGATCAGCACCTACTTCTTAATGCTGCTTTGTGGTGTTTCTAAGATCCTTCTCTCTCATTCCAGTCACACGAGGAGACCAACGCCTTGCTGCAGGCACGAGTGCTGCAAAACGGGAGTGCCCAGCGAGACTACCAACCCTCCAGGTTAGTCCTGGCTTACGGAGGGGGAGGATGGAACGATCCAGTGGGGCCTGCCAGAAAACACCTGCTCACAAAAGTTAGCCCTCAGGTTGCTCTATTCTCTGTCACAGTTCATTTGGGAAACAAAACTGTGCTCCAGCATTCAGCCTTTTTCATCTAAGTCCTTTTCACACAGCTCATTCCTATGGTTTGAGCGAGGGGTAATTGCATTTTAGAGATAAGACCTACTGCCCCTTATCCTCCCATTTCCTCCTCCTGCTTCTAAGCAGGAGACTAAAGAGGACAAAGAGAGAAACCAGCATCTGTGGCTGGATGCTGATAAACAGCTGCCCAGAATCTGGCCAGTTGCAGGCGCTCTGTCTTGCTGTTGACACTTCAAGTCATTATTCCCCTGCTCCCTGGGAGGGATTCCTCCTCCCAACTGCTGTGGCACTCACAAAGTTTTGAATGGTGGATACCAGTTCCCATCACCTCATTCTTGTCCCACAAGTATATCCCAATTTCCCCTCATTTAGGAACGTTTTATGTCATTCCATTGATGCAGCTAATTGCTACACAGATCATCTCTTTCAAGGAGGAAACATCTGTGCATAGTGCTAAACTTTTTTCTTCGTCTGCCTCCCCAGATTGCCCAGTTCCAGACCAGAAGACAGCTCTTTCCTCTACAGCCTCCCAGATGACTCCACTCACCAACTTCTCCAGCCACAAGATGACTGTCCTCACCTTCAAGAGCACTTCATTGGCCTGCATCATCCAGTGATGGGCAGCAAAGTTGGAGGCCCTAGTTTGGATGCTCGACGGGATCCACTGTTCCACCAAGGTCAGTGGTCTGGAAAACTCAGTGCTTGCTTCATCTTGTTGTTTTGGGCTGATTTTGAAGGGAATTCTTACCAGAGAGCCTTTCTGATGGCTTTGTTCATGCTCATTTCTGTGGTGCAAAGACTTAATAACGTGTAGAGCAGCTTAAAAAGGCCACGCTAGCAGATGGGGACTGTAAATTGCCTGGGACAGTCTTACAGGACAGATTTCTCAATTCTCTGAGAACATGAAACTGTATGCTGCTGGAAGGGCACACACCTACCTGCAGTTGCAGCAGAGGTACTGTCCCTTAGTCCTTCATCTCACGTCTTCCAGACCACCAGGCAAGCACCAAGGTCCCTGAGGACTTAAACGAATCCATCCCCCTAGGATGTGATCCATTGATCCACCCCTCCTGTAGCATGGATCAAACTCCCATGTAACTGGGAATTTTAGAATTTTTCTTTGTCTTTTATCAGAATACCTATCCTCATAAAATGGACTGCTGAGAAGAAAGCTACCACAGCACCTCTCATTTCTGTATGCATTTTAACGGTCTCTTGCTCCTCTGCCTTTCAGGAAGCCCTTGCTGCCTAGGCCTAGTGCCAGTTGAAGAGGTAGAAAGGCTAGACTGCTGCCAGTCCAGAGGAGACCTCCATCCCCAGAATCCAGTCATCACATCCTTGAGTCAGGACCTACCAGGACATCTGAACAGCAGCTCACCACCACTGAGGACCTTAGAGACTCATTCTCCTACCAGTTAGGGACCAAGCTGCCTTTTGCAAAGACTTATTCTAAAGAGAAAAAGAGAATGGGTATTTATTTTTGTATACCACCCCTATTTATATATTTATGCACTTGTATATAGATGTATATGTGCCTTTTATAATGCTATGGAGACAGAAGTTATCCTCAGCAAGGCAACGGGAGGGCTGAAGGAACAAGGCCGCAAGCTATCCGTGGCACTGGGCTGTTGGTCAGAGCACAAGACTGAGACAGCAGCACGAGACATTGCAAGACATGGGTCCAAACAGAGCTGCCACCACCAAGATCTAGCACCCTCATGCAGTGAGGGCTTCGCACAAGATAACGCTACCAAGAAAGTCTTTTCTCCTCGCCCACAGGAAGGCATGTCCCAGGAACATGCTCCTGCGGGTGGACTGGAGTTATGCACTCTGCCTAATCAACTTAAACAACCCTTCACATAGATGCCAGCTGCAGCCGCGTATCTGTAAAGACAAACCCACGCTTTAACACCTAAAATAAAGGCTTAAGTCTTTTCTGGGGCTGACTGTACACTAAATCCTCCCACAAAATGAACCTACACTTTTTTTTTTCCTTCCAGAAATAGCAAACAGGATACCTGGGGAAAGGTGACATCTTCCTGCAGCTAGAGTTTCCAGTAGGCCGCCCAAGTGACCCTTCTCAATGCTGAACTTGGGAGAAGAGGGACTGCCACTACCTGTGCCAGTTAAGTGACATGAGACCGCTAGGAGGAGCAGAGCTAGAGGAAATTTTCATTCATCTCCAAGGATAGCTGCATAAAATTTGGGGTGGACACCCAAATCCCTGACCCCCCAGCATCCTGGGGTTTTGTTGCTTCAAAAGCTTCCAGCATCCAGGTTTGGGGACAAGGCTGTTTTCTTTTTTTCCCCCTGAGGAAACAAGATGCACAGCACCTTCATAGGGACCCACTGAAAAGGCTGCCAGCACAAATACCACTCATTTGGTCGTGCTGAGGCCAGCAGGGGCAGTTCTTGTGCCTGGCAAGGATACGGTTGGATCCTGCCTGAAGGTATACCTAACAGAGGAGTAATGACTAGGGAGGGAGTGGGGAGGAGGAGCAAGAGCAGCTGCAGGTTGTTCAAGCTGTTTGATTTAAAAATAGCAACAACTTCCAAACTTCCTTGTGCATTGTTAGAAACTTTGCAATGGAAGAACATTGTAAAAAAAAAAAAAAATCCCTCCACTTTGGGGTTGAAGGAACCATGGTAAGACAAGGTAAGTGCTATAAATGGTCACTCACTGTCAGCATCCCAAGTGCCAGAGGAAAAAAAAAAAAAAGGAATATAACCTGAAAACAGACAAAGCCTGGCTCTGCTCTCAGTCTGGTCTACTGCTGCAAGTCAGTGGAATTACAGGCTACTTCACTGCTCATCTGTTGCTACAGCCTCCTTGTGCCAAGTAAATCCGATATCCTGCACTTCAGCGAGTTTCCCACTTCTGTAGAGCAGGCAAGTCTCCAATTGGCGCCAGACCCATCTGAGCGCTGTAGGCCCTGAGGAAAAAGGTCCCCTTGCCTTCTCCAACCACACAGCACTCCCCATCTCCACAAAACTGCTGTTGCTGCTAGGATGTTCAACAGGTAACAAGGTGCACCCCAAGACAGACCTCCTTTACCAGTTTTGAGAACACAGGTACCAAAGATAGTTTCAGATGGGCAAAACTTTCTCATACCCAGCCTTCCAAACCCCTTTTTGTGCTGAGACCTATGAACAGGCATACGCAGCTGCACATGCAATACACATACACAGATCATCTGTCTAGTGCAGAGCTCTGCAATGGACTGATAACAGCATTTACTGGTTGCATTTGCCCATTTTAATTCCGTATCTGCCACTATAGTCATATTTTGACAGGGAAAACCCTTTAAAACTAACCCCCTGCTTAGCCAAAACAATACATTTCGCACTTCTAGGTATTACTACTGCTGCAGTTAACTACATCCATTTTTAAGGGACGCTGGGACTGTTAGTTACCGTGCATGGTGTAAGAACAGGGAAGGGTTCAGAGAGTGTCTCAGAGTCCTGTGGTGATGAAGGCTGTAGAAAGAGGCACCCATCTTTTCTGGTTAGGAGACTGAGTTGTTCTCTTATGCACCCATCTTTTCTGCTGAGAAGACTGATCTCTTCCCTTAGGAGGGCAATGTCATGAGCCCTGTGTTTCAGCAGTGACTCCATCCTGGCCTTCTCTTTGATGTCTGCAGTTCGGGGGCCCTGAAATTCTGCTCCCTGTAAGGAGAGAAAAAACAGCTCCCATAAAACATGCAAGAATTAACAGTGGAAATGTATTTCCTTTGGGAAAGTGAGGCTTTCCAAGGCACAGGACAGCTTCATGACTACGCCACAGTCCAAACGCCTCCCAAGTCAGATTGAGGGACTGTCAGCTTAGGCTCAGTCTGTCTTATTCCATAATACTTTGGTCTCAAAAATATACCTTAACTCATTTGGCTGTTTACATGCATCAAAGGAATAATTTTGACTTCCTGCAAGACATTTTCTAATTAGAAATAAGATTAGTTTGTTCTGATATTAGAAAGCATCTAAGAAATTACCAGAAAATTTAAAATATGGCCTACTTCAGGATCAGCTCATCTATCTCCCCTTCTAAAAGACCCAGAGCAGCCATTCAGCCTGTGCTGCTAGGAAATATTAGCCTGGACTGCTAACTGCAGAGCAGGATGCTTGACCAGGGAGATGGTGAGGGCTGGATGAACTCTTTTCCACTTTTGAACAGCCCCAAACCTGCACGTAGCAGTACCTTACTGTGTTTCAGCTACCACAGTAGCTATAAGACTTACTAGATCATTCTTTAGTGAATCCAGCGTAGTTTCAAGTTGCTGCTTTTCAAGGCAGAAGCGGTTCAGCTGCTGCAGCTTTCTGGTATTTTCCTTTGTCAGCATCATTAGCTTCTGCTGCAGGTCTAAGGTTCTTTTCTAGAAAGATTAAAAAAAAATTAAACTAGGATGAGAAAGGATAAACAGTGTGAAACAGGGAACAAGTGCTAAGCAGAACATGTCACGGAAAGAGGTAAACAACAAACTGATCCTACATACACCATGTGATCCCACAATACCTTCAGTGCAATGTGTTCTTTTTTGTTGTTGTTGCTGTTGTTTTCCATTATTGCAAATAACTAGGCATTTAGTTTAAAGCAGTTAGTCAAGAGCATGGGAAAGAGAAAACTGTTAGGTACGTACTACGCCATACGCGTGTAAGGTATTAAGCTGGCTCCTACACCTGCCACAAACCAGCATAAAAGACAGAGAAGTCTGGGGCTATGGATTTCCACTTTGAAATCTGGATCTCGTACCCAAGTCCAGGAGGAGGAGCAGGTTCTTTGCATAGCTACAAACACAAGACAATCAGGAGAGCAAGGAGCTGCTGGAAATCTGAACAGTCTGTCTTCCTGAAAACGTGTCATGCTGTACAAACACGCAAGGAACAGACAGGACAGTTCATTACAAACCAACTTGTGCCCTTCTGGAGTTCATTATAAAAGCCTTGAAACACATCTAGATGTGTGCTGTGTTGAATGACACCAGACTAACTTCCCTAAGGAGCAGTGTATATGCCACATCAAGGCTAACCTCAAAACATGTTAGCAATTTACATGAACAGAAAAAAAGTAGAAACCATGAAACCTATTACGTGTATATATATATATATATATAAAGGATAAAGGTGATGATGCTTTACTGCTCAGGAGGGGTGGGGGAAGATCTCAGTCAAGCAATTTAAACAAGACATGCTACTTGCTCATAGAGATATTTTCTGGATCTCTTGAGATCATCTCATTTTCTGTTTTTTCTCTCTCCGTGTTTTTAAAAAGACAGACAATGACAGCACTCTGTAAGGACAGCATAAGAGTGTTGCCTGTTTGTACCACAGTAGCTGCGCCTTAGGCCTCCCAGACAGGGAAAAGCACTTTTCATACTGCACAGTCTAGTGTCCCAGACATAAGCCAGCACTGCCCTGCACTCAAATAGTTTGTCACCAAATGCAGTGGGAGGAGGCAGTAGGTACCGAATGGAAAGCACTCCGGAAGAACTGAAGCAGAAGGATGCATTGGAGGAAAGATTTTTTTATTTTTTATTTTTTTTAAGTGTGTCAACTACCTCCACAAGAAAATAGGATGTGCAGCAGCAACTGGAGCAGAGGTAGGAGTCATGATGGGACATGGAAATCGGACATTCTGGTCAACTTGGTGACAGGAGAAAAAGAAAAACAAAACACAAAAACGTTCACAAAAAATGTTAGTGTAGCTATTCAGCCCCAGCAAATGAAGCCTTAATAGGACATCACAGTCATATATATATGCCCCCCTCATATTCCTGCTCCTTACCTCCCACTCTTTGAGTTCCTGGGAGTGCTCATATTCTTTCTGCATTATTTCTACTTCCAGCTCTTCCAAGCATATGTTAACAGAGTGTGCTTGAACTGCTTCAAAATCAACCATCCGGCCAAACTTCAGCATCATCAGCTGATTGCATTCCTCTTCCAGTCCTAAAAGAGGCACAAATGGTAGAACTGCTTTTCATTGTTTAATAAGAATTTACCTCCAGCTTTCTGTCTGAGCTCAGTGGTATATGCTCTAGAATAAATAATTCACTCAAAGCCACACAGAAATCACAACTGAATATTGCCATTGGTTATTGCCTGTGACCACACCTGTGTTGTCAAGAAGCCACGCTCTTAGCCAGTCCTAGTGAGCCACCTCCACACCACGGACTATAAAATGCTTCAGTGGGTTGGCAGAAGGGGGTTCAGTGGTAGTAGACACCAGGACATCTCTGGGTCTGGTCCTCCGTTTTATGTTTGTAAATGTTTTGAATAGAGATTTTATCATTCTTACATTACACGGAGGAAATTGCATAAAAAGCTTATGTGGCTTTGCAGAAAGAACTTTTTTCTAGCAGTTCCTGTTTAGAGCCAGAAATAGCAATTGTGTATCCTGATTCCCAGCATCTCACCTCAGTCAGCTCTCCTTTTACTAAGTGCCCAAATTATTTAACATAGCCTAATGACGCTGCAGTGCAGAACTACCAATACTTCATCAGAACAGTCCACTCAATCCACTCTGGTTTATTTTCTGCAGTAACCAGCTGTGACATTTGGGTGAGAGTAAAGACAGACATCTGCTGAGTTACCCACACCCAGAGAGGGAACAAAATGAACAATAAAGGCTGTGTTGTTTGGAGTCTGTTACTCACGGCGAATATTTATCTCCATCTCCTTTTTGTCCTGGATAAGTTGCTTATGCTGCTGCTGTGCCTTCTTATACATCTCTCTCTGCATTATCTTTTCATTACGTAGGTCCACAATTCTCTTCTGCAGATACTCTAAGGACTGGTTGGTAAATACCAGAGCTTGGGAAAGGTCACTGGGTATCTCCCCATTAACGAAGTACTCCACCTGTCAGAAACAGAAGTTAGCCATAAGCAAGGCTAATTTGACTTGTTAAGGGCACCGAAGATCACTCTGGACAAAAAATGCATAAGAGTTTGAAAACTAATGAATGACGTAATAGCGTGGGCACAGTTCTCATGTTTTGGGCCAGGGAATTACTACCACTCAGAAGCTAAAAGGCTACTTAGAGCTGTGATGACTCCCTGTATACAAAGCTGTTTTCCTTTCTATAGCACTGAAAATAAAGTAGAGTAGGGGACTCCCTGTTGAGTGTCTCTGTGCTTCTGAATGAGCTGGGACCTGCAGAATTGCATAGCTGGACCTGGGACTCTTCTGTCTTTCTTACCAACATTTTAATGCAGGTAGAGAGAACAAATGGAGAGAGCTGAGTTTGCTTCAGAGGTGTATGAGTCACAAGAGGCAGAAGCCTATGTTTTCTCTCTGAGGACAAGATTCAGCCCAGAGGAAATAACAGTATTGTCTTGAGTTTTCATCTTCATTTTCTACTAATCATCCCTGGGATAACAGCTGCACAGATGAATACAATTTGCCTACAGTTCGGCATTCTTGAATTGGGAAAAACTCCCATTACTTTCAGTAGTTTGTTGTTGTTTTTGTTTTCAGTAGAATATTGGCAGACAGACCTGAAGAAATATTCCATGCCAAACCTATAAAACACTTGAAGGCTGCACGCGTTTCAGCAACGTGCTGCCCCTACCTGTCCTTATATGAAGGAAAACAAACCTAGAGGAAATAGCAGTATGAAGTTCAATTAATGGCACTGTCACTCCAAGGAGACTGTAGTAAATTAGGAAGTAAAGGCCCAAAAAACGAATAACACTACTGTTTAGATGTACACAGGCCATTCTGCACCTGCCAAAAGTAAAAGTAATAAAAACACAAAATCTTGAATTACCTGATGAAGTTTCAAAGGCACAACTACATATAACTCATTAAATTTCTGCTGCTTTTCCCACTGAAAGGTGTCCAGTTCCCTCTCTGCTGTGTTCAGACTGGCTTCTATTGCTTTTGCCTGCAGAAAGACAAATTGTGGACAGACAAAATCTTACAGTACTCAAATACACAAGACAGCAAGGATCTGTGTTAGAGTCCTTGATCTGAACGAAAAGAAGCATGGAAAAAAATCCTCTTTTTTTCCCATGTAGTATAATAGATGAATTTCATAGGTTAACATGAGGCTCATTTCTGTATTTAAACAAAATTCTATGCTGAATACTTTTGTACACATGTACACATATATATCTCCTTACTTGAGAGGCCCCATATGTATCAAGAGCCAGTTGCTTTGTTTAGTGTCCAATACACTTCTAGATTAACAGAGTCTGCAAGATATTTTTTATTGTTTTATGCCTGGAAATGCTTATTGATTCTGCATGAGAAAGAAACAATTCAAACTCAAATGTCAGACCCCAGGGTGAATATGTGGCAGCTGGCACTTAGGAAAGCCTTTAAAAACTAAACAAAAAACGTTGTAAGTTAAGCATATTTGCTGGGACATTTTTGAGACACAATAAAAGCAAGCCTTGCATAATGGTATTTTGGCAGAACTCTCTCTCTATCCCAGAAAACCCTTTAAATTGAGATATTTTTGAATTAATATAAATCAAATGTCTTGATGAATGCAGGAGCTCAAAAAAGCTAAAAGGAAAACTTGCACCAAGTGAGTTTATTCAATAATTACTATGACAAAGAGCAGAAGAAAATAACTAAAAGCAAAAGAAACAGATGGAAGGATAGCATTTTTATGGTTTATTTTAGTGTGCATTTGTGTTAGGGCGACTCTTTATATTCTCCAACCCCATACACATGCACACAGGATGGGCCAAATTGCACCGGGCATTGCATCTGAACCAGAGTCTGGTTTCTGCTGCTGCACAATGGTTAGACAGTTGGGAAGAAACTGGACCTAAAACCTGGATCCAGCCCCCTAACAGCTAAGGTCAGACCACCTTGATTTACTCTTTCCAGGAGGATGGGTGACCCATGGTGAGCTGCCTCCTGCCTGTGTGCTAGCATGGTTATCTCTACCCGAACTGAGGCCACATAAAAGGTTATGATTTCCATTTTAAATCTTAGCCAAAATCAATAGCACAACATTTTCATTGTACTGGAGCCAGCTGATGCTTTCTGAGAAGACAACAGTACCATACCTTTTTGACCAAGACATTATATTCCTTTCTGAGGTTAGCAGCAACTCTCTTCTCCTTTGTTAAAGCTTCCTGAATGTCTACCCGCTTCTCCCGGAGCTGGATGGTGTTTTGGAAGAGCGCCTTATCACAGTCTGAGAAGGAAAGGGTCAGAGGATAGCTTAGTTTCATTACGACTGTACAGTAGTTACAAGCTTGAGCTAGTAACTTCTCCTAATGTGCATGTTGCCCAACATTCCCCATAGTAAGACCATGCTCTTGGTCCCTTAGAGCTTTGTCAGAACTTAAACCCTATGGGCCAAGTTCCTCCATGAGGGGGTAGATGTCTTGGATGGATCTTTTTTCTTTATATTCAGTCAAGACAGTTTGTTTCCAGAAGTAAGACTAAATGCATCAAATAAGACTAAATGCATATTAAAGCCAAGTGCTCAAAAGTTAGCCTTTGTAACTAATTCAGTCCCAGTAATTAATACACGTTCCATTACAATCTTTAGTTACGTGAACATGTAGTTGTTTATCTGTGAATTTCTACCTGGTGCAGCAAATTCAGTCATACTAATTAATTCAGCATTACCAACAGAAATCAATTCACATTAAAAAAAAAAATAGGCAAAGCAAATTACACTTAAAGACTGCATACGAAGAGGTTAATGCAACATGTCATTTCCCCATTAAATCAGTAATTTGGATTTTTTCAATAAAAAGTAAAAATGCTCCACATTTCTTCCCAACATTTCACTGAAAAAGGAGATGGACAAGGAGTTAAGAAAAAATTCAATTTATGAAAATGATGCTAAAATCCAATGTGAAAAAAAAAAAAAAGGTAATTTATTGGTAAATTCTAGCAGAAAAAAAAAAAGCAGTGTTGTTAAATGGTCACTGATATCTCACTCAAAGATCTTAAAAAAAAATAGTTAAACTCCTACAAAAGAAAAGAAGAGGTTGCTTGCTTTTGCTGAATGAATGACTGAATTAATGAATGCAGAGGATTTTGCAAAGCTCCTACCTTTTCAGATAAGGAGGGAAGCCTAGAAACATGCAATTACTGCATAAATCCACGAGGTGGTAACAAAGAGCTTAATTTAACATTATTGTAGTGTCCCCCCAGAGCTTCCCTGAACAGGGATCCAGCTAGGCCTGGCGGCAGGTTTCCAGAGAGCAGCTGCAGCCTCACTCCAGCTCCGCTTCTGTGAGGAGCCTTTTCTCTCCAGAAAACAGCCATGAAATGCTGAATGGTTCTTTACATAAAATAATTAATTTTTAGCACTTAGAGAAGTTTTATTTTTCCAAACTTTTTAATTACTGTACCCTATACTGTCAGCGGTTTCATTATCTTCACTGAGATTTCCTGGGGACAAATGCTGCACTCAGGAGGACCGCACACATTCTGTCCCTTAATGGCATTAATGTGAGGTGAATAATGAAAAATCCCTTTTAAAAATACAATACTGTCCCTAAAGCTCAACAAGTACTCAACCCAGCGAAATGCTATCTTAGTACTCTTTGGACAAACGGAGACATCAAAGACTTCATCTTCAGATCTAGAATCTTCTTCATCGCTCCCCAAGCTGGACTCTTCATCACTCTCCCATTCACTCCCATCTTTCTCATCTGGAAGAAAAGGACAGTACTGCTGACTTGCAGAACACCCCTCAAATTCACTAGCTGTGCATTATGTGAATGTGCTGGTGAACACAATAATCAACAAAAAAGCACCCTGATAATATGTGGCTCCAGGCACCCTTTGCCTATTGCATTAATTTGATAATTTAACAGAAAGGAAAAAAAAAAAAAAAGTGGGGGAGAGAGAGATCAAAAAAGTGGGGGAGAGAGTAGTGCCAAATGCACGAACACAGGCACATTTTTTGAGATTTTTCTTCAATTTTTCCTCTCTTTATGTGTGTAAAGAATTTGGAATTTAAAACTCGTAGGTTTACCACTCTACTATAGAGATTAAACAACCAAGCAAAATACACAGAAGCACAAAACTGTCACAAAAGCATCACTGTTGATTGCACTTTTTGCTAATCATGTCCCAGTGGAAATCAAAAGCCAAGTCAACGAGAGGGTGCAAGTGTTTTAGCTCAGTAAGACTGCCTAGCCTTAACAATTAAAACCTAGTCACTAAGATAAATGAAATCCTTTCACAATATGTTTAGTCGTGTGACTAATAGATGATTGCAGATTAGGTCTATGATCTCTCATTAGTCAATGGACAGATTAAAGGAGAATGTCACCAATGTGGCAGACTAATCACTTATCCATAGCTCCCATTGGCACAGCACAGGAAGCAGCTATTTAAAGCTTTGCCTCTTCTTCATACCAATTATCAATCCTCAATATTGACATACAGGAAGTACGTTGTAGGAACTGTGATCAGACCAAATATAATCATGTTAGAGGCTGAATTACACTGTTGTTATCATTCAGGTTGGCTTCCATAGAACATGGGGTGGTACAGAAACAAAACCCGGGTAGGTCTAATCTATTTGTTTTTTTGAACCAAGTTCAGTATTGCATGTATCCAGGAATCCAGCTAGACTGAGAGACATTTACTTTACTGCACAGAAGTATGTGCAACAAACCCAAAAAATGAGAAAAGTATCTCCAACCTGCTTCTCTTTCTACTTTTTTTTCCATGCACTTCATTTTCTTCTTCAGAACCTTGGTCAGAAAATGGGCAAACTTGTTGTTTTCTCCAAGGGATGCTTGGAAGCTGGCATAAAGAGCTTTCTTACATTCCCGAAGCTTTACAATCTCAGACTTTCTATCCTCCATCTGTGCAAGGTAGCTGTTCAATTTTGACTAAGCAAACAAAAAAATCTTCTTTAGTCAACAGGCACACAACCTTTGAACTTTTATGTAGGTAAGACGTATCAGTGAAGATCTGGAAATGCAAAACTTGACTTTCTCTCTTTGAATTCCTGCTCCAGTCAAGCAAAACCTAGAAGTATGTTCTTAAGTTAAAGTATATGATTTGTCATTGACTCCACATCATGAAGAAACTATAAAAATACAACTACTTTGACTGTGAAAAGATTAACTATTGGAAGTTAAAAGCAACCATCCTAGGCTGATCACCAAGAGTTTCTTGCTTTTCCAAATTTAGCACTAGATATTAGATCAGTGCTAAAAGGAAGCAAAGAGAAGCCACCATTTATTTGATGCCTTACTTTCTTTTCAGGCCACTCATCAGCAGTATTTTTAAGTCCAGAGACACACGGCCTACATACCTGCATGGCCTCCTGCTCACTGCGGAGGGTGTTAACATGCCCCTGGAGAACATTCTCAGTTTTCTCAACATCCTTCAGGATAAGCAGCTCTTCATACCAAGTGATGTAGCGCAGGTCAGCATACTTCATCTGCACATCCAGCTGCAGTTTCTTGTGCCGCAGGACACGAAGTTCAGCATCAAAGTTGATCACTAGTGAATTGATCTGGAGTAAAAGAGAACTGCAAATGAGGAATGAGGAGAGTATTTGGAGTAGAGTTAAACATGTAAAGCAAGAGAAAGGAGCAGAAGGGAAAAATTCTTTCTGTCAAGTCAACAACTTGCTCATGCTATCCACTAATGATTACTGAAGCACTTAAAAAGACAAAGTTAACTCCAATTGTTTCTATATTCTCAGCACAATAACACAAAAATCACCAGGGCTTCACAGGGATGTTTCGTTGCATCCCACTCCACCCAAAAAGTATTTTACTCTCAGAGAATGTTTTACAGTAGTCTGTAGTACATTTAAGGAGTCCATGTAACAACCCAGACATAGCAATAATTACTGTCTTCTGCCTTGACACACTTCTCTCAGAATACCTGACAGCTCTTCCCTTAGACATTTACAGTTAAATCAGTACTAGCAGCTGCCAACGTGGCCATATACATATGTGATGGTCATAGCAGCATTTGGATATTCTCTCAAAACCTCTATACACATGAACACAAGGGTACCTGTGTCAGATAAAACCAAAGAGTCAATGACCAACAACAGATATTAGAGAAAAGAAGGTATGAAACGGAGCCAACAAGTGAATGCAAGTGAATGGTGATACACCTCTGGCAAGCTCCTCTCTGTACCCTCCTAAACTCTGATTTATGGACATCCTGAGCTTGTAGTACTATGTTTGCATTTAACATCTTGAATGGATTTTTTTCTTCCAGAGTTTATCAAATTGTAGCTACTTCCACATCCAAAGTTCAGTCATTGGTCGCATAGGAACAACAAGCTTTCCACCTGACCATTTCATTTGGTCTCTCTCCTTCTTTTAAGAGCTGATTGCCACTCTCCTTTTCTTATGCTATTCATAATTTTGTCACCTCTGGTACATTCCTTTCAGTACTCCTTTTTCCAGACCAAGGATGCCTTATACATGTAGATATGCCTTTTAAAGAAGCTTTTCCATGACCTTAAACCTGGTATGTTTAAAATTATTTTTAAGACCACAGTGTCAGGACTAGTCATGTTACTTAAAAGCTGAGAACTTCATGAATCATAGCAAAAAATAAGAATCAGATCTATTGCCTGGACTCAAAAAGTGATGAAGAGAAAAAAAATCTAACACGTTATTTGCCTTTTTTTTTGGCCACTGAGCTCATAGTTTCACATAACAATCAATAACAAATTAGAAATCTGATTTTCAATTGATTATAGTCAGCACAGAGGTCACTGTTACAGGTTTATACAGATTTACCCTGTAAATTTGTACTAGATAGCATTTTCCTGAAATTATGAAAGGCATGAGTAGCTGCAGTCCTGAGACAGGAGGAAAGGGGTTCATTTCTGATTGAGTGAGATTGTTCAATATGAAAAAAATAACTTCTGATTTCCTACCTTTTTAATCAAGGAATCCTGCAAATATAGGTTTTTTATCTTCTCCCTCTTTAAAATTTCCAGTTCCATTTCAGTTGGCTCTGCCTTCTCAATCTCAAAAAGCTTTTTCTGCTCTATGACCACAGATGATGTTATTTTCATTGGGTGTTCTCTTGCAGGCTGTGTCATGGGGCCAGACTCTTTAAGGGAAGAAGCCTTTAGAAAGCTACGCCTAAGTGCACCAGATGAGGAAGACCCTTCCAATGGTTCCTGGAGCTTTGCCTTGGCCTCCTGCTCCTGTTTGAACTTAAGGAGGATGTCAGTGTCATATTCAAATTTTTTTTCTGGACTCTCATCTGGGTGTAACCGAGGAATCGGGGGAAGAGGGAGATGTTCTGATAAATCTAACGCTGCCTGTATGGATTTCAATTCTTGCACTAAACACTTGATTTCATCAATAACAGAAACCTTGAGATCCCGCAAGGACATGATCTGTTTGTTCATATTCACTTTCTTCTTATGAATCTGCAAAGAAAAACAATTTTAGTAGGATTTCCCCAGTGATACTTACATAATATGCACTCTTCCCCAACACAGGTAATGGAGAAGAGGCTTGTCATACTGACCTTCCTTCTTTCCATACTAGCTTTCTTTTCTGTACCACCTCCACACGAGTGTTTTTAAACAGCTATCTTTCTCTCTCTATTTTTAAAAACTGTGGAACCACCTCTCTAACTCTTCTTCAAAAGAAAATAGTAAAAGAGTGGAAATGAGGCTTCCCCTCTCTCTCCTGACTTGATTGTCTGTTTTCTGCACTGCTTCAACATTTCACGTCAAGAAATTCACAAAGACTAATAATTAGCTGTGGGTTTTAGAGGATTAGTCATTTGGGCTGTCTCTCATTAAATACAGAGAGCATCTCAGCTTTGATACACGGCTCTCTTCTCAGGCATATTGTACAATTAACATACCAACAAAGAGAAAATTAGATCTCTTTTAGTATTTTGTAAAGCAAAATTTCCATCCCAAGAGCAAAGGAACTACACCTGAGAGGACCTTTACTGTATGCATTACCAAATGCACAGCTGTACAGAGATCTAGACTTCTTTGACAGTCCTTGAAACAAAGCAGTTATCTCATATAAATGCCAAAGACACTGAAGCAGTCCTTCACAAACATAGGTTCTGGAACGCAGATGTGATTCTCGTCAATAAAATATGTGAAGGTGAAGCTGAAATCACAACCACTGCAGACAGTTAGAAATGGAACAAAGTTCTGAATTTTTGAAGTACAGTTGATAGCAATATTAAAGACAAGAAAGTAACATCCTTTCAAATGCTTTTGGATTTGATAAACAGCCACTAGATGTCCAAAACAAATCCTCTCCAGGCCTTTTAGCAATCTGGAGTGCCAAAGTCAACTCAGAAAATTTTGGCATTAGGTGAATATTTTTCCCCTACTTGAGATGAAGATCTACTAATCCAAGAAGTGACACTTAAATCAGATGTAAAAATAGATTCATAGAATCATTTAAGTTGGAAAAGACCTTGGCAGAATCCTCTCTAATCTTTATGAAATAAAACAATATTATACATCAGGCATCTGAAGTAACTGGAATTCTTCATCTGTATAAATCTGGGATTTACAACTAGAACTATTCCTTTTGCTTGCTTTGGCTTGTCCAACCAAGTCAGGTTAACCACTGGGTATCTAGTAACATCAGCACCACAATCTAGTCCTGGAGCCCAAGCATGAGATTAAAGCAATCCAACAAATTCCCTAAGATTGTGGCATTGCTTCTGTAATGCTGAGACCTCACTGCCAAAGCAATACAGACTAAAAGGAGCCTGAGACTAGGCAATATGTTTGAGAGGATAAGACTATGGAAGATTCATGGCCACAGAATATGACAAACCATGCAGTGAACAGGCTCCTCTCTCAGTAGGAAAGCCTCCATACCAAAAAGCAACTTGACAGTTCCAGGTTAAATGGATACATTTCTTCATTGTTCTTTTTTCTAAAGAAATTCATCATCACTCTTTTACACTCCAGATAAATAAAATGAGAAATAGAAGCTGGGAGTGGGGAAGGGCGCTGGCAGAAGTCACAAGGAAATAGCAAAGTTACTGCACAACATTTGAGCTTGTTGGGTCTTTCTGGTTAAAAGACGTAATAGCTGTAGGAGTTCTGTTGCAGGAAGGCAGTTCCAGAACATCTAGTTTCCTGGAAGGCTCCAATATTTAGTACCCAGAAGCAGTGACTGCTGACGCACATATATGAAGAGGCTATGCTAAAAAGACCTATCTTTGCTCATATCCCTGTTTTTGTAAAGCTATTTCATAGAAGGGATTAGCTCAGTGTGGTAAGGAAAGCATCAGTCACTAGATGGTAAGACTTTTTTTTTTTTTTAAAAAGAATTAAAAGGCACCTTCCTGCTGAAACACTGGAAAATGTAACTACTTTGGTTAAAAAGAGCCATCTGAGAGTTATCCTGGATTGACTCAGTTTTGAGTTTGGTGGAGCATTAGCAGTCCACAAGAGAAAGACTCCTTTGTAACTAAATCTGAATTGACACAGTCTGTCCTTCAATGGCTCTTCCCACAACCACTTCAATTTCCGTTCAAAAAATGTCTTCAGCAATTAATCAACTATTCTTCCTCCTGCAAAACGGCAGAAGTATCTACATCAGTGAATCGGTTTACATACCAACACTTCCAAGGATGCAAGCTGCATCACCTTCTTTTCAGCGTTCATATGTTCGTGCTGAGGGACTCTGTAATCAGTGGCAGTCTTCAGCTTATAACACCCCATATTTTCCCGTGCTTCTTTAATGGCCTGAACATCTTTGGGATTCTCATAATCATCACTAGGTTTGCTCTTGTATCTGGTAGGTACAAAGCAAAGATGAACTTTAAGACAGAAAGCATACAAATGGGGACAAAGTATACAGTACAAAACAGGTTCACTTCATACCTTCTGATGCATGCAGAAAGGCTTGGGAGGATCAAGAAAGTATCACATACCTCTTTCAGAAAACAGTGACTACTTTGGAAAGGATATCCTTGCACATTTGAAAGAAAACTTCAGACATTTCCCTCCCTCCCCCCCAAAAAAGCACACTAGTAGGTAATGGCCTTCATGTGTAACTAACTTAACCCACAACTGTTGCAGCATCTGGTACATCTGGTGCTGGTAGGGTTAATTGAAGAGGTTGACTGTGATGGTTTAGGTGTCCCTAAATCATGATTGATTTAGATACCCTCTTAATCCCTATATGAAGATGCAGCCGCTTAGCTAAATTCAAGTTGTTTAATGTTTTAGAAGAACCATGGAAACATAAAAGCTTTTAATTGTCTCTTGAGACTCTGAGGTACACAAAGCTTCATGTATTTTAATTTCACCCATTAGGAATATAAGAAACTAGGCAGAGATTTGATAGTGCCATATAACAGCTAAATAGGATTGCTTGACCTCAGACAACAGCAAAACTAAAAGGGCACAGAGTCCAATTAAAGACTCACAGTTTTTCCCACTCCGCATTCCTCTTCATTATCTTAGCTTTCATCTCATTGGATTTCTCAGCAATTCTTCTGATTTGCTCACGTTTGCTTTCTATAAAACGTGCTGTTGGCTTTCGGACCTCTGACTTCTTCAGCTTTTCAGCCTCCCCCTCAAAAATTCTAGCATCTGAACCAAAAAATAACCATGTGAAGATGTAAATACCATGCAACACAGTACAATCTTAACTACTGGAAACCCCCGAGACATCTTTTGTAAAGCTGGTGTTAACCAGGATAGTTTCACTTTAGTGGACGTTCTGAACATATTCAGGTTCTTTGAATCAGCTCTTAGTCGAGTTCTACCCACGGTTTTGACAGATGATTGCTGACATTGCATTAAATGCGGAAAACTATGTACATATGTTACAAGTATGTAGGTACTAAAAAACATAACAGTTATATTTCTTTACCCATACCTGGAGGAATTATCATTTCTTTAGCCTGGACTCAGGAAAACAAACTGAGATGAAAGACAAAAGCATATTACTGGTAATCTGTAAAAGCCCATCATTAGCCCTATGCTTACGCTTTGTCTCTCTGACGGTCTCCTTTTTTTCCATCTTTTTCCATGCCCGCTTAAGTACTGTCTTCCTCCAAGACGGATGTTCCTTATCTTGGCAGTACTTCTCAGAGAGTGCTAGAAGTCTATAGGTGGAAATCTGATGATTGCTTTGAATAGCATGAACAATAACAGTGTCAAATTCCAGTGAGGACCGAAACCTGTAGAGCCAAATTAGACAAAACTGTCTGGTGTCAGTAGGTGCAACCTACCATTTTTCCTTCACCAAAAGGACCTGAGTAAAGCAATTTACTTTTTACATATATAATCATTACAAACAAATACAGTAACTACATAACAGCATGATGAAATCTGACACCATCTATTGACTTTTATCTGATCTAGGAATAGAGACGCTCAAGAATAAATATAGTAACACTGCTCCCAATATCAAAACTTATACCAGGTTCTACATGAAAGTATCTTTCATTTTCCATGAGGGGCTGCTTAAAAATATGTTCGTTCAATTCTCCTTTCCAGTTATACACTCTCTGTGACTAAATGGTTTTTGTTATTGTGTATTATTTCTATTGTGCATTTATTTTTATGAATTCATCTTTTGCTATAAGAGCAACCAAAAACACACTTTGTGCTTTAACTTGTGTTCTTGAGGAAGTTAATTTCATAACTTTAAACTGTATAGATAATATTGCGTTAAGAATGACATGGAAGTATTTAACAGACATGCAGCATACTTGAAAAACAGGAGTTTGTTTCATAGGTTGCGCTTCAAAGCTCCAGTAAGAATTCCCGGTTCTTACTGACATTTACTGGCAAAATCCAAGCAAACTTATTCTCCTCCCAACGAAAAAAAAAAGACCACTTTTCTTCTTAAAGAAGTAAATCTGAATTAAGCTATTTCCTTGATATGAACATCTGAATTTTGACCAAGAATTCAAAAGAAGCACACACAAAAATCAATGTATACTCTTGTGTATGTTTCAAATCAAATAAGGACATAATCATAACAGAAGAATATAAATATTTATTATATGAGTGGAAAAAATATATTTTTTTTTCCTTGTGGTAGGTACAAATCAGTAAATAATAAGCCCCATGCAAGGTCAGTGGGAGAGGTAGAAGAAAAGAGGTACTTACCAATTTCGCAGTTTCTGCAGTCCAATCAAGTTTTTCTCATGTTCCCAAGCTAGTTCCTTTTCCACTAACTGGATTTTCTGTGCTGTCTGCCTATTCAGATCCTCAAAGATCCTATGATCCATCTCGTACTGCTGTAAAAACACAGAAAACCCAGCATCACATTATCTTGGCTGCTAGGTTTTGCTAAGAAATATTTTGGGCCTGATGCCAGCATCTCATGCACATTGGCACAATTATTTATTTCAGGAGCTATTCAGATCTCCACAGAGAATCACGTTCCTCCCCCCCCCATATGCTTCTTAAATGGCACAAATCATCAGCTATGATTTAGAAATCCTGGAAAATTATACAGTCAAGTGCATTAACCCATAGCACTAGACATCTTTGGCCCCAACACATAGGGCGGCAACATTTTTAAAAGGTACCTCTTATGGTAAATGACTTTTGAAAAACAAACATACATCTCTGTGCAGCTGCATGTGCTTTGGCAACTCCTGATTCTTCTGAAGCAGAAAAAGAAACTCTTGTCTCAGAGCAGTTAACTCCTCTCTTTTCTTGCTTTTTTTGTCTTCAGCTTCCTTCATGATCCGTTCATACTCCTCTTTCTGCTTGACTTCCTCAATGCTGAAAATGCAAGAAGAAGGAAATGGTATTATCCCAATGGAATAGAGGAAAGATTAAAGTTTATGTAACCTTCTAGATTTCCTTGATGGGCTTCAACTTCCGGTGAACTCAGCGGCCCTGAAGGTAACTTAGGAAGAAGTCCCTTGCTGTATATTTATACAGGCCTAACATAATTGGACTTTGACCTTGACCTTGTGTTGTCCCTGTAGTCTCAAGTTAAATAAGTCTCGGGGTACCGTATTTGAATTACTTCCACAGAAAAGTAGAAGAAATGGAAGGAAAGTCTGACAAAACTTTGTGCGTAATGAGGAAATAATCCAAATTCAGCGTGATGACCTCTTCCTTTCTCTTAAAAAGAAAAAGGAGGTATGTGCTCTGAAGAAAAAGCTGTCAACAGTTGGATATCTCTTTCATCATTATCCGAGCATCTCTTACTTGTAGGCATTGGGATCCTCAATGTCTTCAGTAGCTTTCTCCATCTCAAGACCACTCTGGAATAAAAATGTCTTGCCTTTAAACAAGCAATAATAGTTTCAACAGACAACAAAGGTTTTACAAACATTAAGACAGAACTTCTGTTGCCCCTCAGAAAAACAAAAGAACCTTTCATGATCAATATTGCTCTACTGGTCTTAAATACCAGCCTTTGATGTTTCAAGAACAAGAAACAATTAAGTTGGCTTACATGTAAAAGAACAAATGAAGCTGAGTTCTTGGGGACAGAGAACAGAAATTCTATATCCTCCTCATCAACATTAATGCCTAAATCATTGTTTGTCCCAACTTCACTCTGTCCCATAACATCTTTGGTTCTCCACCCCACAGACCGAATTCTCTTGTCTCCTCTAACTGCCAGGCTGACAAGAGACATCATATCCTGGGCTAATTCCAAGTTACACATGTAATTCATCTGGTTTGCTTCTGCTGACTGTGTAATGGGTTCACAATTATTAGCTGTGAGGAATGACAGATGGATGGACACTGCAGTCATACAAGCCCCATTTCCTTAGGAAATCATGCTCTAAGACAAGAGGGGGGCCTATCACCCTACAGTGAATACAGTGGTACTAAATTGATCTGTAATTTAACTCAATTAGTTTCAGAGGACTTGTATTTGATTCTCTAGGAATCTCATTAAGTTTAATGATGATGGAATTTTTAAAATCTTCCACATGACTTAAAACTAGAATAGATACTTAATGAAGATTTACTTTGATAAGGAAAAAACTCTATTAGGGTGGTCATTAAGCAGCATTGCTAGCCTGCACAATAGCAATTAACTGTAAAGATCTTTATATAGAGCTACTTACATATTCAAAATGATAAAACTGCATGTATGCTTTATAATTGTATATTAATTATTACTTGTAATACAGGAGCTAGCGAGGTTCTGATACCACAGGTTTCCATCATTCACTTAGTTTAAGAAAATACTTTGGAGTCTACTCCTAGTGTTATATATTCTTGCGATACTGGTAAAGAATTCCAACTGGCCATGAATAACTTAACCAAATTACTAAAATCCCAATTTCCTCTGTCTCCCTCACTATGCATCTTTCAAAAACTAGCTACTGACTAATATTAAAAATATTTAAAAGATGCATTTGTTTTATGTTGATGCTTTAAAATTTTAACTGCACCAAATGTATAACCAATACAAATTTAATTGCACATGATAGTACTTCTTTACTCAACAGATCTCATTACTTTTTTCAAGTTAGATAGGTTTCATTGAGGCACTCAAGAGATTTTTTAGTTAGGTGTGTAATTTTGGATAGTTCAATAAAGTCCGAACATGCTACGGTGGGGGAACTAACATCTCTCTTCTTGTGTATTATCAGTAGGACTGTTACCAAGTTCCAGTGTCTACTGTTCAGACACACTAACGTTAAAAAGTTGCACTGTGATTACAGGACAACTGTAAAATCATTACTGCTAGAACTTTACAAGACTGAAAGAGGAACAGTATCGTCATGCTCCGCTATTTTGCAAATTAGAAAAAATCCAACTTTTGAATTGTACAATAAATGGTACCAAAAGCATTGAGAAACTATGCATTTGGCATTCTCCAATGTTATTTCTAGAATCCCCATCCAGAGCAGAATCATACTCTACTGGAATAAAATCAAAGATGGGTATTAAGTTTGCCAAATCCTTGTGGTACTTCCATCCTAGGTATGCCTATGATTATACTTTTGAGCGAGAAAAAGATAGTACAATATGATATATGAACCACACACACTATGTGTATTTGGAGAAAAACACAAAACATTGAAAAGGAGCAATGCAGTCGTATTGCCTGTTTATTAGGGAATGTTTTGCAATAACTCTTCTTCCAAATCGTTTGGGAAACCTCAGCTTTTGCTATGAAAGATCTATGATGTCAAATAATTGAACTGGATTTTGGCCATATGCAGTAGTTTCATAGCAAATAGACCTAATTCAGTGAAAGAAGGTGGCACAGTATGTACGTATTCAGATTTGTTCTATAATCAGAGCTATAATTCTCCATATGATAAAAACAAGAGTTTAGGGGATCTTCATTTAGTGACTTACCCTAGGAGAGGGAATTTTGGCTTTTAGCTCTTTGTGAACATCCTCTGGAGACAAGATGTTGAAGGTAAAAATGTTTCCATCTCCACCACAGGTAATCAGAAACCTATCATCATAACTAGAACAGATCCCCCGGATCTGGCCATAATCATTGTCGTGTACATTGAAGGACCAGTAATCCTTCAGGGTATTTGCCGAGAGGTCTTTATCTTGGAGAGCATAAACCCGCAGTGCTCCATTCTGCATCCCACAGAACATCAATAGTCTGCTGGTACTGTCAGATAAGCAACCAGAAACAATAATAGAAGATAACTTGCAACAACGAAGGCCACAACTCAAAACACGATGCTTCTAAGGAAGAGCTAATCTAGCTGACTAAATGTAGACTTTCCAACTTTTGCTTTGTGGTTGCAAAGTATTTGGACCATCTAAAGTAAGTATGGTACTACTGCAGCCTTTTTCCCAGCTGTTTGCTCAGTACTGTTCTAGCATCTACTGAGTATCGCAGAACTGGTCTCAGCCCTGAATTGGACAGTGTAGAAGACATCAAGTTTAGAGATAAAAAAAAAAAAGTTTTCCCTCCCCAGTCCTCATCTAGTAGGAATGGTGGCCAATTGAAATGCAGCCATCTGTGGATAAAAGTCTGAACTAAACCTGCCTCCTTAGAAGCAATTCATGCCTAGCCTTACAGGGAACCCTAACATTAAGAGTCTGAAAATAACTCACTCTTCCCATTTGTACAGTTCACAGAATGTCCTGAGAAGCCTGTACTCTTTGGACAAGAGAGATGGACTGATCCCTCCATGTTCTCCTCAAAGACTAACTGTGTCCTCTCTTTGCTAGCTAGCAAAGAGAATCAGTGGTCTGGTGATCATAATTTGCAATCCAATTAAAAGGGTAGCAGAGACTTCTGATGGTTCTTCTGGAGCTCTTCAAGCTAGGATGCATAAGCCTTAATCAATACTTAATTAGAAATCAGCCATTTTCATCTTGAAGAGCTTTTAAAGATACTCTGCCAGATACACTGTCCAACTGTGTCCATTATGAATTTTAAATGAAACTCTGAGGAACCAGGGAGAGTTCCTGTGTACTATAACTGATCCACAATTAAAAAGGAACAAAGCAGTGTACCCTTCTCCTTTCCAAGTTCAGTATCATCAAGCTTTGTAACAAAGCTATCTGTTACACTAAATTGTTTTACCCGAAGGAGATCCGGTGGATGGGATTGTCGTCAGCGTCCTCAATAGGAATAACTTCAAAGGGTTCATCATGCCTCTGTTCAGGGTCTTCTTGGTGCTGATTTGAGGAGAATGCACAATGATAGAGGAAACCTGAGTCATATCCACCCTGAAGAGAAGGACCATAAAGAAGTGTTGACAAAAGAATGCTGATGAAGCTGACCAGGTAAATGCAATCTTCTAAATAATTTTTCCTTTCTTAAGTATCTACTGTAGGTTAAGAAATGTTACTTCCAAACAACTAAAGATCCTATTTACCCCTAGAGATAATCTATAATGATCACTGGCAATACAAACCATCCTACCAATATGTTAAATTCTACCTTCTGCTAGTGAGGAAACAGGTTAGCCTTTGTGCCCAATTCAGGCATCACAGAGAATAGTACCTATTTGAAATTTACTGAGTAATCTGAGCTGGAGTGGCACTACTGATTTAATTCAAAAACATCACTGAAAACATCAACTATGACATGAATTCCATGTCCTAGAGATGGCAGGTTTCAAATGAGTTTTCTCAGATACCCAGATGTGAGGGGAAGGTTGCCACATCTTGCAATCCCACCAATATGAAATAAAAATTGATTTACCAAGGAAAGCCAAAATTTCCCTGGTGCTGAATAAAACCCACAGAGAATGGGACTGGGCTCCTCTGGTATGTACAGAGTTGGCAATGGCTCTTCTTCAGGTTCCTCTTCAGGTTCTTCTTCTATGTCCTTTCCCATCTCCTGTTGCTGCTTTATCCATTCAAGCTTTGCTTTCTCCTTCTCCTGCCTTTTTTTTTCTCTCAGTGCAATCTCCTCTTCCAGCTGTTACAACAAGCAGTGAAACACAGAGACATGAAACTGACTGGAGGAATCTAATAAATGAAATCCAAGAAGATCCTGGCATTATATACACAGAATATCCAAAGAAATCTCTTTTACTTCAACTAAGCAGAGATTAACCAGACTTCATGGGAATCTCCAGTAGAAATGCCCACTCCTCTCCTCCGAAGCATTTTAACTCATAGTCCTCAGAAACAGAAACTATTCTCATGCCTTTAAAAATCTACTGCTATATGGACTCTGCAGCTTATGCAATGTATTTCAGTGCTTCACCATCCTTACTGTTAAATAGCTTTCCTTACATTTTATCTAACATATCCTTGTTGCAGCTTATTAATTATTTTTCTACTCCCAGAGGGAAAAAAAAAGGACAATTAATACTCTCTCTCTATATAGAAGCCCTTTCCATTTTTAAAAAGACTTACAGTGTCTCCCAACAATGTTACTCCACTTGGACCAAAAAGCTAGTTCTTATTCAGAAATACATAGATTTCAACAGTGAAGGTTCATTTTTCACACTAAAAAAAATGCCCCTCTTAAGTTATAACAACATAAAAAAATCAGAAATATATAACTGCCCCCCCAAAAAAAAAGATTTAATGTTTGCCTCAAAGCAACCACATGGGTGTTTTATGACTACTCAAAGGAATTTCCTACAGGGCTACCATCAACGACAAGAAACATACTTTCTCTGAAAATTACCAAAATGAAAATATTTTAAAAACTGATGTGCTAACTTCACTTTCACTAACGTCATCTTCTAATTCCTATAGAAATGCACATCATGCTTTCTGTTTTCTACTTGAATAAACAAACAGTAACTTGTAAATCCAAATGTTGTAACACAGCCACAGATGGACTCTACCTTGCCTTCCTCTCTAAGAAGCTTAGCAAAAATTGTATGCTTTAATACAGGGAGTAGAAACTTTTTAAAGGTAGTTTTGTCCTCTGAACATGAAATTCCTCCACAGGAGAGTACTTTACCTTGATTCGGGATTTAATACTATAAAAATGAAAGTACTGTGTTGGCAGGTTTTTGATTTGGTAGGTGGATGCTGTATCCTGTTCCTCAGGGACAGGGGCAGGAACCTGGAGAACAAAGCCATTCTCACAAAGGATGAGCAGCATGCTCTCCACCTGTACAAAAACACATAAAATACAAGTATGGGGCAGGTGTACAAATGGAATTGGGAGAAAGGGGAAAAAGTCAGTAGATGAACGGGTACAAAACCAAGCTCTAACCAGGAGGCATTAACCCTTAACTGTGCTGTCATTTAAGTGGACACTTTTAAATGGATGCTAGAAATCAGTGACCCTCTCATATACTGTGTATCGCAGGCAAAGTTAAAGAATTGAAGTCCTTGCCATATACAAAACAACTATCATTCTGACACCACCTAGCTAGGAAGCATCATGATGATATTTTGGGATTTTGGTTAAATTGAAGGGTAGATCTGACCCACAAGTTAGGAGGTGAGATTTTATTTTGGTAATTGCTTGAAAATTTGTATGTTTCTATACTACCTAAATCCCTTAATACCTTCAAGACTGGGCTGGGAATCTTGCCAGATGCTATTTAGCTTTGAGTTTGTTTGTTTGTTTTTTAATTGCTGGTACCTGTCAGGTCCCGTAAAATGCCAAGTAAGGAAGAATAGCCAAGGTGAAGGTAATATTTTTTTAGTTTTGAGAGTTTAAAAGGCAAGTCTTTATGTAGTTTCAATTTTCATAAGCTATCTGGAGAACAGAGAGAGTCTTATTTATCTGAACCGTCACTAAAAATGTGCAGACGGGGTTATATTAGAGTTGCTATGGAAACCTTAGCTAGGAACGATATGGTTCTTGTATAAAATTTCAGCCTTACAAACACATTCGTTAGATTTATAGTCTTTAATTACCATGGTGCTTATTTCAAAGAGGAAAAAAAATACTCAGATGCTTTAATCATGTTCAGCCAGTGTTCATATCCAGCAGTGGAGACCTAATACCGATAAACACAATTACTCAGAAGAATCTGAAAAAATCAAACACACATTGTGTGATTTTTAATAGTAGGGAGTATCTTGTCCTCAAGGAAAGGATCCAAAATGTCAATGTCAGACCAAGATCTATCATTTCTATAGTAAGACAGAGTTCATACCAGCAAGAGTTCTTTTGCCAGCACAGTTTTTATCTGTTCTCGCAAAAAAGCAACAGCTAAAGTTTGCTGCTGCACACCATTTTAATGCATCCTGGTGGCCACTTAGTTCATTGTATTTAATACTGACAATCTCCCTTCTAGATAAGATTACTGGATTGACAAAAAAATTCACAAGTCACTCTAACCTCATCAGACTTTTAAAATAAGTATTAGCAAGAATCTATTTGAGTATGTCACTGAACAACTTCAAATAGAGAGCATAAGTTCTGAGAAATACCCAGAAGTTTTCTGAAAGCTTTGTCTGCAATTGCAAATGCCTGTTTTAACATCAGCAAGAGGCACAGGCAATAATACTCAAGCGATGCTTTTCTCAAAAACAACAACAACAACAAACACATTCCAAAAGTTAAGGCACTTGTCAGCTCAAGGCAGGGACTCAAAACACTAAGCAAAATTCTGTGGTTTACATATGTTTCTGCTCTTGATTATCCAAAGTCCAAATATGTCCAAATTAACTGAATCAGACATACAGCTACACAGGATCTATCTGTCATTCTGAAGCAGCATGCAAAACAAAGCAGCAAAACATCTTTTGCACTGTCTATAGAGAACATGGCTAGAGTGATTGATCTTTGTCTGTTTTCATTGGAAGTTCTTTTCAAAATGACATTCTGACACTGAAAGGAAGGAAAAAAACAAACATGCATTACTCACATGAGAAGGTGGAGACCACTGTAACGCCTGCACAGGCCCGGGGACACAGATGAATCCAATTGGCTCGTATTTGTCTTCAACAGCAAAAAAGAAAACTGTTTTGTCTTTACTCTGATGAAAAAAGAAAAAAGAAAAGAAGAGATAATGACTGAATGAAAGTGACCAAAACTGACCAAAAAATTTGTAGTACTGTATGAAATACGTACTTCAGATGTTTTGTGGCTAGACACGGGGACCTACAAGTGCCTTGGAACTTAGAATTGGATTTCCATGGTGATTACAGTAGGAAGGGGAATAAAAATCCTGCTCATCTTCCTCCAGGGCCCTGACTGCACTCGTAGGCTTTAATCACTGTGATGTGCCTCTGCTGGCTTCTCCATCCATGCATGTTCTCTGCCCATTGCCCCAGGAGCTCACCTAAAGCTTGGGCCCAGGTCCGGCCCTGGCATGAGCTATGTCATAGCCATGCCTGTTTCCAGCCCGATATCCTGCTGTCCCCAAGCAGTACTCTGGATTTCCTCCTTTGATTTCTGATGTGGCTTGTTACCTTGCCTTTGACTCATGGATGTTGGGCTGTTGGTGGAAGTGTTTGCTGTCACCAGCCCTGCTCTGCTCACCCAGCTCAGGCCCTGTGGGACCGTGCCCTGCGTTGGGGCACTGCCTTTGCTTGTGTTGAGGCCACCATAGTGGAGCAGCCCCACTGTTGCTGCTCCCAGAAAACCCTCATATTAGGAATGGCTCTCTGAAGTACTCACTGAGTTGTTCTCTTCACCTTCTGCTTTCATTTATATTTCTCTCATCTCAGTATCACATATATTTACTGTGCAATGCTGTCATGCACCTGCTTGTTACAGAGGTGATTTGTAAGACATGACAGCACAGGCTGATCTCAGATACTAAGAAAATCCGTAACTGGTGCACAAGATGAAGCACGGCAGCTTGAATTTTGCACTAAATGAAATACATGGCAATCGAGGAATATGAAACTGCAACTGAACTGCTAATGGCTGAAGGCCAGCTTTTAAAAAGAGGTACCCCACTGACTAGAAGTCATTTCAAAGCCTAGCAGGCACACTGACAACCTGATCGGTCAACCGTGCTGTAATGCAAACCAGTGTTGGGTAGCAGCTGGAGTGCTGCCAAGGTGGTGTACAAATGAACTTGCTTTTACTAAATCCAAGATACTACTAAACTAATTCCAAAATAAGCCAAATGCATCTTCAAAATGGATTACAGAATTCATACTAAACAGTCTAGTAATTAACCAAATGATGGTATGGATTGCATGGTTGGTTTCCTTCATATAACAAAGGTGTGTGCAAACAGATCCATCTCTTCCTCCAGCACTACAGAGAACTACAAGAAATGATCAACAGCAATAATGGAAGTATAACTGCATTGTCAGTAACCAAACTTTGCCTTATTTCTTTAAATAATTTCTACATTTGTGGGTTAAAAAAATAACCAAATGAAGTAATACATACCCCTGTGGCAAGGACATCTCCATCTCGTTCATAAGCCAAGGCCGTAACTGCAGAAGTATGAGGTTTGAAAGCTTGTTTCAGATTCATCTCTGCGTTACCTATATTGGTCCGTCCTCTGAGAATAGCCAGTCCTTTGGGATCATAAATTTCAATTATGCGAACAACACCATCTTCAAAGCCCACAGCAATTAGACCTCCTTTAGGATTTACCTTTGAGTGGAAGAAGGAAGAAAAAAAATCCCAATGTATATCAGTGAGTTTAGAATAACAATCTGTGTCACGTATTTTGGTGTTAACCTATAACTCACACAGACACAGCGTTAAAGCACGAAGAATGTTCCATACATGGAAAATCTTGTTTATCCTTTCTAATATGCTACCATAAAGGGAGGGGGAAGACTAGGGGTGGAAGGAGGTTGTTTTAATTTTTTTATATATATATATTATTTTTTTTACTGATGACATGCCATTGGGACTGGCAATATCAGTGAGGATGTAGTTGCAATTTATGAGCAAAAGGTGTTTCATATTGATATACATATATATCAGTATCTTCTTCTTAAGCAGAAGAGTTGGAACTCAAAAAGAAATTATTATACTACCCTGAATATAATATTTGGCATTGAATGTGGGCATGATTTCTGAAGAGATGAGGGCACAGATTTCATGACATCCAACAGGATCCCAAGATCCTTCTCTGCAGAACTGCTTTCCAGCTGGTAGGCTCCCAAGTAGTACTCATGTCTGTGGTATTCCTCCCCAGATGCAGGACTTTGCATTTTCCCTTGTTGAACTTCATGAGATTCCTCTCAGCCTGAATCCCCAGCCTGTCCAGGTTTCTCCAAAGGGCGGTACAGCTATCTGGTCTATCTGTCTGGCCACTCCTTTCCAGTTTTGTATCATCCGCAAACATACTGAAGGTGCACTCTGTCCCAGCATCCAGGTCATTAATGAGGAGTATTGGTCCCTGTAATGACCCCTGGGGTACACAACTAGAGACTTGCTTCTAACTGGACTTTGTGCTGCTAATCACTACCCTCTGGGGCCTGGCCATTCAGGCAGTTTAAAATCCATGTCACTGTTCACTTACCTAACCTGCACTTTGCCAGCTTGCCTATGAGGATGTAACAGGATACAGGTGTTTCAAAACACACGGGACAAAATTTTCTTAGCACAAATTTTCAAGTACATTCAAGCACTTTAAACTACGGGTACGTATCTAATAGGATTTTAAAAGAAGCTAGCTAGACTAAGTACTTCTGATTTTTTCAGCCTATGCTTAGTACTAACTGATCGGAATCAGTTTTGTAATGTACAATTTATTGTGGTGATCAGCTTACCTCTTGAATGTAGAGGTCATCACCTAATAGCATCCCTGCAGGTCTGCATGACAAGAATTATAGTCACAAGACTATAATGATGACTACCCTTGCCTTGGAAATTCAAGTAAAGCACTCTCCTCCATAAATTTGCTTTCAACGAAGCTGCCAGGCTTGCTATGTTTCCTTAAGAACATAACTAGACACTACTTTAATTAAAATTAGCAAATATGTCTAAAACTGATAGACCCCACACTCTACAAATGATCAGTTCTGGTGACATTTTTTTATGATTAATCTCCAAATGTTTGTGGATTGTCTGTGCTGTCATTTTGAAATGTGTTAACTACCTCATTTTAATTGACAATTACTTGGCTTGGATTAAATAGAAGCTGTTAGCCTATAAACTATCATTTCTTCCTGGACTGCATACAGAGATCTGATTTTAAAATCTCACAAAGACACAAAGCTGGATACACGACAATCCACAGTAAAGTCAAACTGTGCATATATATACTGTATATATACATACTACTACAAAAGCTTATGCACACATGCTACTACAGTAAATTCCAGCATGGTCTAAACAGTAACTTCTTTAAGGTTTTATATTGTGAGCACCTTTCTTTATGCTTGCAGGCTCATAGGCCCTTTATGATTTTTTCTTAACACACACAAAAGAAAAAACTTACAACACGAGGTGCCCATGTCAGTGCTGTTCCTCCTTGTTTAAACTGAATTTCACCCAGCTGCCTGTTGCTGGTGAAATCATAGATACGCACTGACCCTGTGTGGAAAGGAAACAACAGGAATTTATTTTTTGCAGTGTCATTTCCATTTTAAGATTCATGGTGAAACGTCTATTTATTTGAATGAAAGGCGGGATGGAAAGTTATTAATTTTTCTCTTTGAGTATCAAACGTCCATCTGGAAAGACATTCCTGGTGATTACAGAGTACCACAGCTATCATGGTGCTCATCAACAAAACATAAGCTTTCTTCACTCTTTAGCTTACACACTCCCGTGAGTTGTCACAGCTGAGGGGTGTAGTAAGAAGTCCCATGCTGACCACCATGTGCAATTTTTGAGTAATCACAGGACTGTGGCCTACTCTAAGGGAAATCTGTACTGTCAACATAGGAAAAGATGATACGCTAATAGCTGGAATTGCCTAAGGAGCAAAATATTTAAATGGATGAAAATGGGAGGTTGTCCAAAAAAAATCCATTTTCATCAAAGGTGAAATTAACAGATTGGTAGATACATATATTGGTCTGCATAAAATTCCATTCCAGATGGCATATATCCTAAGTATCATTTGCTCAACTGGTACAAGTTTGTCTTCAGGCTAGAA
Organism: Anser anser; assembly: GCF_964211835.1. NCBI lineage: Eukaryota > Metazoa > Chordata > Aves > Anseriformes > Anatidae > Anser > Anser anser. Next base: position 96,362,529 of record NC_139720.1, read on the forward strand.
GTGCATATATATTGTATAACACAGGCAAACGACAAGATACGGCTGACAAGAATTGAGTTAAAGACCTTGTAGCATTTTCTGAGCAGCATGAATGACATTGTTAATGCTCTGGCCTGTGGTTCTTCTTTCAAACCATGGTAAAGCTAACAGTAAGAAGCCTAAATAGCTGTATCTATATAAGTTAAATTAATGTCTGGCATTACACATTAGCTGTTGTTGAGAGCAAGATAGTTATTGCATTTTCTAAGAAAGCCACAAATATTACTATTCATAACGACTTACACAATACTAGAAATGTATGTAATTTCTTATAAAATAAAGATCCCAACACTTATCAATCCAGAAGCTTCAATACAAATGCTGTTATTCAATACAAATGTTGTCTTTCCAGCTGTTCCTTCAAAACAAACAGAATTTACAAAGCTTCCCATTAAAAATTTCTCTCATTAATATCCCAGGCTTATAAGATTAAGCATTCCCAGTGTATTATTTCAAAACTTTGATGATTTGTCTTAACTGTAAAAGAACTGATCCAAGAATAACAGTTGATGGTAAATGGACTTTTCAAGAGCAAATACACAACTGCAATTCAAAACAGAGTAGTTCCAAACATAGCATCATTGCTCTGCAAAAACAATGATGACAGTGGTATCGGAGGAAAGGAATTACTTACGATCGAGAGCAGTGGTGGCCATAAGGTATGTCACAGGAGAGACACTCACAGCCTCAATCCTTCCGGAGTGAAAGGTATACAGGCACTCTGGATCACGGGTCTGTAGTGCAAAAGAGAAAACCAGAAATTCTGCTATGTGCTGGAGTTGCACTTGTAAGTTATTAGCAACTGTACCTTTGGCAGGCATGAGTTCCTTGTTTAAAAAAGAATAAAATCAAATGTTCATAAGAAGATCATGAACAAATTAGTATAAGAACATTAAGCTGTTTCAAAATCCCATCATTTTCTATGTGTAAATAAGGGGAAATACAGGAAAACCACTTTCATTGAGTGGTTTCAGACCTGAAATGAATATTTTCAGTACAGAGTTGTTGCTCTAAAGGCAAAGAAAATGCTCCCAGTCCTAGGCTTATACTGCCTTGGAAATCTTTTCATCATCCAAGGAATTGTAGTTTTTGTCATGTATCTTTTACGTTAATTTTTATATCATGTTTTATACATCTCTTTTTACCATGAAATTCTTGGAACATTATTTATCTGTTAGCCCAGAACTTTATTCCAATCAAAGGGAAAATTCCAATTTACTTCAACGTATTCTGGAGCAAAAACTAAATGCCCCCATTTTACCTTTGTTATTTCTTTCATCATCAAAAACATCTCCAGCAGTAATACTTGTAGCCAACTGGATAAAACATATCAAGTGCACTTCATCTTCTCCTTGTTTTTCCTAGTTCTTCATGTCATTTACAGGCAACAGTAATGACTCTTTCAAATACACCTAACTAGATAGGGTACGTAAGTACTCCTTGAACTCACTTCCTGCACTCATGCAACTTTTATTTCCAGTTTATGAAAATAAAATTCCTTTATGATAAATTTTAGTTGCCAAATTCAAATTAAGGAAGCAAAAATCAATAATGACTTTTGATAATCCTGCACAATCATTATAGGCAATAATGTTATGAAAATATTTTTTAAAGAAGAAAGATCTTATCAATGCTAAAATTTCCAGCTGTGCTGGAAACACAAACTTCATTGTAGATGAATCCCATATAATTAAATAAAGTAACTGCAAAGGAATTGAAATAAATCAGAAGAAAAACAAAAATGAACTTACCATATTTGAAAAAGTCAAATCTAGCTTCCAGATTGCTCCATTGGCATCCTGAAGAAGCAAAACCAAAACATGTAACCTGAATATTTTCAAACTCAACATGGAAGTAAAATTGCCCACAAGCACTCCTTAAAAGTTCCTCAATGATTATCATGGTGAAACTGAAATCACAGAAGGTAGTGCTATTGGTCCTATCAGTCCTCTCCATCAGTTCAGGATAATAGATTTTGACATTCTCCTACACTTATGCAGCTCTGGCTCTGCAAGTCATAGTCTCACATATTACCAAGATCGAAATCTACAGAAAAGAGATATACTGACCTGTAAGGTACTCCTGCTATAACCAAGCATTACTTCTCTCATTCTGTGTTTCTCCACAGGGCTGTACGTACTTGAGTGTATTTTACCTGAGCATACCAAACGGGCTGTCCACTGTCATGAACTTTTGACATGAAATTCAGACTGACGTTCCTGCCAACGTGAAGTTCATTCATAGGCTCCACCTCCAATAACCCTGTGTCATCCACACAATCAGCAGCATCTATTGTCTCAAAATTCCACACCTTCATGGAATGAAAACAAAAAATGGGAAAAAAAGAGACTGGGTTTTTATTAGGTCAGATTATGTTTTCATATACAATTAATATGGAAATTCAAAATAATAAGAAACCAGGGGAGGGTAGAATCTATAGGTGAAGATGACACCTGTCACATATGCCTCGCTGTTCTGAATCTAACCTAAAACAGTGAATCAGCAAATATTATCTCATACAATTGGGTGCAATGTAAAGTATATGCAAAAGTTCCCTCTCCAATTCTGATATAACAATAGATTAAATACAGCCCTGGCACTGGCAGAACTACACATAGCAACCTCAGAGCTACAGAAATTAAATGATATCTGACAGCTCAGAGCATTGCTCATACTGAGGCAGCATGGAAGAAAGAATGGGAAATCCAACGCATCCATGTTCTTCTCTGCGGTATAAATCAGTTGGCATCTTGGAATCAAGTGAATTTTCCTAATGGGCTAAGATTGATTTATGAAATACAACATCAACAAAAACAGGGTGTTTGGAACCTTGTGTTGTCTAGAATAGCTTCCTGATGATTATCTGGGTCTATAGAACATGAGCAGAAGACACGTCTTCCCTTAAAGAGCAAGTAAACAAGATAGCAAAATCCTTGACAATTGACAGGTGAGATCAGAAACTGGTATAGATACATAAACCATTTTGACCTTAATTTATAGGATTGTGTGTTAACTTCAGGATGCTTGATGCTTTTTCTTTTGATTGTTCCTCTGTTTCATTGCATGTATCTCTGAGGTTAAATGAAATAGGAATTAACTAATAACTCTAATAACCTCAGCATTAAAATAATCAGAAAATGTATTTCAAGTATTGCCATAGTTTATCGTTTGAAATAACACCAATGTAACACTAGGTCTGAAAATTATAAAGATTAACCAAAACAACATATGAAAAAAAGTGTTAGAATGCAGGGAAGCTTTTAGAGAATCACTGAAAATTATTTTGATTTATTTTAGTAGAAGGTGATTTATTTACCACTGTGAAACAGAAAATTTTGTGTAAACAATACTTGATTCAAACATTTACACTGGAGATATGTCTGTATTCTGTTCTAAAAAAGAGTCATTCTCATAAAGCAACTGTAATGCAAAAATGCCCCTATAAATGAGCTCCAGAAATAAATAAATAAATAAATAACCTCCTGACCAAAAATTTGCACACCTAAAGGCAGAGCAAAAGAACTCACCCGAATGAAGCCATCTTGTCCAACAGTGGTAAGTTCTCCTTCGTCCAAAACTAACTGGGTGATAGGGCCAACGTGACAAGGCTTGTGTCCAGCTCGACAGAGCTCTACTTTGATGAGACCCCCTTCCCAGAGCAGCAAGTTGCCCCACTCAGCCCCTGAGATAACCTTCAATGCAGAGGAAGAGAAGCACTTAAGCACCTGCCCTTAACCATACAGAAATATACGCAAAAATATGGTTAACATTTGTGGCTTCCTTCTACAAAAGCATTAAATTAATAGCGATGTACAGATATTTCCAAGAGAAGGTGTAAAGGGAGACACAATTCACCTTTTTAGGAATATGACATCATTTACATGCACTGAAATGGTTGAGATTAGGGCTAACACGCTTTATATTTCTGTACACTAAGGTTTTCACTATCCCATTAGAGAAGCCTCAGCTCTAAGCCAACAGAGATCTTTTGTCTGGGAATTACAATATTAACCGTACTTTTCAATTATTACAATGCAAGCATTTTCTTTGGCAAATTAATGTCAATATTAGCTTATCAGAGCAGTGCACTGAGGGTCTAATTCATATCACTTAGAAGCAAATAGTAATTCTCCAACTAACTCAGTAGACTTTATATCAAAACCTGAGAGGGAACATAAAATCAATTAAAATTGTTCTGACTTACCTTCCCATCAGGTAGCTCCACATACCCTATAATGTCAGTCACTGATGTTTTTCCAAACCTGCCCAAGGCTCCTTGCAACTTGAGACCACTGAATGTGAGAGCCATCTTCCAGAACCTGAGTACAGAAAACACATCCCTCTCTGACAAAAGGCTTCCTAGACATGCTCTTTACTCTCTCAGACATTATAATAATCTTACCAGGGATGCCGTTTTATGATGTTCATTTATTATTCTTTTTTTCACAGGAGACCTTGGTTTTTTCTTTTTAAAATGAGATATAACTTTGTAACCTCACAAACTTTTCCATATCCTACCTCCATGAAAAACCTGGGAGAAGGATTTGGCTTGGGTAGAACGAAGACTAAGCTATTATTTAAAACAAGTGTAAAACACATAGCTATATCTTTCCTGATACAACCAATACATGTACCTATAATAACATCTATTATAGTCTTGCTATCTCCACTGTATGATGTTCAACTTTGTAAATCCAAGGGACTAAGTCCCTCGCTAAATTTCATACAAGTACCACCATACACTTGAGCATGACTGCAGAATCTCAGTGAGCAAAAACTTTTATCATAGATCTTCAAAGCTATTCCTAATTAATTATATTATTTTAGCAGTATAAAAGATAGCTTTAAATTACTGCATTACAGAAAAAATAACATCTACAGCAAATAGGGATGGTGCAGGAGACATTACATTTAAGATAGGTGTTAGAAATTGGAATTTGAGCCCACATCCGTATTAAGTGTCATGTACATCTCTGTTACAAAGCTATATCAGAGTTTATTCATAGCATTTTAGCTCAAAAGAAAGTTTATAAGAGAGTTTGTTTTGTCAGATTTCCATAAATAATATATTCTAAACCACTTCCATTCTTGGTCTAAATAAGTGATTTCTTGTTTCAGACCCACCTTGCAACCAAAATATAGAGCACATCTCAGATTTTGATCTGAATCCTCTATAAAATTCAGAGAAATTTTATAAAAGTATCGTTTCTATTACAATAGCATCCAAGTCATATCTTAAGTCACTGCTGTTTTAACAATGAACTTTGGATAAACACGGAGCACAAAGCTAGTCCCTGTCCCAAAAGGTTTAAAGCTCTCGTTTATTATTTTATTACAAAAGAATCCATGAACTTACCAAAGGAGGCAGTGTATGGAAATATACCTTTTGTAAAGTTCCTTGTGAGTTTTTGGTGGTATCAGTGGCTTTCTGATCCATGACATGGAAATCAGTTCTAATGTCTGCCCAAACAGCAGCTGAGTTCAATAAATCAAAGGTAGAAAGCCCAGATGGCAAAGGAGGCATGCATGCTACATTAACAGCTAGAAGACATGTATATGTACATATTTTTGTATTAAGTCTCCCCAATGCTTGTTGGAATTACAAAAATGGAGCCATTAGAATAGATATCCAATGCTAAGCATCATCGACAGCAAAGACATTTAAAAGACTTCACTGGCTGAAGGACTTTCTTTTGTAACTGCAATAGGTAAAATAACATTCACTGCTGGTGAATGTTTGCTAACAATACATTCCTGCTAGTCATCATCTAGACATTATGACTTTAGAGTTGATATGTATTAATAATAATTGGCAAACCTACCTGATGTGTCCTACTCCCACTGTAGTTAGCTGTTCCTCGTTATCAGGAGAAAATGTGACCCTGTAAACATCCTGTGAAAAAGCTTTTGACCTTAACACAATCTTTTCTTGTTTCCAGTCCCAGATAGTCAACATGTAGTCAGGGCTGCTTCCAATACTAGCCAGCAAAGTGCCAGCACGGTTGAAATCGCCAAAAACATAGGCTTTCTCTGTTCCACCTGAAGAAATGTACAAGTCCCAATCCACGCATGCATGGAAAAGAGGAAAAAACAATAGAAAAATATGTTTAAAAGGCGCTCAACGTTCACTGCAGTTTGTTGTGTTTTTTTTCCACTACTTAACAGTTCTCAGTTGGTTATTTCTACTGAATAAAGGCTTTCTCCTGTCCAATAATGAAAAAGCTGGAAACCAGTGTTTCCTACTCTGCTGTGAAGTACCAAAGGGTTGTAATTCTTTCTAAACTTAAAGTGAACCACTACTCCATCTGCTGGGATCTATAAACGCTGGCCCATTTGTGTAAAATGAAAATAGTACTTTTTACAGTACCTCGTAGTATTCTGTAGGGCCTCAGTGAAGGATAGTCGTAGATGATGAGGTTTGGTTTCTCTCCTTTTTCTCCTACTGCGAAGTACTGCTTAGTAGGGTGTGCCTTGAAAAAGCAAAAGTCCTGTTGCATGTTGTAAAGACATCTTTGTCTTTATTCTGCTAGTTAAGTTATTGTATTTGCTCACACATTAGTCAAAAGATATTGCTTTACATACTAGGTTGCATTTTTCTGTATGTTTATCCTGAACAACTGCCAATCTATTGCTCAATACCAGAACAAAGTCACTATACAAACACAATGGTAAAACCATTATGCACACAAAATGGGATTATTGTGCATATACTGCAGAATCATGACAAACTGTGAAACTGCACAATAATCTCCTTTATTATGCATCCTTTTGATATTTCTACCTCACTCAACCCACCGGCTGATTGTACCATGTGCATCATTTGGGTCAGCAGCCATCCATGTGTAAAGCTGCAGAAAAGACATCCTGAATTACGTTGTTCTGAAGATAGACAGATGTAGCATAATTTTCCAGAAAAGGCTGCTTACAATGGAGCAGAACAGTCCGAGGCTGGTATCCTGAAAGCCCTGCTCATATGGAATACAACATGCTCATATGGAATACAACTGAGAGATGGCAGAGCTATTCACAGGGAAAGGTGCCACAAAACCAGAGAAAACATTTGAGATTCAAACTTTTCATAGGAGTTTACTAGAGTGAAACAAGATACTTCTTCTCTTCGTTTATCTAGGTACTTAATTTTCTAAATTTTAACTGCATGCAAGACACTAAATTAGTATCAGCTGTGAACAGGAGAAATTTAAGTGTTCAAGAAAAAAATTTGGTATGAGCCAAAATATTAAAATAAAAAAATAAGAATGTAATAGGGCCTAAAATGAATCCTAGCTGGCACCTGTCAGTCCTTTAAGGTACCTGGGCCTGAGACAGGTACGCAGATATTTGTGCTCTACCAATCATACTGACAGGCTGAGTAGCTTGCACTGCATGGTCCACACATCCATTTAATCTGTAGCATTTTCTTACGTATATGCATGTGCAACTACAGAACACCCCATCAAGCAACCAAGAGACCATGTCCCTTTATAGAGAGGGACTAGCATCCTAAAACAAGAAAAGAAAAAAAAAGCCATACCGTTATAAACCCAATTCCACCTCCACTGCTGCTCCGGAGATAACTTTGAGATTCATTTTTCAGGTCCAGGAGCACTACCTGGTTGCCTGCTATATATAGCAGTGTTTGGCTATCCATCACCATCAGGTTTACACTTCTTTTGCAGTCATATCCAAAAGAATGTCTGAGAACAATGTAATAAGGAAAAGATTTGACACTGGCTTTCTAGAAAAGCTTACTAAGTGGACAGAAATGCTTAAACCAAAACTGAGACGAATACTGAGCCTGGTGACTAAAAGGCTGATGGCAACAGTTTTCTTCAATACACAGTGAAGGTAAACTATATGAAGTCTCTATAATTGAGGGGAAGGCAGAAGTGTAGACCTTCTAAAACTTGTGATCCATCCTTCCATCTCCATTACAGGGTACACTTCTTGCCTCTGCTGGACTCTTTGGGGCTGCAAGGAATTCATATTCTACCAGTTTAGCAACCCATTTTCAAACAAAGTATAAGAAATGTGCATCAGATTACTCATAACTTTTCTACAGTTGAGAGTTCAAACCAAGGAGCTACTCAGGCTCACTTGTTAAATGTCTACAAGGCAGATGTAGAGCAGGGAAAATCCAGTCTTAAACAGCAACTTGACTGTGTCTGCAGAGAAAGCCACCAACACTTGTAAAAGTCACATATCATATCCAACTTGACTGTACCTAGCAAAGAACTTATTATAGCTCTCAATTGATTGGCATCGCTTCCTTCATTCCACCCAGGCTAGGTCTTTTGAGCAGCAGGCTACAAATCTACATAGTTTCTTCTGCACTTCTTCCTTAGCAGTTCTGTGAAGAAATACGAGGTATACAGCTGTGTACTCACCCCCAGCTGCTTGGGGAACAACAGTATATAAAGGCAGAGCTTTGCTGGGAATATTCTTACCCTAGTTCTCTGCCTAATCACATTACCTTGACTGATCTAGTTATATGGGAGTACTTACTAAAGTAATAATTATGCCTAATAAGAAATATTTATGAGGTCAAGTAAATGTTTAAGATTAAATTCATCCAGGACCATGACTGGTTAGGATTCTTAACTATGTTTCAGCCAAAGGTATCCCACTAACACCACAGAGGGTACTCCACATTATACATGTATAATTTTAAGAACATGTATTAAGAAATCCTTAGCTTTAAATCTGTACAGCCTCAACAGAAAGGATACTCAAGAGTAAGAAGGTTAATTGGTATCCCAGAGTCTTCAGTGACAAACGGCCGTGAATATACATCTTCACAGTTATAGAAGAAAGTTTCCGATATTTTCTGTTCTATCTTCTCAGGCCTTTTTTCTGCCTTTGGGGCTACTTCAGCACTATCTTCTTCTTCCAAGTCATCCTCTGCATGTCAAAAGTGGGAATATAAAGAAAATTTATACTCAGCATAAATCAGCATAGCTGAAAACGGGGGGCATTCTGTCTTAGTGACAACCTGTCCTGAACAGCCTATAGCAAGCCCTCCCTCCAGCTTTTAAAGACTTCACTGTTAACACTCAAATTTGAAGAACTTACAGGAAAAAAAGATTGAGAATGTTTTAAAAAACATTGTTTTTAATACCGAAGTAGTTCAGCTTTCTTTGGTATTTAGGTCTCTGCTTTAGAAACCAAATAGTATTGTAAATATCTCTTTTCAGCAGCTACTGAATGCACATAGTCATAGAAAACAACAAGTAAAAGCACATACTCTTTGCTCTTTCACATAGAGCAGACCACCATAAGTCATCATTGTCCCAGAAAACGCATACTGCTGATGTGTGACCAAGCATAGTTCTTCACTGTGATGCAGAATACTGCCAACTAGTCATAAGCACTTGTTAAAAGTGCATTCAAGTTAGATACCTCAGACTGAATTCCTATGACCTACTTTGCAAGCTTCTCACCTTACGTTAATTTTTTTTCTCCTCAACCAACAGAGGGGTCAGATACCAGCAAGGGGAAGGAGTGAAATGAAGTACATGACGTAAGCCAACAGAAAATGAGCAGTGAAACTCAGCTGCAGTTTGATGGCACTGGTCTGGGATGCTGTTCATAACAACAGCAGCCAAAAAAGGAAAACTAGAAAGCAGTGGGATTTTTAAGTTCAAGCCAACATCTCTTCAGTGGAAAGCAGTACCCACCAATGCTCTCTGTGTCTGATTCCACTTCCTCCACATCCTCCTCCTGTTCCTCTGCAGTTGGCGACTCCTTTGGAAGACTAGTTCTGCTTTCTTCTGCAAAGGAAAATTGGGATCATTGTCTCTTGGGTATGAATTCATTTGACTAATTTAATACAGTTCTATAGTAGTAAAAAAAAAAAAAAAAAAAATCCCCTCTATCCAAAAATAGACTTCCTGCTGTTCAGCATCAAGTATAGGCAGACGTTTGCTTTCAGATAACTATATTTTAAAACTTAGGAGGAGGAAGGAAGGAAACACGTCCCATAACAGGAAAAAGGTATAATAGAAAGATCAAACAAATGCCAAAAGTAATATGCCAACATAAGCATCAGAAATCTTTCAAAGTTCCACAGGAGACTCGCTAGTGGATTCTGTTACCCATGCTATCTAAATCTAGTGTGTTAGATGAGATGCAGAGTGGACTCAAATAGACACTGGACAGAAGCTGCTGTAGGTTCAGTACTGGAATCACTATATAACAGCAGAAAATACTCACGGACACCACTGGGATCTGCTTGTGTACCTTCTGCTGGCTTCTCATCTGCTCCCTCTTGTTCACCTGGAGATGGCATGTCTTCTTTACCTGGTGGCAGTAAAGAGGAATTTCTAGTATTTTTGCCTTCATCTGCCAGTTAGACTATTTTCATTTCCTCTCAAATGCTCTCCGATTCCCAAATATAATATTTGTGTTCTGCCTGTATACTACAAATATGAATAATCCTAGGATTTGTCCTACTTTACCGGGTGAATTTGTTGTTTCAGTTTTTAAACCTCTGGGCTCTGTGTACATCCCTACAGACAGACTTTCATCTAAATACTGTGTAACAAGGGAAACTGAAGAGAGATTCACACATTTTTGGGCTTCTCTTTAGGGTACTGGGGTAACATTTGTTTCTGAGAAAACAAAGCTGTTCTTCCACCTTTCTGGTGGACTTCACAAAAATATCAGTAGATAGATATTCTGGGATCATCAGACATCTTGAATGGAGAAGCAGGAGAGATGAATCCTTAAGGAAAAAAAAAAAAGACTTTCTTCAAAACATTCTATACTGAGTTAATAAAATTAACACAGTTTAAAAAAAAATTTAAACTGCTTAACTAACTCCCTCTGTCAATTCTTCAGCTTTCAGACTATTATTTTCAGAGTGCTACAATTTCCCTAGTTACCCCTGTCCTCTGGGTTGGGAAAGATTGGAAATTTTCAAACACAAACCAAGCACGTTGATCATTTATATAAATTTCTCTGAAAGAAGCCAAAGAAGATAAGTGTTGTGTTTATTCTAAATTTGTTCATTTTTTGATTTCAAATGTGGTATCTATTTCAAAAAACAAAAACCCCTTAAAATGAACATGGGAGCAATTTTGTACAAATACTACAGCTGTAAAATATGATCAGAATTCAGAAAATTCGTTAGTTGAATGAAAAGAAATCTAAATATTTAGAATAATGAATATAGCCAGAATGAAAACAGATTTCTTTGTATGTGTGAGCTGGACTTTGACAGCATGAGAGAGTCCCTAAAAATGCATTTCTCGTTTCTGGCATTGAGTCAGAATCCATTTGGAAAAAGATCTTTTGAGGTGTCTCAGTCTTTTTAGGTATTTCACGAAAAACAAAGTGTCCAAACATAATGCTACCCTCCAGAAAGACAGTGAAGGCAAAGAAATATTGCAGATGTGTTATTCATGTCACTACATGGTCAACCCACCCTACACAATCTTCATCTGAAGGCTCTGAAGCTTTGCCAGAGTCTGACTTTGCTGCATAATTTCATTTAAGATTTAAAATGAGCTTTTACCCCTCAGGAACACTGAGGAAAACTTGAAAATAGCCATGCAGAAAGTTTTAAATTCAGAAAACAAATCAAAAGAAAACAATTCCAATATATCTCCAAATATTTAAATGAAATTCACGAGTTTTTAGTGAGCTAGTAGAACTGATGTCATTGAAGGAATAGTTTCACACTAGTTGCATAAAAATATGGTGGAGTGTTCAGAGACCTGGATTCTCACTCCAAACCCTGTAAAGACGTGAACAATTTGTATCAGCCGTTTCACCTTTGGCTGTCTCGCTTATCTCTTGTGAAAAATGAGATAATAATACTTACCCATCTTAGCAAAGTGTTTTGATATCCATAGAGAAAAGTGCTGTAACATTTCAAATTATTGTAACTAATTAGCAATCATTTATCTTCTAAAAATTAAGACTAGAGTAGTTTTCATTATAAATTAATTCAACTCTGGAAAATGCTTTAGGCTGAAAGAGAGTATGAACATTTCTGCCTGCATCGATATCTGGGTTCCAGTTATAGAAAGCTACTGCAATGTTCACTGTGCATGTTACTGTGACGGCATTCAAACACTGTGCCAAAAAAAAAAAAAAATTAATTTTAAGACTGTGAGGAAATTCAAGAGGGGGACATCTACTTTTGTTGCGGATTCTGGGTTTCGTGGATTGACTGATCCAAGAAAACTTCCATGCAAGTTCACTGTGACAACGGTATGCATCTCTCTGAAATCCAAGATAGTGGAAAGTAAAGCTAATATGACAATTCTAGCAGGGAAAAAACAGGCTGGTAATCAGAAATTTTTGTCAACCCTAATCATACAGAATGCCTTACCACGATGCTTTTATTTTTTCCCCTCCAATCCTAGTAATTCGACATTCTGACTTAGAACACTCTACCAGATCCACATCAGTTCTACCATCTTGCTTTCTGACAATTCACTCGGGAGTGAATTCAGGTTTTCTTTGATTCAGTGGCCAGTGCTATAAACTGTGAACTTAGGCAATTTGAGGGAAAATGAAGTTTTGCTGTTCTCTTGGCTACGTTCTCAAAAGCCACAGATCACCTCAGAATGGAGAAATACATTCATTCAGGTACGTTCTCTCAGTTATTTCAAAACTCAGATCGTTTGTTGGCAGTTTTGCCACCACACAGAACCCTTACATACAGAAGCTTCTTCACAAATTTCTCAGTAAACTTGGGCATTAAGAGAACTCTCTTCTCAGGCAATTGTTTCGTTTATGCTTTTACTCCTTGTGAAGGAACTCAGCTGATCCCAGCACCCTGTTTCCCTTTATAGATTCTAATTGTGACTCCTTTTAGCACAGTACTATAAGCCTTACCGGCTAGCCACTGCTGTCTTTCTGGCCTGGAGGTAACACTGACCTAAGGATTGAAATGCTCTGCTATCATGAGAGTTGTCTGCCATGGGGAATTACATGCTTATCATCTGTTCCAGACTGAAGCGTCTTCCCCAAGTCTAGCTCTGCTTTGGAAATATCAGATTTCTCCCCATCTGCCAAGTCCTGCTTGTTTAACTCAAGATACAGTCCTCTCAGTATTTTTTTCTGTTTTTTTCCTTCTTTTTATGAAAACCACCATGCTATCCAACGACTAAGAATTCCTTTTAGCCTTCAGACCACATCACAGCACAACAGCAATTTACCGGGCCAATGAGAGGAACATGTGCAAACAACTGAGTTTTGCAAAGCTTAACTTCACTCAAAAAGAAATTAAAATCTTTAAGTGCTCATATACACAAATATATGACTGTAAGTCAGGCTTAGCTATCCAGTCCTGTCTGTGTACCACTGTGTGTCTGCATTACCACAAATTTACTATTAAGAGTCAGTTCCAGGCAATCAACCCAAAATCCCAAGGAAATAATTTTTCATAATAGAGCAGTGCTGTCTCTTATAATAGAAGACTCGAGAGAGAGGAGATTAACAGACAACACCAATTCTTGCAGCAATTAAGGTGAAGCATATAAAATATTTACTAGCTAGAGACTGAGGCAGCAAGGACAGAGCTACAAAGAAGGACTGAGACACATCATCTTTATTACAGCCTCGTTATCTCTTTTGTTACCCAACAGAGAGAGAAAAGAAGGGGATGGGAGAGCTCTGCTTAGAACCTGACTGTTGTTGTGTATATTCAAAGTATTTTCCTACGCAATGGGAGAAATAAAACCAAACTCTGATTTCCAGCCTGGCAACTAAACCAGCCCTTTGTATGATCCCGATGCGCTAGCTCTGCTTCACGCAAGCAGACACGCCAAGTCTATGAAAGCCTGCCCTGCGAATAAAGGTTAGTTACCAGTTTTCTATTAAACGAAAACACGAAACGTGTGGTATCACCACGGTTACTCATTAACTAGAGGAAAACCATAAAAACCAGCCACAAACGGCACGCCACTGATGCAGCGGGCAGTAAAACTAACTGCCCCTTCACACCCAGCGAGGCAAAGCCAACAAAGCCCACCAGGTTTCAGCAGCAGGGGGTTGCCCATGCCAGCTGCAGAGCTCCCCTCCTCTTTTACTGCCGGGATTTTGGGGCTGCCCTCACGGCCTGGGGGTGCCCTTATGGCAGGGGGGTGCCCCCACGGGCCCAGCCCCGCCGCCCCCTACCTGGGGCCGGCTCCAGCGCGGCGTCCGCGGTCTCCAGGCAACGGCCCCGGCGGCGCGCGGAGCACCATGGGAGATGTAGTTCGGGGGGCGGCGAGGAGAGGCCGCGCGGATGGGGCGGCCTGCAGGCGGCGGCGGCCGTTAGCCGGGCTAACGGCTGTGGGGCGGGGGGCACGCGGTGGCGCTGCTCCCACCATGCTTTAGAGGGGGTTTTGGGCATTTTTTTTTAAAAGGAAGATACCTTTCAGGCAGCCTTTTCAAAAAATAAGCGGGAAACCTACTTGATTCCCCAAACTTTCAGCGTCTTCAGATATTTTCTGAAGTATTCACATGCACGAACGCAGTTGAAACGTGGCGAGCTTTACAGCACAGGGCTGCCTTCCTACCTGCTCCCACACAGTGGTCAGTGTTTCTGAGGACAGCAGAGCCTGGACGAAAACGTGTGTTGAGGTCTCTGTCCGTATCCACTTGTCCCATGGATAATGTTGTCTTCAGTTCTGACCCATGGCTGCCGTCAGGAGGGCTGCTGCTCAGCGTGGCGAGGGGTCAGTGCCCACGGGGGTCATTTCACACGAGTGTAATGCACCTTGTGGGCACAATTCAGCTCAGCACTCAACCCCGTCCTCGCCATCTCCTCCAGAAACAGCAGCCAGTAAAGGTGTGACCCCAGCCATGGCCCAGCTAGAGACGCCAAGACCACAGCGACACTCTCCAGCATCTCACGACTCCCACATGGGGCTGAAATGCTCCTGGGTGCAGGTGAGAGCCTTTCCACACCGGTCTTCCTTTCACAGTCGGCTCTGCAGAAGAAATCTGCAAAACCAGAGCTCCAGGAGCAAAATGCCTCCACCTGAGCTCCAGGAGAGCGGCCACCTACCCAAGCACCTGCCACCTCCCGCTGTGGGACAGAAGGCTGGCTGTCAGCCACCACCACCTGCACACTATATATATAAACATATATGTGTATTATATGTGTATATATATATATATATATATAAATACATATACATTTTTAAGCGGTTCCTGAAGCTGTGGGGCCGGTATCTGCCCGCCCAGGTGCGGAGGAGGAGGAGGAGGAGGAGGAGGAGGCGGCGGTGGGCGGGAGGGAGGCCGCGCGGCAGGGAGGGGACAGGTGGCACGGGAAGGGGAGGACCCGGGCCAGACCTGGCCGGTGCTGGAGGAAGAGGAGGAGGAGGAGGAGGAGGAAGCCCCGCCATGGCCCTGCTGCCGGCCTGCCTGCTGCTGGCCTGGCTGCCGGCCGGTGAGTGGGGCGGTGGGATGGGGGCTGCCGGCCTCCCCTTCCCTCCCCGCCCCGGGACACCGTCGGGGCGAACGCGTTGGGGTTGGGGGAACGGGGTCGCCCCGCTCCTGTCCCGGTTTGGGGCTAGGGTGGTCCGGCCCCGGTCCTGAGCTTATCCCGGGGCAGGGCGGAAGAGCGGTGCCCGCCCCAGCTCGGCACGAAAGGTCGCACCGGGTGGTTTCGGTGCCCCAGAGGTGCGGCCGGCTCCTGGCCCAGGAGGAAGTGGCCCTGCGCTTCCCGGCCGCCTCGGGGCAGGCAGCGGGGTTCGCACAACCGCTGTGCTTCTGGGGTCTTTGTTTACGTTTAACTGTAAACGCCAAGGATATGTTTTTCACAGAGAACCGGTAAAAGAGGCAATAAAATAACCGAGGTATGCTTATTGATTGTCTTGCTTGGCAGCAACGTGCCTGCGGGATGGTCTGGCTAAAAACTGTCTTCGCCAGTTCTAAAGGGCAGTGTCTTTTCAAAGGAAGTCACAGATCTGAGGTAGCGTGACTTGCTAGGTTGGTAGTGCCCAGCTTTGTTCTTTCTCAGCAGGAAAAGAAGGAGAGCAGCATGCTGTAGGTGAATGCAGCTCGACCTTAGGAACCTGCCTTAATGTCGCAGCATTTCAGTTGTCTTGTGTGATCGTGGTTGAGGGGGTTAATATGAAACATCAGACACGCTGAGACATCTCACTGTCCTCCAGTGGGGACAGTAGGATTTTAACCTCCTTAAAAAGTAAGGAACTTACCTTTCAGCTCTGACTCCTTTGTAGAACAGAGGTAGTGACTAAGGATCCCTTTCAAACAGAGCTTTGGTTTCAGTAAGTGAAAATTACGTAGTGGTTTTGAGTATTTTATTCTTGCCTGAGAGATGCTGCTATAGGAAGCCCACAGGAAGGCTGTTGTGTTTCCATGAGCCTCAACAGGTCATAATTCTTATGGGAAAGATCTGCGTGGCTGCCAATGACATGAAGGTTTTGCCAGTCTTGGGGGTTCAGATTTTGGTTTGGTTTCTTGTGGTTTCCTGCACAGATCTTGTGTAGTAGATGTTTCACAATGAAAGCTGAAACAAAGTGCATTAACATACAATGCAATTAAATAAGAGCCACTGCAACTACCTATCACCAGCCCTTGTCTTGCTACAGCACTGTAAAAACTACAGAGCCTTGCTTTTGCTAGAATTTTGCACAGTTGCTGCTATTTCTGTATTTAAGTGTATGTGCGTATATTTTATTTTTCAGAAAAGCCTTGAACTCAGAGTTTACCATGGTCCTCTCTGTGTTCACATGGCATTTTTTTAGGCAAAAGATCTCTCTCTGCTGTGCTTCGAGTTGGCTGGCCAAGAGTCTTACTTCAAGGTAGAAACTGAGCAAGTACTGCACTGCCAGTATCCTACTGCAAAAAGACTTGTTGAGGCAGTGCTGCACCTCTGCAGCCATATGGTTTCTACGTGGCAGAAACTGCCAGGAGCATACTCCATGCAGCCTAAGAGGATAGTGAAAGAATGATGCTTGCAGATGTGATCCAGATGTTATTATATATTCCCTTATCCCTGTTCTTATCCTGAATATATAGAATAAAGGGAAAGACTTTGAATACGCAATACAAAGCAAGTACTTTTTCATGACCCTTTTGGTTGGTGCCGTCCAGACCTCCCCCTTTCCTTCCTTCCTTCCATGCTGTCATGCTCCCCAGTCAAGAAAGCACCTAGCATAGTACTGCAAGCCATGCCCTGTTCTCTGGGATGAATTCCAAACAGGGCATCCTACGCTCACTCTGCGCTGTTTGTATTGCCTTATCAAAGGCAACTGGTGATAACTTCACTATTGTTCATGACAAGCACAACTTACTCTATTATCAAAGTTTAAACAAGATAGAGATGTCTCTGGAGTGTGGCTAAAATAAAGCATAGTTTTTGAGAAACTTTGTAAAAACTTGCTCAGTGGATGCTGTTGCTTGGGTAGAAGATGCTGTGGAAGTTGTTGTGAATGAGTTGTAAACGTGCACAACAACAGCTTCATTAAAATGAGGTGTTGTAGATGCAGGTCCTGTGTGAGGCAAAGAGAAGTTGTGGGTCTGGTCCAGAGTGAAAGTTGTGATGTGATGTGTGGTCCTGAGGGCTGACTGCCTTCTGTTTTCTTGTTTGCAGGTTGTCTCTCCCTGCTGGTGACAGTGCAGGATACTGAGCGTTACACCACCTTATTTGCCAGCGTCATCCTCAAGTGTGATTACAGCACCTCAGCACAGCTGCAGGATGTTGTGGTGACCTGGCGCTTCAAATCCTTCTGCAAGGACCCCATCTTTGACTACTACTCAACCTGTGAGTGTCAGGGGTGTCCTCCAAAGAATCCCTTTTCAAATGGAAAAGAAGGGGCAGGCAGACTTACTGGGGAATACAGGCTTTTGACCTCTTCCTAACCACAAGCCAGGTCTGGTTGGTGGTATTTCCCCAGGATTCAAGAAAAAGAGGTCATGACTGTGATTTTCTTTGCAATGTGAAGGCTTTATGATCCTGTGTCATAGAAATCCCAGCCACATCAGCTCATCTGTCCTTCATGTCATCAGATTAGCAGGCAGTGAGGTTCAGCCGTGTTTGACGCATCTCAAACTTGGCAGCCCCACCTTCTGCTTCTGCAGATTTGAAAGCAAGGGTCCCACACCAGGTAGACTTGATGATTCCATGATGGGGCACAGGGTTGGAGCTAGAGTCCAGTTACTGGGTGTTACTGATTTTAGGAAGAAATACATGCATTTTGGAAGGCAGAAAGACTTCTAAGTGATAGCATTTAGTACCTGCAGCAGCACTCCATGTGCAGACATTGTGGTGTGTGCAGCCTTGTTTCAGGGATGTTTATGGTTCTTAAGATGGTAGGTTTAAGATGGTCAACCTTAGCTTAATTGTGCCCTTAAAAATGAATTCAGAATTTGTCCTTTCTTCTCTTCATTGCAAACCCTTTACAGACAATGCTCTCTGAACGAGTAGTCTCCTCAAGTCTCAGCTCCCAAATGCCTGGCTGTTCAATGTTAGATTATACTGTGAATCTCTCAAGAGAGAGACAGAAATTGCCTCTAGTCCCCCGTTAATGCTGTTGGGCCTCTCCACATAATCCTGAGCTGGAATCAGATGATGGGTTCTTTTTTGTCTTTCGGAGCCCCACAACATGTAACGGCATACAGGAGGGATAGGGAGATAATTCCTACAGCGGTTCATGTATGTCTAGATACTTTGTTTGGTAAACACACTTATGTTTTTATCCCAGTAGTCCTGGGAGTTCTGTGACTTTTTCCCTTGCAGTTTACCTTCATATTGGTACCTGCCCTCTTGCCTACCATTATTAGCTTCTTTCTGTTGTTGTTCTTTCTGTTGTGAGCACGAGTCATCTCCACTGCAGCTCCTACGTTCTCAAAATCTGTCATTCCTGTGGCTCTATCTCTGTTTGCTTTTAAGCACTCCAAAGCAACTTGTCCTTGCTGTTTTGAAGCCATGCTTTCTATTACTGAACAAAAGCAAATGCACATGTGCATTCAAGAATTTTCAAAAAGTTTTCGTACTGCTTACAAGGGGATAGAAAATTAAATTTGAAATAATAACTTTTGGCATCTTTTCTGGTGATGTGTTTATAGCATACCAGGCTGGTTTAGCTCTTGGCCAGGACCCTTCTGATGACTGCAACGACAGCCAGCGAAAGGTGCGCATCGTCATCCAGAAATACGGACAGAATGAGCCTGTGCTGGGTGTGGACTACCGGCAACGGAAGATCACCATTCAGAACCGTAAGTGACTTGGCCTCACAGGCAGGCAGCGAGCTCAGTAACTATCCAGTATCTGGGCCTGTGAAGTGACAAGAAGCATAAATGTGGCTAATGCCATCTGTAGCCACACATACTCTGTGAGGTGGCAATGGAACAAGAGTTATGAAGGGCCAGCTCCCTTGTTCCCAGCTGGCCTGAGGGTGTTGGAGGCATTACAAACTAAGGCTGAGTTGAGGATGCCTGAGCATTTTGCTGAAGGGCAAAGGTAAGCTGAGGAGTCCAGAGGCCAGAAAACAGTTTTCCTCTAAGAAGTACTGTATAGTTGTCCACGTGCATTGTATGCTCCATGCTGCCCCTAGAGCAGTAGCTGTTGCTACTTCCAGGGAGTTACTGGGATGTCTGACCTAATGGGGACTGTGGTTTGTGTTCCAAAACTAGTGTTGGCAGCATCCATTTTAATACCCATCACCTGGTAGCACTCTGGTATTTCATGGCACAAAGAATTAGCCCCACTTCTAAGTATTGTTGCCTTCCAGCAACACAAAGAGAAAAGGGGCTGGCAGTTACTGCTGTTTACAGAAGTTCTCAGTGGACTCAAAGGGGATTGTCTTAAGGTGATGGCTACCCTTGGGGAGAGGGGAGATGCAGTACTGAATGTTGCCTGCAGGCCGAGGACCCTCTTAGAGTGGGGCCTGAAAGTAGTGTCAGTCCCAAATAGCCTGCTGACCTCTCCGTCCTTCTTCTGCAGGGGCAGACCTTGTCATCAGTGAGGTCATGTGGTGGGACCATGGTGTGTACTACTGCACTGTGGAAGCACCAGGAGATACCTCAGGCGATCCAGACAAAGAAGTTAAGCTGATTGTGCTGCGTAAGTGCCAGTGGTCTGTTGCCTGGGTAGCAGATACCTCCTTCTGTTCTCTTTCTCTCCACCCAAATATTTCTCCAGTAGTGGAGAGGTACTTAGTAACTTACTGTGCGCAGGTACGTAGGGATCCTCTTTCTCTCTCCATTTCTCCCACAGACTGGCTCACAGTACTCCTCATCATCCTCGGTGGCCTCCTCCTCCTCCTGCTGATAGGAATATGCTGGTGCCAGTGCTGCCCCCAGTATTGCTGCTGCCACATCCCGTGTGTCTGCTGCCCAACCCGGTGCTGCTGTAATGAGGAAGGTGAGGTGTCCATGTCCAAATGTGTGTCCGTTCATGGCTTCTGTCAAGACAAAAGCTTGAGACACAGCTTGCTGAGTTCCACTTTCTCCCTCCAGTTCAGTGTCCATATAGACTGAGACATTTATTTGGGCAATGTAACACTCATGATCACTTTACTTAGAGAAGGGTAGCTAGGGACGTGGATCCCACCTTGCGCCTCTATGGCCTGCTTTCAGAAGTTCGTCCCCACTGCCATCTCACTGCCAGCTTTGCCCATGTCATGCAGGGCACGGTCACTGGCCTTTTGTGCGTAGCTCAAGACTGTTTTCTTCTCTGTCTTGTGGTTCTTATGCCCGTGCACATGAGGAAGGCAAGCAAGTACCTTGTCCTTATTGTGATGTTACTCTCCAAACTGTCCTAATCTTCAAGTGTGTTGCTCTGAGAGGTACTTGCATAAAAATTAGATTTTTGTTTCTTCTTGTTATTTTTGGAGATACTTCTTTCACAAGAAAAAGGTTTGTTTTTTTTTATGGGGAGAAGGAAGTGAGAAAGAAACGAGAAAGATGGTCTGTCATGATGGTCAATACTGCAAATGCTTTCTGAGGTTTTGAGGATCAAGAGAAACTTTGTTGTGTATAGGTTTTTGCAGAAACAAAGATTCTGCAGCCAGACCCTGCTCTGTTAAGAGGGCCAGCCAGGAATGGCATTTGAATTTTGGCTACTGAGGTTTTTTATCTGCTGTGTTTTTGTAACTGAAACTTATCAGCGACACAAGGTAGAATACCCCCCATGCAGTTTACACGATTTGACAGGAACAAAACACCACAAATACATTTACTTATCACTGAAATCACCAGATTCTTCCCTGGATGCTGCAAGAAGATTTGTGAACAGAGGGCTGTGTTTCTGGTTTCCTTTTAACTGCAAAAGAATTACTTGGTATACCTTGGGTGTTAGTAAGCTTTCTAAGAGCTAAAAGAAGTGCCTGTGAGAGGTTTAGATTGAAGTTTAATCTGTTTAGCCTTTGCAAAGAGCTAACAGACCATCTCATTTGCTAAAGCCAAAACTGAACAAAACACTTTCTGGGGCTTTATGGGCTGTCAAGTGAAATGTATGGTGGTGAGGACGCTATGCAAATTTGGCAGAGAAATTACTTTCCATGAGGGGAGAGAGAGGTTATAGAGATGAAAGACTCATACCTCCAGACTTCCTAGTTCTCATCAAAAATGGATTCTGAAAACGCATGAGCTTTTTTGGAGGGTTTTCTGTTCTTTAGGAGGTGATGGCACACTCCAGAGTAATGCTTTTGTCTTTCCTGCCTCCTATGTAGGATAAATATGAGAGATTCTTGTGGGGTTCCCAAAACTTCTCCCTGCTCATGAGAGAAGGTACGGATGAGTTCAGCCTCCTTGACTGGCTGCTGGATTCAGTGAATGTAATTTCCATCCCAGATGCCTGCCCTCTTTATCATCCACTTTGCAAGGGATCCTTATGATTGCTCCCCTGCTTTAGTGCTCCTTCACTTCATCCTGCATCTGACTGACTTTTTGGCCTTCAGGAAATGAATTGGAGACTTAAAAAACAAAAGAAGATTGAGACAGGAGGCATCTCAAAAACCAGTCCTGAGGAATAAGAGTTCCACTACAACTGAAGAAAAGGCAAAAATCCTCAGTTAAATCTTAGAATTACAGTGCAAGTTGTGGTTGATTTCTTCCCACTTAACTGGCCACTAGAGGGTAGCCTAGGTCTGCTGAATGGGCATAGAATACAGTGAGGCAAGGTAACTGGATGTTCTAAGTCAGGTCATCAGCTAACACGATTTTGAACCTAGTAATATAAGTGATTTGTTTGGGTAATTCAGAATTGGTATTACAGAAATATTAAAAATGCCCCAGGGGCAAGCCAATTATATTCCCCATGGAAAACTCTGTGAAAAAAGCCTGGTAGTACAGATACTGTGGTAAATACCTGTTTGACCTCCTTCTGTTCCTATTAGTTCCTTTTCTCCCGTGGACTTCTCCTACTAATGAATTGGTGCACAAGGATGTATTTGCACCGGGGTCTGACTAAGTTGGAAAGTATTTTTTTTTTTAGAATTGGATAATTGTCCCGGCAGCTGTAAAGTCTGTCAAAGGTAAAGAACAAACTTTCTCTGCAGGGAATGGGTGGAAGAAACAACAAAACATCCTGCCAGAGTTTTACAGCAGGTATGTTTTGGAACTAGGGTGAAGATAAATATGTTCACAAGCACTTTAGAAAAGAGATCTGTAACTTTACCTCCATTTTTTAAGTTGGGGGGAACCAGAGTGCATAGTTCAGTGAGTTCATGTATCAGTTTCAAACTGGAAAGCAAAGTGTCTGGAGGAGGAAGAAAAGATGAGGCTATTGGAAGAAGTCTAAGGATAATTCTGCATTTGTTCAACTGTAGGGATAGATCAGAGAATCACAGGCACAGAATTACTTTGGTCCTAGCAACTGCCTTCATACCCTAAGGAGGAGAACCTGCAGTGCAGTTGTTATCCCTGTAGCTGCTGAGCCTTTCACTGCTCAGGCCAGACTGCATTCAAAACCCAGGGATGTGCACTCAGCAGGTGGTAGGACATTCTCAAGGTGATAACCAGAGGAGTGGGAGAACAGATAAGGCCTTTCTCTTCCTTTTATGCCCCTATTTTCTTCTTTCTCTCTTCCTTCCAAGTCTGAAGGCTGAACTGGAGGAAAATCCCTTGGAAAAAAAAATAATGAATGAAGTTTGACATAAAATTCTTGAAAACTGCTACCTCAGGCCACACTGCTTTGAAGAAAAATCACAGTATTTGGATTAAACCCCCTGAAGTCCCCAGCTGTGTAGGTCAGTCTGTTTGGAGCCAAGCTGGAGAGGGGGAAGTAATATGGAGTGAAGAACAAAGTGGAGCTGCATGAACTGGGGGGAAAGGGAAGGCTGTGTGGAGAGGCATGGTCAGTCCCTGTTACGCCACAAGTGATGCTCTGTGTAAATTTAGTGAAACTGCTAAAGGAAGGCATATGTACCATCTGTTTAAGAAATGAAGTGCCCTGTGAAATGGAGGGAGGAGTTGAGACCCAAAGAGCACACAATCTAAATGTTGCTTGCCACAGATGAACCCAGGGGGCAGAATTAGTTGGAGCTTAGCTGTAGCCTGGTTTCTTAAAGAAGGAAGGCTTATGTAGTCAGCCTGTCCATCCCCAGTCTCTTCCCCTCCAGTAACTTTTAATTTTATCAGTCGACTTCAGCCAGATTTATCAGAGGGGTAAATGTCTCAAAGGCAATTACATTCCTGTCTCCTGAAATGCATAGGCAAGAATGTTCTGTTAGTGCCTTACAGGAAAAGAGGCTTCAGTGAAATTCTGCCTCTTCTGAGACTCCAGAGAAATTTTGCAGAAGTCCCAGTTGCAGAAAAGTTTCATGCAGTAGTGAGAGACAAGCCATGCAGAGTTGGGCTTGCAGAATTTACTGGTACGCTTGAGTTTTTATTCTAAGTGGTAGAAGGAGTAAGTTTCTTTAAGATGTTTTTAGCTATTCTCCCCCCAAAAAAGCAGCAATGAGTGATGGATTTGAAGACAGGTGGTGGGATTGTCTCTGTAGGGGTGAGATGGAAGTGCTGAAAAGGTGAAGTGGGATTGGAG
This sequence comes from Anser anser, assembly GCF_964211835.1. Taxonomy (NCBI): domain Eukaryota; kingdom Metazoa; phylum Chordata; class Aves; order Anseriformes; family Anatidae; genus Anser; species Anser anser. The sequence goes on from NC_139720.1 coordinate 96,386,518, forward strand.
CCTGACCCCCGTGGTAGGGGTCTGGAGTTAGTGGTGGAAAAGTAGTGAGGGAGAGGAATTTCCATGGAGTTTGCTCTTTTGTCTCACAGGACATTGCTGCTGAGAATAGGAAATTTAGTTTGTTCACTAGTTTGACCACCCTGTCCAAAGGGGTTTAAGTTTAGCAGTCATGCTGAGGTAAAACAGAGAGAGAGACAAGAGCAGCTGAAAGACTAGACAGGGAGAAGCTGGACAATGCATCTCTGAGTGCTTTGTCTGTGGAACAGAGAGGAAACAATTAAGGCTTCAGAGCGTGGTGTGGATGATAAGATCTGGATAAAGCCTACATGAAGGGGGCAAGAAAGGTCTCATTTAACTCTAGGAGACCAGTGGCAAGCTGAAAGAGTTTTAAGGGAGAAAACAGTGTGGTAGATGTCTCACTGTCTGAACCATTATTTCCCACCTTTCTACAACTGTACTCATAATGACGTGACAGGCAGAAGTCCTGCATTTGGTTACGTGCTGTGTACTTAATCATAGTGCTATTTGTTCCCAGTTCCTGGAAATGTACCCTAAATGTCTGGCAGTAACCCTTTTCTTCAGTTTTAGGTATCTTTTTGAAGCCATACAAGTTTGTGTTGAAATTTCCTATTCTTAATTTTTAACCTTTGTCATAGGTTGGCAAGAGCTTTTCATTCTGTGAATTTTATGTACCTGGTCACATTTAAAGTCTGTAGTCTGTCAAGCAAGATGGCAGGTGTACTGCAAGCTGTGCAAGGGGTAGTTGCCCTAAGCTTTCTTCCTCTTTTACAGCACTGGAACGGCATCGGTTCATGAAGCGGGCTCAGGCACTTGCGCCTTGGATGTCGCCTAACATGTTCTATGGAGGTGGCGATAGGAACTCGCAACTTTCCTCTTACCAGCTGAACCCTCTACTGCAACAAGGTGAGGTCACGGCATCATTGCAGAGAGAAATCGGGAAATGGGACGAGAAGCAGGAAACTTCTCAGGCAGCTTCAGCAGTGAGGCTTCATCCTCTCTACTGCAGAAGTGAGAAAGATGTTCCTAGCATGACAGCTCTGCAACATCTGTAGTGCTCTTTAGACTTGCCTGGGTGGATAAAGACAGGATATCTGTCTTAAGTGTCTTGCTAGACTCAGTGCCAGTGAAGTAGCTTAATGCTAACTAGGGCATAACTTGTGCTACACCACAGTGACTGCAGGGTAAATATACCCAGCTTATCTCACTTCATGTGGTAGAGGAGGGTACTGTATCTTTGTTCTGCCGTGCTGGTCACGGTCAACTCCTTATAGCCAAAATTGACATGACAAGTGAGGTGCAATTTGTTTGAGTTCTTATCAAATGTCTAGTCTTCATATGATTGAGGGCAAACTCCCTTCCGTGCAATAGATCTAGCCTGCAAGCAGTGAAGAATAAAGGACTTGTTTCTGAACACGGAAGAACTTGCTAGATGTTCTGCCCCCAAATCCTACATCAGTGGTATATATTTCTGCCTTAATGGACGAGGAAAGATGGAGTGTATGAAGCTATAGAGAAATAAGTAATAAAATAACTTATTACCAGCAATATCATTTAATAACCGCACAAAATTAGGGGATTTCAATATAACGGCTTCTCAAATATAACACTTTTTTCATCTGAACTTAGCTTTTCATCGCTATACAGCAGTCACAGATTTACAGTCTTAACTGTTGTTTGAAGAAATGGTTTGTAAACTTCATAATGTTAGATTCAACACATTTGAACATACACTTTTTTTTTTTTTAACTCTCTAGTTAATTCTACAGTTGCCATTTTTCCTAGCCAGGACACCAGTTCTCTTTAGGAAGATCTGGTGAGTGAGCCATCATGATTTAAGACAGAATGCACTGAGACTTCTCAAGGAAATGCACGTGCGTCCTGGCAGAGTACAATGAACAACTAAATTCCTCAGGCTGTTTCTTAGCATGTTTCAGGTCAACTTTGAAATTTTAGAGGTGCTGGATGGAAGGGAACTCTAAGGTCATCTAGTGTTAGCTCTTGCTTAAAGCAAGACTGTCTCCAAACTCAGTCATATTAGCTGTGGCTTTGTCCAGCTGAGTCCTGGAAACCTGCAAGGATGGCAATTCCATGACCTTTTTGGGTAACTGTTCCAGAGCAGCACCAGCTTCTTAGTGAAGAAATGTATGTGTTTATGTGCATTTGTATTAAAAAAAAATCTTCTTTTTCAGTATTGATCCATATTACTTCCAGTTCAGTGAAATCTAAGAGGAAACACTATGAACTTTCTCTAATTTAAAAAAAAAAAAAATTAAGGAAAAAATGGTGTCAATGCTGTAGGGAAAAACGTGTTCCTCTCTGAACACGTTTCTTGGTGTTCTGGATGACTTTGATTTCTTACCTCTGTGCTGCTCAAAACACAGATCCTGGCTGCAACTTACCAGTTGCTACGCTTTATACTTCACTTTGTGTGGTTGTGGTGCTTGAGTTTGAAGAGCTCTCGCAGTGAGGAAGAGAAGAGAGGCTCAAAAGGGATTTAGCCAAAAACATGAGTACAGAGAGGCCCTCTCTTTATTGTTTCTCCTTGACTTGCTGCATTCTCCTGTGCTTTTATCCTTAGATGTGTCTCTGCAGAACAGCCTCCCACTGGTGCAGCCACCAGCTCAACTTGCCCCTAACAAGGGTGTTTTGGACTATCTGGAGTCTGAAATCCAAAAACTGAACCTGTCGCAGCCCCAGCCACCCCCCCACCAGCGGCAGGCTGTGCAGCCCAGCCTGCTGTCCTCCCTGGGCTCCGACATCATGCCACGCAGCGTAACAGGTCCTCCTCCGCTCGCCGACCGCGTCCCCTCCTCCCATGGGATCAGCAACTCCTCACGGGCGCAGAGAGCTGCCCGCAGCCCCAGGCCCTGGGACTCTGCAGCAGAGAACAGGAGGGAAAATCGGAGGTGGCCCTTGCCGTCCAGCGGGGATTCTCGTTCCAGCTACAGTCGGGAGCCCCGGGACAGGCAGCGAGAGGACTATCCTCAGCGGCAGAGGACAGGCGGCTACAGCGGCAGGCCCCAGCACTCCAGGCGGGATGTGTCACCCACCCGCCGGACTGAGAGGGCCAAAAGCAGCAGCAGCAGCTGCAGCTTCTATTCGGAGGAGCCCAGGGAGCGCTCCGGCCACCATCGTGACTGGAGGCAGCAGCCGGCTGGGAGGCGAGAGTACCAGCAGCACACCGGGAGGAGCAGTAACTCGGGTCACCGGAGGCACAGCTACTCTCCTCCTTCTCGCCGGGGGTCCTGGAGCTCCTCAGAGGAGCACAACCGTCTCCCAGCGACAAACCGCAGGCGGCGCAATCGGTCTCGGGAATGGCCAGAAGACAAACCCCCCAGTTACCGCTCACTGGAAATCATCCCAGATCGGGACAGCAAGCACAGGGACGGTGCGGGACTGCGGTCGGTAAGTCAGCCGCCTTTTTGCTCTCCTGCCTAAGGGAGGAGCTGGGTTCTGGGGTTGACAGTAAATGATTGTTACTTTCTGCAGCCTGTTGTCTTTCAAAAGGCAGGCAAGGAGCACTGAGTACCCTGCACAGCTTGGTTATGAAGAGGCTGCTGAGTTCACTGCCTTCAGACATACGTTGCATGGCTATAGTGTGTTCAGGGACAAAGTGAGAAGCTAAATAAAGTAGGTCCCCTATCAGATCCCACAGTGGGTGGCATGTTATACCCTCTCACTGCTGCTCCTACCTAGAGCCATTTGGGGTTCTGTGTGCTGGTGTTAGAAAAGCTCTTTTACACTGCCTAGGGAGGAGCACTTCCAGAGTAGGCCGCAGTATTGAGTGTGCCTCGCTAGCCTTTTCTGGCATTGCTTTGCTACTGATTACTTTTATTTTAACGTATGAGTAATTCTATTACCAATCTCTGACATTTAATTTTCATACTATCTTGGTGGCATTTTTAAGATAGTTCATATGGGAAAGCATCTAGGTAAGATGCCTAAAGCTACGTGAAATAGGCTTTTAAAATCACAGGTGGCTGTAGTGGTGGGAAATGCATGATCCTTCAGGCCAGGTGGGTGAGAGTGACTTCCTTGTTGCAACTCCTGAGCACTGCACTCCCATTATATGGGCAGTGAATAGCTATTGTTCACATCTCATCTTGTCAGTTCACACTGGGACTATATTTCAGCCAGCATCCTGTGTGTGAAAAGCTTCATATCCAATTGCTAGCCTCCGAGTTAGACACCACAAGTTAGACACCCTTTAAAAAATGGAGTTTTTTAAAAACAAAAAAATGTTAAGTGTCCATTACTGCCTATATGCAGTATTTTACCAGGTGGCAGCCTTCAAAAAGGGCTGTATTTTGCATATAACGATTTTCTCCTCTGAATTTTTTAAGGAAATGCAGCTCTAGTCCCAGCTGGGATGTATGGGTGGTTTTGTTGTGGTGCTCAGAGCAGGTAGGAAGACGCATGTTTTCCATCCATCCTTCCTTGTTCCTGAATCTTTTATTTTCTCTTTCAGGACAGAGGGAGTTCCCACAGTGCAAGAAGCATAGTCATTTAATGCCAGTACTGAAAGAACTGGGATTCCCACTGGACTCCTCTTAGCTTCTCAGCTATGTCAGTTGGAACGGCTGCTTTTAATTGAACAGGCAACCAGCAAACAAGACAAAAGATGAAGCTGCTTCCCCTTAAACTTGTGGCCCTGAAGACTTTATGTTTAGTGACCATGAAAGCGATACGTAACACCTTTTTGTTACTGCTTTGATTTGGAGACTTAAGTTTTTAATGGGCTGTGGTCCACTGAAAATGTTCTATTGGAACCAGCAGGATTTTTTAATAAACGGTGTATTCCCAGACTTCAAAGAGAGACATCAGTTGCCTTCATTAGGTACCCTGGCACTACAAGGAGCCCAGTCTGTAGAATGCTGGTCCTTTGCACACCAGTTTCTGGAGAATGACTCAGATAATCGCAGAGTTGTAAAGTCAGAACAATAGAATAAGTTGGAGGAGGCCTCTGGAGCTCATCTAATCAGGCCCCTTCAGAGCCTGGTGCAGGGAGGCACAATATCTCCTTTCTTAGGCCCTCTGATATACTTCAGAATATGTAAAATTTCTGCTTCTGCCTGGCTACTCAGCATAGTTAGGCATTTGCTTCCTTTTGTATCTGGTAAGCCTCTGTTCCTAAAAGAAGAATCACAGCGACAGAAGGATGATAGAAGGATGTACAACTGCCTTAATAAGGGCTCACTGGCACAACTGAAAGTTACCACCTCATGCGCCTTGTATTGACTGAAATACCCTGCCCTACGTTAAGCTTAGACCTTAGTACCTATAGCAATGCTTGTTCTAGCCTTTAAAGCAGACTTGAATTTATTTGTAAATGTAATGGGCCAAATTTACCAAAGCTTGGTTGTCCCCACAGGGACTGAGCAAGGTATGACTAGTGTCCCTCATATGGTGGACCAGAATGTCCTTCAACTCTAGGAAGCATGACTTTGATGGTTGTATGCTTCCTGAGCCATCTACTCTTTTCTATGCGTTTTATGTTCTCCCTTTGCTCGCTGTGCCATGTATGATATACATGGGGTGGGATAAAGGGCTCCGAAGAAGTCTTACGTTCGCAATTTTTACTATTGTCTTCTTGATCTTTACCCAGACACACACCGGTTCTGAATACATGGTGCATCTGATCTACAGCTAGGTTGCAGGGTTTTCTTATCTCTTACCTTGCAGCCTGAACACAGGATTTCTCTATGCTTTGAGACCAGCTGCAAAGGGGAGTGGCTTGCCATTTCTCTTCCATGTGATTCATCCCTTGTTTTCATTTAAGATGTGCTGGAAAAATTGATGTTCTCTGGGTGTTGTAGTTGCATGCTGGCAGCTTCCACAGAAAACTGGCTTGCCAAAGGCACTTCTGGATTCAAGACTCAACTGTTGGCAAGGAGCTTTAGGAGCATCTTGTGAATTATTGTGTAACCCACAGGCACAGAGATTGGCCAGTGTTAATGACTGTATTGCCCAGCTTATTTCCCAACCAGTGCCACATGGGACACTTTCAATTATTTGTTCTTTTATGTCCCAGTTACTGATGTCCCTGGAAGACTGACTTGGGCATGCTTTCATTTTGCCCACCTCCCTTTTTCTTTTCTTTGGACAATGATGGGAAACATAATGCTAGAAGCAAGCACTCCTAGCTGGATATCTGATACAGTTGCTGGTCGACCAAAGGCTACAATGGAGAGCGCTCATTTTCCTACAGTTTCTTGGCTGACAGTGCTTATTTCTGATTCCTTTGTATGGAGATAGAGCAGCAGGATCCGCTAGCTTCTCGACCCAGCCTAAATGTCCAGGCTTCAGGGAATGCCCCTTTCTCCTTCAAGCGTAGAGTCTATTGAGACATCAGTTGTGATCCTGATCTGGTAGCACGGGAAAGAGTTTCCTTTTCTTAGTGTTTAACTGTGTATAAGCCAACACATGTCCAGCAAGTTTTACCAAGAAAACCCAGATGTCTGTGTGTAACAGCAGCAGTGTTTGAAGCTCGACGCTGTAGTGTGAGCACACCAGCTGCAGAGGTTGCACTTTTTGATCTAAATACCGTGAAAGAGCCTTCCATCGCCACTTGTCACCGTGGTCCCCATATTTGTGCCATGGTGACTAACTGTAGATTGTGTGAATTCACGCAAATCGTGCTGTGTGAAGTCTGAAGAGTTTTATCTTTATCATGCTTGAGCTCCTCTTCAGTCACTTTGTTCACAGTTATAGAAGTGTTAAAAAAAACTCTTCAGGGAAAAATGATTATATCTCAGACTTAATTCTGTGACTTAAACTGCAGACAGAAGTCAATTAGGTTTTCCAGCAGGGAAGCAGAAATGGTACCAGGTTTGCTAATATCTGGTCCACAGAACACTGTAGTTCATAAAGCACCAGTTGGTGGGCTGTGAAACAATTAAAAAGGAAATCTATAAATGCATACTTTGCAACTGAAAGCAGGCAGAAAAGCTGGATGGAAATAGGCTACACTTTAAATGCTCATTTCTATTTTTAATTGGCTATAAATGAAAGTTTTTGCAACAGCACTGCTCAATACTATGTATATTCCCTTTTTTTTCCAGTAAGATTACCAGATCTTTGACGTTTTTAAAAGAGAGATTGAATTGAGTAGCTCAAATACTACACACTGAAAGAAATTACAGTAGGAAATGGCCTAGCCTTATTCTTTCTAGGCTGTAACTTACTGATGTTTAATTTTTTAGCCATTCCAAAGAGCTGATGTTCACGTGTCAGCCCATTTGTGGTGAAAGAAATTGGATATGTTTCTTTTTTAGAGTTATTGTCACTCTAGACTTTTGTTTCTTCCTGTCATGCAGTTGAAGGAACATACCTTACCATCCAGAATGAATTTCCTGTATCAAGAGTGCCTTGATAGCCACTGGAGTTATCCTAATTAAAATAATAATGTAATGAGTAAGTGACCATGCCCCATGAGGCAGATAAGGACACCCATGCTGCTTCTGTCAGCTGCTTTCTACCTCAGGCCAGAGATTCATCAAGAAATATTTAAAAAAAAAAAAAAAAAGTAATAAATTATTTTTTCTTTGATTCGGAAAGGACTTGCAATACCTGGCTTTCTTGCTTATTTGCAGAGCACCCTGCTATTCCAGGATGCCGTTCCAGGAACGGGGGGCAAGGGCTGCTTCTTGTGCAATCATTGATCTGGGCTTGGCAATTGCCTGTTTGGCAGGAGAAAGTGCTGAAAGGCCCAGTTGCTATCTCTGGGGTTGTATTCATGATAGCACTAGGTAAAGTTAGGCTAACTTGGTGGGGAGGGTAAGTTGCCTCATGATAGCAACCACAATGCAAAGCTCCTCAGCTGTACATATCACTGCACAGGGCAGCTAAACCCCGTTGGTGTTACTACCTCGAGCAGCACATCAGTTTAAAACGCCCTCTTTGTACGGTCAGAGACTGCCGTTTGTTGATCTGACGTAGGAGAAAGATGTGACGTTAATTAACACCCATAGTAATAACTGCTCATTGCTATTTCTGTTAAGTTTAGTGCCTATAATGTGCCTTGTACTGGTTTTCTGAATGTTATTGCAGCTGTAAGAGCAGGTGGTAAATGTGTAGATTCTTTTCAATGATTGTGAATGTATCATTAAAATATAAAGGAACTTACAAACTGTTGCTCCTGTGTGTTCTTCCTAGACCATAAATTGCTTTTGAGTATTTTCACCAGAAGTGGAACTGAAAATTCTCAGTTCTGACTTCTAGAAGTAACCTCGTTAGACATTAGTAAGAATTTTCTGTTGCTTATTTTTGGACAAAAATGCAAGATGGTTTGTTTCTATGAGTGGATTTTTTTTTTTTGGTCAGTGTTTGTAATATTTTCAGGAGGTTTTTTTTGTTTGTTTTTCCCAAGAAAAAAATTAATAAATATTTCACCAAGAAAGTAGGAAAATTGTCTGGGAACCCACTGACAGCCCTCTTGAATGAAGTGCCCTGAGTTGTAACACTGCTGCAATCACTGACTTGGCTGCCCTGGCTGTGAAAGGGGAACGCTTACTTTCTGACTGGGCCCAGTCCCTCAAGCAGCCTGGGGAGAAATTATATTTCCCCAGTCCATGTTTTGACAGATGGCTCAGGTGCATGCCCATCTTGTCAGCCTGTGCAAAAAGGCTTGGATATAGGGACAGAGGAGCTGCGAGAGTGCTGCATGGATGTGCATGTTTACCTGCGTGCCTCAGTTGGTTAATGCATGTGTTGGAAACAGAGGGTGAAATATGGATGAGCGTAATAGCCACAAATAGTTTGCATCTGTCAGCCCAGTGAGAATGCAGAATGGGCCTTCCCACAGGATCAGTGGGAGCAAAATTCAGCCCAGCTCTAGCTACTGTTAATGTGGAATTTGGTCAGCTTATGAAAGGGGCCTCCATGACATGGTTGCCTGAAAAGCAGGGGACTCAGTGACCCAGGAGCTGCCTTCCACGTCTCCTAGGCTCAGGTCAGACTGACCCTCCATTACCAAATCCCAATAACAGCAAAAGAGCAAATGGGGAAACAAAGCAGGACCTTTGACCCCTTGCTATCTCTATATTAGCTCTGCATAAATGCCGGTGTCTCAGATGAGCATCTACCTCAGCTTCGGCCTGAGAGAGAGAAAGCAGGACAGGTAAGAGCTGCACTGTCTGTTCGGGGTGGTATGGACTTTGTGAATGGTGTGTCTAGGATGGAGAGAAGCGAGTGGAGGGGGAAGAGGGTGGGAGTGCTTGAGCAACCTGGATTGAAGTTAAGTGATGGATGGCTCCATAGGACACTCATAGGAGTGTCGAGCCCATGGTAGGGATTACAGAGTTTCAGCGTTGGAAGATGTATAACTTTTTTCCCAGCTGCTCTCAACACAGGGGCTACAGGCTTTAAAGCAGGTAAGATCCCCTCTTTACGCTCCTGGGAAGCAAATTTCTAACTTTTGTCTACAGAGGGAGAATTTGGCTCTAGCATTAAAAATCAAGGGAGGATGGTAACTGAGGAACTGCTGCTAGCTGGCAAATGTCTAGTGAAGATGGAGTGGTAACTTTTTGAGGTAATCTGTGCATAGAAGGAGAACAAAATGGAAATTGTCTTACTGTGGAATAAGAGGGAGCACTGATAGTGCCATTACCTGGAACAGGATTTAGCAAAGTATTCATAAGGAATAGGCTTGCAGCCTTTTTTTGATGTTGCAGGTCTTGGTACTGCAATGTTCACTTCGTGTTGTTCTAACATGCCACCCCGTAATTCAGGCTGTAATCAATTTTAACTTCTAAAAACCTTTCTAAGAACACTGTGTTTGAAAATCTTGTTTAGATGCAATGTCATCCTTTCAACATACTAAGTACCAACTTTTTAAGAGTTCCTCTGCCTTTTTTAATAGACAAAAGGATATTGGATGAGGCTGAAGTTTGTACTTATTCCCTTCTAAAAACGTGTTCTGCCTGGGTTGCTATCTGATTCACTAATCACAGCGTGGAAAAGAACCTGGTTGAGTCTTTTCTCGACTAGTTCAAGACAAAATACTCAGATCACTGGGTCGTTCAGATCATTTTATATGAAGCACTGACTAGCACAAGGTTCTTAGAGCCATTTGCAAGAAATCAAACCAGTAGACTTAATAGACTTTTTGCAGTTGTACCTATGCATAGAAGAAGCCTATTCTGACCACTGCCAGTTTTTAACAGTTGTTGTTAGCCAGTTTTAGTTGTTTGCTCAAATACTGAAACATGGAATTTTAGTTCTCTTCTTTTAAAAAAAGAAAAAGTAACTTTAACTGTCACAGATTTCCTGGAACTCAAAGCTCTCATTCATTGTGGATATTTGTTATTATATAAATAAAAGTACACTCATTTTTGTGCTATCTTTTCCTCACCTCAGAAGAAACGCACCATGTGATCTTTCCTGCTTTCTTTTTCATTTATTCATTAGGTTTGTTGCACAAATGTGGTGTCTAACAGACATGTTTTATTTCTCTGAAAACAAACAAAGCATTGTGTTGTGATTCCAGCAGGTCTCCCGGTGCGCGGGGCTGAACTGGTACCGCAAACCATGGTGCAATCCAGGGCACTGGTGATAGCTCTGATCCTGCTCCTTAGCACCACCGTTCCCGGTAAGTCTGAAAAGCTTTTGTAACAGTTTTTCACTTGCCTTAGAGAAGCCTGTCCCATCCATAAGGTAAAAATATGAATATATGTCCCATCCACAAGGTAAAAACATGAATATATGGTGCTAGCTAGAGTGAAACCAGACAGTAGGAGCTTGGTGTACAAACCATCCATACCTGGTGCAAATATTCTAGCATGTAAAGCCTATGACTCAGGTGCCCCAAAATTAGCAGTGAGGTGCTGCTGGATGCTGCTAGAGCAAATTCTGGGGGAGGCTCTGAACCTGAGAATTTCATGTCTCTTCCCATTGCGTGTGGGGGAAGACATCAGAGGAACTGGAGAAACCTCATGCCTTTTTTGCCTCCTCCTTCTCAGAAGTGCACTCAAAGTCCATCTTTGAGAGGGACCGTCGTGACTGGTTGGTCATCCCCGATGCAATTGCAGCTTACATCTATGAAACTGTGAACAAGATGTCCCCTAGAGTTGGTCAGTTCTTGGCGGATGCTGCCCAGACTCCAGTAGTTGTTGGGACCAGGTATGGAAAATCTGTGCTAGCATTGCAGCAGCCATGGGTGGAAAGGGAGAGGGAGGAGTGGGAGAAAGAACAGATTAATGAACTATCTGTAGAAGGAGACCCAAGGGACAATTAATCAACAACCACAGCGTGATGTGACTATAAATAAAAGCAAGGTTGATATGGCTTCATATGACAGTGCAACCTCTTCCCAGGGATGCACGTTGAATACAATACTCACGGGGATAGCAAATACTGCTCTTTAGACATGGGTAGTGAGGGAGAGGCCACTGACTGGTGGGGCATCAGCCCCCCTGGAAGGAGCTGGGTAGGTGGAGTGGTGCTGTCTGTGAGGGGCTGAGTACTAAAGGTGCCAGCAAACACTGGTGGCGCTCAATTCACACAATTGGCTCTAACTGTAAATACGTATTCCTCAGAGAAGGGGAAAGGATTTCCTCCTGAAAGGAAAAGCAAGATGACCCAAGAGATACAGTTTCATCCAAGTCATGGAAAATACTACCTATTCTTATCTTCAGAGGAAAGCCCCTCTAGGAGTGCTGAGGAGCTTCGCACTCTCAGTGAAAAAAGCAGTGTGAAAGAAGGGTAGTTTGATAACTACTGCAGATGCAAACTACCCTCACTCACATACGTGTGTATCTTACCACATATGCTCTTGTCTCCTGCAGGACTTTCCTCATCAGAGAAACGACCAAACTCAGTTTACTGGCTGAACAGCTGATGGAAAAAATAAAGAACCTGTGGTATACAAAAGTGCTAGGCTACTAGTCAGAAGAAGCCAGTGTTTCCTGAGGTGAGTTGACAGCATCCTGCAGTGTCCTCTTCCCCCTGCCCCTTCTATGGACCAAGATCAGTCAATAACACAGAATCGATGCTCCTGTTAATGCCACTAGAGGGAACCCAGCGTCAAAGACCAAAGGATGGAAGAAACCTGCTGAAGTCTCCCCCGAAAAAAAAATAATAATAAAAAAATAAAGCTGCTGGGCATGGGGAGGGCAATGAGATTGCAGAGCTCTTCTGTAGCCAAATCTTGAAAATTAATTCCTCCTGAATGACTTGGCTATTGACCCTCTAATAAAAAAATTCTTGTTGTTACACTTCCTTAGGTTTCCTACTTGTATTGATTGTTATTAAATCACATCCACCTTGGCACCCCATTCTGCTGAGAATATAGCTGCAATTCACAGTAAGTCATTGCAGACTGTGGTAACAAACCCTGACAGTACAGGCACATTTAACCAAGCTCAGGCTCCTCTTGGTGGATGGGGGGACAGGACAGGACTACCAGAGCATCTTTTGGGGTAGCCACAACATGGCGACCATAACCTCACATCAAGACAGACAATGAAGTGCTGAGTCCTACTGATTGTGCTCCTTGGTTAGGTAAGAAGCAAGCAGGTGCATCTGCATCAAGTGTCTGAAGATTTCAAATCACTTGGGAAAACAAGTGCCAGTAAATGAAACTGTGCATCAGTTTGAGTAGGACTTTGAAAGAGTGATTCATCATTCAAGCAGTGAGGGAGCCTTTCCAAAGGAGAAAGGAGGGGAAAATCCCTCAGTAGTTTCAGGATGGAGGGTGATCAGTTTATGAGATGGGCGCCTATGCCCAGAACTGTTTTTGAAGACCTAGAAGGTCTTTGCCAGCCCTGTGTAAGTGTGCCTAATCTCAAATGCCCACATTAAGTAAAGAAATCCACCTACTTCATCAGCGGGTAAGCAGAAACAAGTAGGCAATGTCTGAAATCACAGTGGGAGACTGCAGCAGAAGCTAAAACAAAACACTGCTAGTCACAAGATCTAGGAGTCACAGGCATGTGAGCAGGGCTGCTGCTTAGAAGGGACAGCATTTACAAGGCTGACAAAAGGAGATTTGCCTAAAAACTGCAAAGCAACACTACTGTCCTTTAGGGCACATCTCTGTTTGGTTTCCACTCGTTGGGGTCAGAGTTACGGGAGTGTAACTGACCGTACTTCGGTCCCTGCTGGCTCCTGGCTTGTCCTCCCTTTTAGAGCAGCCCAGCGCTTGCTGCTCCCTGACACTGTTTCTAGGTTATCTGGTAACCAGCAATGAGTAGAGGAAACATAAAAAGGGGGACAGCCCAAGGAGGAACTGGGAGACATTAGCGTTCAGCTGTCATGGACGTATGGAAGAGAGCAAGGGGAGAAGTGAGGGCTGACAGAGAGGAGGGAGAAGCAATAGACACTGAAGGAAGACAAAACAGCAACCTCAAGGCTATCCCTTCCCCTAGTTGAGTCTGACTGTAGAAATGAATTCAAATAGCTGACAAAAGGCTAAATAACAGGCAATGGCTATATTTCATCCTGTATCTCTGCTCCAACCTCCCACTAGCGTTGGTGGAAGAGCTGCCCTGTCTCTACAAGCACAGTTCTAGCCTTGGATTTTACCCCGCAGTCCACAATTTACAACAATATTTGACCTTGTCAAGAGACAAGGCTTTGCCATTGTCAAGCTTCAGTACTTGTATTGCTTGGGCAGCCTTATGATGGGGGAAAGAAAGTCCTAATTGAGCAGGAAGGCTTTCTTTGGTGTGGAGCACTGGATACTGAAAATGTACATATCCACTTTCTTTCTTATAGGTCAGAAAGACTTAATTGTCAGCAGTACCTGATTCTCCAAAGTTTCCCGTTGCCCCACTCTCAACTTCCTCTTCTAAGGTCTCCCCTACGAGAGGAGTTTGCTTCAGCACAAACCCAAACATGCTCTAGCTGTTGTCCTGTTGGAGCAATATGGTAGGCTGCAAATAATGCAGGACAATGGTCTTTTGGGGAAATGGGACTCCTATGTTTTGGGGGTTGTTTGTTTGTTTTTTTTTTTAATTATTAGTTGGATCAGCTATTGACATAAATTTGCACTTAACCAGTTGTCTTGAATAATAAATCTCTTTTCACATTTTCTGTGTCTCAGCAGGTACGTGGTACCATGCACAGTTGGAGTGAAATCAGTCCCTATGCAGAGCAGCAAGCTCTTTCACCTTTAGTTACTTCACCACTTTTGCAGACCTATTTTGCAGATTTCTTTATTGCTGCCAGTTTTGCTCAGACTAGTTCCGCTTCCCTGGTCACGCATGAATGTGCCACATGCATATATGAATTACATTAATGCATCGCTACTGAGAAAAAGGCTTAGAAAACTGCAGTTTGTGCTGATATGCATGTTGACCACATGAAAAAAAACCAGAAACTTCAGTCCTTTCTGCTACAGAAATAATTTCCTACCTGTTTGTTTTGCATGTCTGCTCAGTCTCTCTCTTTCTTCCCAAATGTAACCCTTGCAGGCAAAGCTCTGTATCTTAAATCCACTCCTGCATTCAGCATCCTGTGGCTTCTCAGGACGGGTGTTCTTCTCACTGCTTGGGCACTCCAGGCATATTTTCTCCTTAAAAGAATGAAAGTCATGAGTCTTTTAAAAGAGCCTGAATGTGTCCTTAGAGTTATGTGCCTTGGAAACTGGTGCTTCAGACTTCTCTTTGTATGTGCTGCTAAAAAAAAATGGTAGGGAAAAGTTTGGAAAGTAGAGGGGAATTCACGTTGTGTTTTGAGCCAGTTGTATTGCTTTGTCAATGCAACCCGGTGTCACTTCTCTACTGTATCGTGGCATAGCTGGAGCAGAGCAGCACTTGCTGTGAATTCCATGCTAAAACTTAATGCAGTTCTGATCTTTTGTTAAACACGCATATAATCTGTTCGTTCCTCTGCAGTGTAACCTCCAGAAAGTCCTAGCCAGCCACGTTTGATATTGATCAGTTTTAGTATATGGGCAAAACTGAATCAGCATGTAGATCTCTGATTCTCCCGAATCTCACAATCACAGTTATCTGAGCATTTGTATGCTTTAAAAGAAGTAAACAGAAAACTTTTCGGGTGGCTGATCTGCTGCATAATCTACAATGTAGGACAATCTACAAAATAAAAAACCTGCCGCTGCCACTTGTGACCCTGACATTGCAGGCATCGTCTTTTGGCAAGTTCTTTAAAAGCAGAAACTAGCAGCTGAGATCTGGCACAGCATTCAGGATGGGACTAGGTAGGAAAAAAAAAAAAAAAAAAGGCATTTTATCCCAACAGGGATCCTGGGGCAAACTGATGGGACTGGTAGTGAAGGGGTCTTACTCTTAAATTATTTGCTCATCTGCTCAGTAGGAATAAACAGCTTAATCTTAATCTGCCTGTAATTTCTTTATAAATAGAGATGGCAATCACTTCCCAAGTGATGCCTCTGAAAGTTCACTGAGTGCCCCGACATTCTTGGAGAGACTTTGTGAGGGAAGTGTTTACTTTGGTTGATATTCATGCTACAGAAACTTTCTTTGTGAGTAATCATCATTCACTTACCAGCTTTGGGAAAGCTTGTGGTATAACTGGTTCAACTGAATCCATTGAGATGAAATCTTCAGAGATGTCCGTTTGCTGTCGTTTCTGAGATGGGTGAATAACATCTCGTGTGTTCCTGATCTCTGCAAAAACACCCTTTCTTGGTAAATATCTACCGTGCTGAGTGCTTTACACTGTTTTCTGTTGCGCAGCCTGCTGATGGCACGGAACTGTTTGCTTTTTATGCATCCCAGCTCCCTTTACCTGCTAGACATGGAAAAATTACACCTTGCTGCTGACAAGCAAATGGCTTGCACCATGCACTGCTGTGCCTGGGAGGGCTGACAACCAGCACAAGTGCTTCAGGAGCAGAAAGCTGAAGCAGAACAAGTGGGAAGGGACCTGATGGGTGCTGCAGGCTGGGACATTCCTCAGGAGATCAGGACGGATGGCATCCCCATCCAGCATGGCTTGGCACACCTCCAGCGATGGGGGCATCCCCAGCTTCCAGCGCTCTGAGTGAAGAATTTCTTCCTCACACGCCTTCTTGAAAAAACAGGCGACGACAGCTGGAGGTGTGTGTGCGTGGGGGGGGGGTAAAGTCACACAAAGCAAGCCACGCAAAGCAAGTCACACAGAAAGCCACACACAGCAAGTCGCCCAAGTAAAATTTATGCCGGCCTCTCTCCCTCCGGGACCCTTTTGCCACCCCTCTCCCCTCAGGGCACCCCGGGGGCTCGGCGGGCACGGTGCTGGGGGGCCGCCAGCCCTTGCGTGCCAGGCGCCGGCCGGCGGGCGGCGGAGATCACTCAGCGCCGCTCTCTCTTTCGGCCGCAGCCCGCTCTCCCCCGCCGCCGCGGCCGGCCCTGACTCAGAGCGGCACCGCCGCCGAGCGCCCTTCGCACGCGAGGCCGCCGCCCCCGGCCCCAGCCCCGGCCCCGGCCCCAGCCCCGGCCCCGGCCCCGGCCCCGCCGCACTCGGGCCCCGCCGCGGAGCGGGGCGGCGGCGGAGCGGCCCCGGAGCTCAGGTAGGGCTGGGGCGGAGGGGGGGGCACCCCTCTGCTCCATGCTTACTTCGAGGGGGGTGCGGGCATGGGGAGAGCGGGGTCAGAGCACGAGGAGGAGGAGGAGGAAGGAGCGGTTCTGCCCCAATCCCCCCCCCCTGCTTTATGGCCAAGCTGGGTGGGGAGGACCCCTTGGGTTGTTTCCACGCCGAAGAAGTCGGGTTTTTCGGGTTGTGCTACGAGGCGTACCTGGTGCCGAGGCGGGGGCTGCTTTCGGTTGGGTGTGACGACCCTGTGGGGTGAGAGGGGAGCCCGGCCGTCCCATAGTGCTGAATCCCTCCATGCGTGCTTTGGTTTTTGGGGGGGACGTGGGGCGAGGCGACTCCGCAAAAAAAAACACTTTTAAAAGCATTTCCGTTTTCGCTGTTCCAGACCTAAACACAGGCGCAGCATCGGTGGCTGCAGGTGTGAGCTAACCGCCCTATAGCTGTAGGTTATTGAGTTGGCAGGGACCCACAAGGATGCCCTGAGGGTAGCAGAGAGAAAACCGGCTTCGTTAGCGCGCCATGAACGCTGCAGTGTCTGTGCGCAGGCCACAGCATCGGGTACCAGCCATGCCTCGCGGGAGGCCGTGTTTCTGGAAATGGCTTTGCAGAGAAGTTCCCTACAGCCCCGAGTGGCACTGACTGTGCCCGCAGAATAAATATGCACAGGTGTAGCTGTGGTGAGAGTCAGCAAAGAGCACAGGTCTGCCATTTCCACAGCCTCTTGCCTCCAGGTCCGCAGTAGCACCCCAGCTAGCCTGGTTCAGATACTGCTTTGGAGGCTGCTCAGGTCAGGGCCTGCAGAGGACACTAAAGAGAAAACATGCAACTCATGCTTTGTGAACTGCAAGATGGGTTTATTTTTATCCTGGCTACGATGCTCTCCTTTCCCTCCAAAGCTGCCCGTGTCCCTGTCCTACACACAGGGTGCGGACGGGAGCGCCCTGCCCGAGGAGCATCGCTTCAGGGTCCACAAAATGGCGTGCGTGGTGCCGCGAAGGCGGCGTGATCTGCAGGACCCGGCTGTTTTCTGTTGTGGTCAGTAAAACACTGGGCTCTTGTTTTGCGAAGAAAACAAAAAAAGAAAAAATAAAAGGTCTAGTCTTGTTAATAGTTAGAGGTCACACTCAGATTCTTAGTTTAATGCTGTCTTTTTTGGGGGAGGAGGTGAGGTTAAGCTGCCTTTGTTGCTATTAGCTAATTCAGCATATTTAGGTTTCCCGTGCTTCTAGTTTCTGAGCTGCTTTGCTCTGTGCAAAAGTGGGAAGGCTCTTGTGTTTCTCCTGTTTGGGTGACAAAAATTGCTGGAATTATATACGTGTACTGCTGTTTTAGCTATTTAAGCAACTCATTGACTCTTTTAGCAGGTAAAAGCTTTCAGTGGTTTAAGATTTAAAAGAAGCTTGTAGTTTTCTAATAAAGTTGACTTGAAATTAGTTACATTTCATATATAGTAACTCTGGTAGATACTGCTGGTGGAAGAGAATGCTACTTTTATTTTTAGTTACCCGTTCTCCCAAATAATAGTTTAATACCTCGGAAAAACAAAGATCTATTGTGTAAAATCAATGCTCACATGACATTTAATACTATAATATTTATTGAGAATCAGTTCTTCATCCAGAGTAGTCCTGAAATGATTCCAGTCATTTCTCTAAAAAATGTGTCACATGAAGGTACATTTTTTTGTCTTGAGCCTAGTGATGGGGCTGGTCTGCATCTGCTCAGAAGAGGCTAGCACTGCAAATAGGGCAGAAAATATCAACTTTCAGCTTCCGTGTCTGTAAAAGCAACCTTTGTCCATGTAAACTCTGTCCTCCTCCTCAGCGACTTCTTACTAGCGGTTTGGTTTAAATTTTTTTCCACTTGAATGGTGAGCTCCTTTTGCTTCATCATGCGTTATTGCAGAGGGTGCACTGGCTGACAGACGGAGGGAGGAAAAAAAACCTGTCTGCATCGTGTCGCCTCAGCGGGTGTCTGTAGCTTTTGCCAGCCCACATGCAGTGCTGGAAATAGGGTGGAGGCAATTGCCTTCGCTCAACCTGGAGAAAAATGCGTGTGGCAAAAGGCAAGATAGAAGAGTACCAGGCACTGCTGCAAGTTTTTTGGGTGGCTCACTGGCTACCAGCCCCCATGGAGGGTTGGCAGGCAGTACAGGCACTGCTAACTCATGCCATGGCCAGACACGGCGTCAAAATCCTGAGTGTGAAGGGTTTGGGTTTGAAGGGACCTTATAGACCATCTCAATTCCAACCCCCCTGCCACGGGTAGGGACCCCTCCCACCAGCCCAGGCTGCCCAAAGCCCCATCCAGCCCGGCCTTGAGCACCCCCAGAGATGGGGCATCCACAGCTTCTCTGGGCAGCCTGTGCCAGGGCCTCACCACCATCATAGGAAAGAATTTCTTCCTAATGTCTAGTCTAAACCTGCCCTTCTTTATTTTAAAACTACCCTTTTTTGGTTTAAAAATACTTCCCTGCTCCGCAAGCACTTGCTGCCGCAGGGTGCGGATGTTTGTGGTGTTACTGCCATGACCGAGCGAGTGACAGAGCTGGCTGGCACAACCCAGTGAGCTGGCACTTTGCTGGTGCTGATGGCTGGTTACGGCCTCACAGCCCATCAGCTTTCTTTTTAATCAGAAGTTTCTTTCCATTCTTGTTTGCAAAGAAAGCACGTGTGGTTCGAGGATAAACCAGCAAGTTCAAGAGCAATGAAAAAGACCTTCTAAACAGATCTGCATGGGATTTCATGATTTTCAAAGCATTGATTGAATTCTGAGGAGAAGTGAATTGCTACCATTACGTTTTTTGTCAGATATGTGTCAAGAATAGTTGACGTGTATTTGCTGGTGATCTAGACAATTGCCTGAGGTCTCCTCCAGCTGTGCTGCACTGGTAATGACACTGGTGTTACAACATGAGTCAGAAAACACGGTTGCTTTCTTAAAATAAAAGGAAGGCTGCGTGTCTTTGTCCAGCCGTCGACAGCTCTTGGCAGACACCAACACTACAGCTTCTCACTGTGGCACCACGTGTGTCTCGCACACCAAATAAACCCTACCCACCGTGGGGCAGGAGGCCCTGCTTTATTTTCTGGCCTCGTAAAAATGCAGGCACTGCCATGCAAAGGCCGGATTCAGCACGAGGCAAATAGCTGCTTTGCTGTTCTAGTTTAATTATAAGACTGAAAACGTATACTTTGGTCCTCGTTCACTCTGTGCAGTGTTTTGGAAATCCTGTTTTTATTGTAATCTTCCTTTTTCACTTCCTCTGGACCTTTTCACAAAACTTGATTTAGGGCAGATGCTATCCTATCAGGTCTTACGGCAAATACAGATCTCATTTACTTATTTATTTATTTATTTATTTGAGATGCTTAGCCTCGCTCTCCAGCTCTGGCTTTCAAGTCTGGCCGAAGTAAGCATTGTCCAGGGACGTGGTCCAGGGAAGGCATCCGGAGAAGGGAGACTGAGCCTTCCAACACATGAAGCAAACGCACGGACCACTGGTGTTTGGCTGGGTAACGCACAGGCTTACAGCTGTGGGTGAGGACACGGGTTTAGGACACCTGAGCTGCTCTCAGCTGGCTGGTTTGCAGGATTGGTGTGGCTGAAGAAACGCCAGCATGCACTTTACGGTCAACTTGCAGCCCAAGCAGATAGCCCCAGCGCCCCAGGCCTTGTTCATCCATCACTGATACTCCCATCACCAGCACCTGCTGAATGGCAATTTGGGAAAGTTGTGTCTGATGGCCTCAGGGAGCTGAGCCCACCAGCACAGCCCAGAGCATCTATTCAGATGGCTCTTGTCTTTGTGGGGGGCTGTGTAATTATAGGAGTTTCATGGGACCTCAGACTGTTTGGAGATGAATCACTAGCATGAACTCTGAAAGAGGGCACACTGATCCCACTGAGTTCACTGCTGGCTACGCAGTCTGTGGGTTAGGCTTTCGGTCTTATCATGCAGCCAAACCCCAACTCTCTTGAAGTTAGCCCTATAAAACTCTGGCTGATTCCAGTGAAAACAGGAGTTTCCCCATCGACTTTAATTGCTATTTATTTGGGTGACAGTGGGGGGTAGGGACCTATAAGCGTCACTAGTCCAGATGCCCAAGTCCTCAAAAAATTTGAGTAGTGGGAGGGTTGCATCACCTTTCAGCAAGGATTTCGGATGTTTCTAATAGCCTTGGGATGGTTGCAGCCTCTGCAGGAGCTGTGCAGGTGGGAGCATGCTACACTGCCGTCGCTTCATCCGCTCCAAACTTTAGTCCTAGGCTCTGTGGGGTTATCAGGGTTATTCCAGAATTATCCTCCGCTTCCTCCAGCTAGATCTCTTCTTTTTTTTTTTTTTTTTTTTGTGCAGCAGCCCTGCTCTGAAATGTCTTTTCTTCTCAAGTGCCAGCTTAGTTTCTCATGGGCACCTTGTTTTAGCACACTTCGTATCTGCTGCATGCTCTGCTCTACTCCTGCGAAGAAGCAGGTGCTCGCCAGGTCTCTCCGTGCCTTTATTCTCTTGATTTTTCTCTCAGCTGCCTCCTCTCTCCTGGCGAGGTGTGCACATGGGTTTTTTAATTACCTGACTATTCCTAAGTGCCCTGAGGTGCCACGTTCTTTGATGGGAAATCAAAATAGCTGGGTGCCATTTCACCTCACCTCCAGCCGAGCTGCTGGGAGGTCTTGGGCATGCAATTGCACTTCTCAGTGCAGTCATCTGCCTTCTCTTTGCTTCCTAACACCCCTCCATCTGTAGTCTGTAGTGTCCTGGCCGGCAGTGAGGAGGGCAGAGGTTTATGTGCATGTATTTCTTGAGAGCTGTGGAGCTCCCACCCTTACCTGCAACATTTCCTTCAGTGGCATGATTGCACCCGTGGCGGGTAACTCCCACAGGTTCAAAGCTGCACAAAAAAGCGTGCATCTCTTCTTTTCTTCTTCTTTTTTTTTTTTTTTTATGGTTTTAATGTTTTGCTGCGTGTGAAGCGTGGGTAGGTATTTCTGTGGTTCCCAGAGGAGGGAGGGTGAGGAGGGGGTGACGGGGGAAATGCGCAGGGAGGACTGGGGCTGTGTGGTCATGCAGGTGTTTAGGCAGCACGCAGGGGGAAGTCGAGCGAGTGGTCCAGTCAGGTGCCTGCTACTGCATATGGCAAGCATATTGATTTATACGTGGTGTTCCTGGGTGGAAAACCTGTTCTTTGCATTTTAGGTCTGTCCTTCTGATCATTTTGCCTACCGGTTTTGAAGCTAGACTGAAAATTTGGATGGATTTTAAAACCGCTGTCCAAGTTTCGTTCTCAGAGCAGAGTGCCACGCAGTTTCATGCTCTGGTTTTCTTTGCCTGAAACTGAGGGTAAAACAAAGGGCATCCTTCAGGTGGCAGCTGTCATTTTGTATTATTAGTAACTAGTTTTATCCACATACAGAGAAAGATCATCAAATTCTGGGACAGAGGCGGGTTATTTTCAGACTTGACTAGTGACTTTTGGACGCGTTCAGTTATTTTGTGTGATTATCTAATTGATTTATTTTTGAAGAGCCAGCTGTTTAGAAAGTGAGTACTCAGCCCTTTCTGGAAATCAGTGCTTTGCAAAGGGTCTGAAGCTAGGCATCCACAAACGAAAGCCTCAGAAGTCACCAGTCACCTTGTGGGAAGCGTTTTCTTTGAGCACAGATTCCTGCCTTACCTCCCCCGTGCCCTACTCCAGTACCCAGAGCAGCAAAATGCAGTCCAAATTTCCAGAGAACCACTGGTCTCTCCTCTTCTGTTGTAGGGATGCCTGTGGTAAAACCCCAAGTACTTTAGAAAACGTGAAAAGTAAACAGTAGAGGAAGTAAGTTCACTGACTGGACTTAGTGGGAGCTTCTGACTAAGAATACGAATCTCTTACTAAGAAGGAAACTGTTTTGAAGTTTGAAAAGATGTATTTTGGTTACAATGCATTATTTAGATGATTGATACCGATAATCTTGCGTGCTCTCAAACACAACACGTGACCCCTATTTCTAAAGCTGCATTTTATCTGTTACAAAAACACAGGAGCGGTGAATTGGGAAAATAAAACCTGCAATTCAATTCATATTTAAAAATAAATAACAACCCTACCAGCCTGGCCTTTGCTAGGGCTTTTCTCCTGAGTGATGAATCCTCTTCACTTTCTCATCCCCCGTATTTCATGTTCTTTTACTTTATTATGAACTCCCATCTTAGATGCCGAGGTGTTTGGGGCCAGATTCTCTCTGGACTATACTGAGCATCGTGTGGGTGCTCAGTTCCTTTAGCGGGCTCTCCAAAACCTCCTGTCACGTGCAGTGGGACTCCAGCAGGGCGCTGAAGACCCACATCTGGAAACTAAGCAGGTGCTTGGGTTGTTACTGAAACCTCGAGTGCACTAACTGCAGGTTTTGTGGTACAGTATTAAAATGTTACATGAAGTAACGTGGGCTGCTTCTGGTTTTCTAGGGCTACCTGTGTGTCTGACATTAGGTAGCGCAGTAATTACTTTTGAGTCCATTTTAATGCATTGTCAGTGCGTATTTCCACTGGGTAGGAATTTAGGTAGCTCTTCCCTTGTTCCTGTTCATCATCCAATCTCAATTTCTCTGACTGCATGCAGAACGCTGGCATATTTGGTAACCAGTCTGTGTGGAGCTATTTCCCACTGTAGGATTGTCTTTAAGCCATTTCTGGTAACTTCTTCCTGTTCTTCCTTTGCCAGGCTTTTACCTAAAATATGCTCCTTAACTGGGTGAAGCTTTTTAAATATGAGAAGAACCAAAATCATTTTTCAGTTAGAAATTTTGGAGCACGTAATGATTTGAGTTCACTGCTTGCAGATCTGCTCGTGAGTCTCTGTTGACTCATGAATATAAGTGATTATACGAGAACAGCAAATTTATATTCCAGCACTATATAACTGCTAAAAGTGCGCTTAAGTGTCCCCAGTTATGAGTTGGCATCTGCTTATAATATATGCTTTACTAGCACCTGTAAAAAAAAACTTATTTTCTCTTATTTATCTATTTGTCTGTTTCTCTTATTTGTCTTATTTCTCTGTTTTCTGTTACTGTTCCTGTGCAGCGATCAACAAATTTTACTGGATGTAGCATGGCAGCGTCTTTGTGCAGCTGTCCACATTGGTGCATCTGGTGCTGAGATGAAGGCTGCCTAAATTCCTTACCCCATTAAGTGAGCATCGATTCTGGGTACAATTTTCCTTTGTGTTGAGATGAAACACTTTATTTCTGAAAAACGTTGATTCGTTGAAGCCAAAACGGATACCAAGAGATGCGTCTGACCGGGTCTGACTTACGTCAAGAAGCAGAGGCACTTGACCTTCAATTGTGTACATCTCAGGAAAGAGCACTAACCTCTAGATTGTTTTTTTTTTTATTTATAGTTGTTTTCATGAAAACCTCAGAGGTCTCGATTTCATTCCAAGGCAGTAGAAAAATATCTGAAATCATGAAAAGCTCTGTGGGATGGGCAGATACACGTTCCCACCCAGATCTGCGGACAGCTTTCTAGTTACTAATACTTTGCTGCATTTCCATGACAATGAAAGGAGAAGTTAGGTTAAAAGCAAACAAACAAACCCCACGTTTTATAGCTGGAATCATCTCTAATTTATTTTTTAAAAAGTCCAAATTACTTACAAAGATCTGTGGTAGGTGTCATGTCAGAATCGCACCTCTTCCATGTCACACAGCAAAGCACTTTGGAGTCATCAAGGTCTTTTAACAAAGATAAAATAGGCAGGCTGTTACGTTACTCAAACCTACCAGGTTAATTACTTGAAATCACAATAATTTTGGTATCATCCTAAGCTGTATTAGTGCTAACATACAAATAATGAATATTAACATGAAATAGTCAAAATTCCAGAAGTTTGTTCAACTTCTGTTGTCTTTCATGTGCAAGAACTGAACATAACATTTACCTTCTAAAATAGATCTGCAGTTTACAAAAATAAAATAAGCACCTTCATAGGGTACGGTCTTTTGGATGAAAGCCTAAAATAATCCAGAGAGTTTTGCCTTGTTGGATTAGTTGCCTCCTTTGTAGGTTTTTTCCCTCATGTGAAGCATCCGCTGCGGCATTACATATGATTCTCTTCAAGCCTTGAAATATTTAGCAAATTCATTGTTGGTTTTTTTTTTTTTTATTTTATTATTATTATTATTTTTTCCAGGGGCTAGTGTGAAAGGTTAGGCAGTGGAAGGAGATCCTGGTAGGTTTTCCAGGTCATTGTTCCAATTTGGTCTGGTATTCTGAAGCAAAACCAAATGAAACCAGCAGCACTAACTTAAAATAACTGAAATTCCTGTAGATTGGTTATATTCCAAAGAGATCGTTCTGCTTTGGATGGGATTGAGGCGGAGGGAAATAATAAGTGAGTCTGACTCACTAAGAAAACGCTCTTTAAAACAAGATGTGATTTTTTTCAGTGACAGGGATCACAGGTTATTTGGAATGTAAATCACCAATCTCTTTTTCTTTCTTCTTTTTTTCAATTAAAAAAGAAGCCACTTGCTATATACTGATAAAAGTAGACAGAGGGTAAAGGATTGGTGAGAGGAGACGACTGAGACAGTAGTTTTTGAAGGTCAGACAAGACTGAAACGTGAACTGCATTGTTCTGATTTTCAGACACAGGAAGGTCTGAAAACGCAGTTGTCGTTCTGCGTGCATCTGTAAGCCTGAAAAAGGGGGGTGGCAGTTAGGTGTGGGGAGTAAAGTTTCTCACGTGGAGGAAGAAAAACAAAATCTTTTAGAAGAGGTAGTGGGGGAGAAAAATACGCATGCAGTGAAGGGAGGGGAGCGCGAAAAGCTGGTGTGTGTCTCAGGTACTCCCTTGCAACCCAGGCACACATCCCAGCATCTCTCTGCGTGCCTTGGTGTCACCGGTGATGGCTGGAAGATGCTTTTGCCTGCACTGGCCCTAGCAGGGCTGGGGTCCGTGCCTTGGTTGATGGGCTTGCGCTGCCCTCAGGTGAGGTTTGCTTTCATGTCTCTGCCTTCATTAAGCAGCACCGCCGCAAGGCTCAAGAAAAAATGCAAATACCTGCATTTATTCATAACACCCAAACTAGTTATCCCCACTACGGATGTTTAGAGAATACAGAGGAAAGGCAAGGCGAGGGAAGAGCTGTAATGAATGCAGTTGTGCTGGAGTTACATCAGAGACGTACCTCCTCCATCATTCAGTTTGCACATTTTTTCCCTTGTGACCAGTGTTCAGGGCTTTGCCCATTTCTCTCTGGTTTTGACAAATTGTGTTGGCTCTTCTGGTATAGCTGTCTTCTCTTTGAAGCCTTGCAGCCCGTCTGCACGGGTGCCACCGTTCACCCTGCGAGTCCTTGTGTCCTCTTCCTAGGTTGGAGACCGTAACTGTTTTTATTAGACCACCCTCTTTAATTAAAATAAAAGTTATTTTCCACAGATTTATAAAACATCTCAGTGTTACTCCAGGAACAATCTCCTGTGCCTCATTACCTAGAAAACAACTCAGCTTCAATGAAATGGAAAGGTCTCTTCTCTAACAATCAAAGTGGTCTCAGGACTATGGATGCAGACCCTTTATTCATGAAGAAGCCATGCCTGAGCCGCTCGGGTCAGTGATGGCACTGGTCCATGGGCCAGCTCGTTCCTGCCCTGGCAAAGCTCATTCCCTTCCCTACAAGAAGGGAATGATCACAGAACCAGACTCGTATAGCTTAGCTTTAAACTCTGCCGCCCAGTGAAGTGGGAAGAGGTTTCCTGTATAGCATCGCATGGAAGTTGTCACCACCTTATTTTACTTCTTAAAAAGTAGAGCCAAAGATGTATACTTGCTGACTTCTTGGTTTCAGTTGGCAGAAGAGAAATTGCCTTACCTTACAGGGCTGTAAATATCATTACATATCTTTTAGTCATTGCAGTTCAAGATTTGTTTCCATATATGTTGTCTTATCACCTTGTGATAAGATGTCTTCTGCCTCTAAAGTCAACACGTTTGCGGGTTTTGTGAAAGCTAGTTCAAAAGCTTCAAAGGCTAAGTGTAAAAGAGAAGAAAGATAGGAATCTTGAAAAATCAGGAAATACAGAAGGAAAGTTTCGAACAGTCTTTTGACTCAGTCACGTTATACATCCTGGGTGCTTTAAGGTATTGATTTATTGGATTTATGACAAGCAGTAGTATGTTAATCTAAACATTTTACAAGAGAGACGACAGAATATGAGACATTGCAACACAGCCAAGGTATCAGTGCTGTTGGAAGTCTAATTCATATTTTAACCGTGCACTTTAAAACATTTGTTTTAAGAAAACATTTCTATCACTGGCATTTAGAAAAAGAACTCCAGTACCGGATTTCTGATGAGCTGCGTAACTCCGTATTTGTTCAGCTTGTTCTTCTATGAGGTATTACAGCTGTTAAAAAATGTGGACTTGACACCAGCTGGGCAAGTGCTATCTCCTCTGCAGTATATAAAATGCAAGACATCTGCATTTCCCAGAGACTGCTAAATAGGAATGGAACGGCTTCATAGAGCTTTTAGTATTATTATTATTATTATTAATGTATAGAATTTAACCCTATCAATGAACTAACAGAGTGCAGCTTTTGGATTCCTTTTCTGTGAGCATTCCTGTAGCCAGAGTTTCTCAGCGTTCTCTGTTTCACTCAAACGTTTGTGAAACTCTGGCTAATTTTGCTTTTCAGGCACATTTGCATTTGACTTTGCTTGTGTCTTGACATAAACTGGTTGCAGCTAAACAAAGCAGACCTGGACTTCGAAGGGTGCACAGCATCATACCGTTATACAGCAACCCAAGCAGTCAGAAATTGTGTCATATCCCCAAAACCATCTTAAAAGGTGTGAAGGTGTTGTTGTTTTGCTTTTTTTTTTTTTTTGTGGTTGGGTTGTTGTTGTTGTTGTTTTGTTTGTTTTTTTGCTTGTTTGTTTTTAAGAAAAAATGTTAAATGCGGAGTCTCATTGGCTTGTCTTCTGGTTTCTCTGCCTTCAAACCTTTTTTTTTCTGAAATCATAGGGGCTAGAAACTTATTTTAATTACTGCGATTAAAACTGAGATTTAATCCCATAATCAAGAAGCTGACGCTTTTAAGGAAAACGCACAAGGCTCAAGTTATGACAGCAGGTAACACAGCAATTCATTAAAACATTGCATTTCTAAACTCAGAAAACCTCCAGAAAAGGAGAATCGATCAGGTTGTTTCCAGGACGTTGCGATGTTTTCGTGTGTAGGCTAGGAACCGAAGAGAAGCAATACTTCTGTTTTTCTTGCTCTGAGCAGAATGAAAACCTACGCATTTCAGTTCAAAGCCTGCCTCGGGGTGGCTCCGACTGATCGGCCTCCCCCTTGCCTGTGTCGGTAGGGCTCCGTGGATCTCTCTCGGTGTGGTGTTTTCAGGCTTGCACGGCGCAGCGACACAGCAATCGCTGTGAACCATAGGTCAGTGGTTAAGGTTTCCTATTCCATTTACCTGTCTTTAAAGGGAAGTGCTGCTCCTCCAGCCTGACGTGCCGGCTGCATTACAGCTGCAGCTCTGCCCCTGTCGCTCGTTTCTTTTTTTCCCCTTTCCTTGCTTTAGTCTTTTCCTGCTGTCTCTGGAGAGAGAGGTCCCTTCCTCCGCGGTCCTGGCTCCCAGTCAGAGGGACACCGAGCGCTTCCTCTTCCTAGCAGCGTACTCCCCCGCGATGAAATTGGATAAGGAGTGGCTCAAGCGGGTGTCCAGAGTGTCAGAGACACTGCCGCTGCTGCTGACTTTCACCCACGGGCACAGGCACCTGAGCATGGCCCTGCGGATGTAGTTGTCAAAGCAGTAGTAAATGAAGGGGTTGGCACAGCTGTTGGCGAAGGCAAAGGGGCTGCTCACCTTCATGCCCACCTGGGCCACCACGTCAGGAAAACAGTCGGGCAGCTTCCGCAGTCCCAACAGGATGGCCATAAGCTTGAAAAGGTTGAAGGGGACCCAGGAGATGACAAAAGCAGCCACTACAATGAAGACGATCTTGATGGATTTTCTCAGTTTCTTATCGTGTTTCCCGGACCTCTGGTAATGCATGCAGAGCCTCCTGGTGATGGAGCAGTAAAAGGTCAGGATGCTCAACAGCGGGAAGAAGAAGGCCAGGATCAACATCATCAGCGACACGATCTGTTTGGATTCTGTCACGGCTTTGTCTGCGCAGTACGTCTTGCCGTAGCGCTCCTGCAGCTCCCTGGACAGAAGGGTCGGTATCCCCAGGCAGCAGGATAATAACCAGACGCAGATGCAGAGGCCGGTGGAATAGGATCTGGTTCTGACCCTTCTGGCGACAGCGGGGTACATGATGGCGAGGTACCGGTCCGCGCTCATGCAAGTGAGGAGGAGGATGCTGCAGTACATGTTGACGGAGATGATAAAAGAACTGGCTTTACAGAGGAAAGATCCTACCCTCCAGCTCCCGTCCGATACCTCCTTGTCCACCCACAACGGCAGCGTGATGAGGAAGATGAAGTCAGAAGCAGCGAGGTTGATGATGAAGATGTCGATCAGCCTCTGGACCCGGCGCTTGAACACCAAGGCCGCTATCAGGATGGAGTTGCCGATGATGCCCACCAGGAACACGACAGTGTACAGGATGGGGAGGAAAGTAGTCATGTGCTGCAGACGCTTGTACTGGCAGTTGTCCTCATAGAAGTAGTCATCGTAGTTCAAAGTGACCATAGTCACAGGCGAAAGCTGGCTGAGGTCCATTTCTGGCCAGGCCGTCCTCATCCTGGCGCTGAGGAAGGCTCCGAGTTCCCCCTACTCTTCCCCTCAAGGCCTGCTTTAAAAACATGTTAGCGATAAGGGGGGAGGAGAGGGGGAAGGAGGAGGAGAAAAGTGGTTTTGGGGGGGGGTAATTCTTACACTTTTAGCCAATCGTGTAGGAAATAGACAAGCAACGAGCGTCTTTGATTAGTCAAAACCCTGTCCTATGAATAAAGAGCTGCAGCTTTTTTTTTAAATCAGGTTTAGTTTTACTGATTTTATCTTCATTTTATGTTTGCCTGTAGAGGTGAACGAGGTTTGTGTATTGCTTTTGTTTTGGGGGGTGGAAGGTTGTTTTCAAGATTCTGAACTTAATTTTTTTTTTTTTTTTAGGACAGGATATTACTAGTTTGCAGAGATTAAGGGTTGTACCACCTCAGAAAAAGTCAGAGAGTGGTGAATTCAGGTGCCACATTCTCTATCTTTCGTCAAGTTTTTTTTTGCTTAAGTTGCCCTTTGGGGCAAGCTCAGCTTTCCTGCATCTTGGAGGCTTTTATACTTTCTTTGTTCGTTTATGATTGTTATTTTCTGTTGAGAGTAATTCTCTCATATGGATGTCCTTAGGCAAAAAACATTTAAAACCACGGTCTCCAATCCGCCCCGTAGATGTTTGGTGCTGGTTGCAGGCTCCTGACTGCTCTGCCAGTACCCCCTCAAGCCCCTCACCCAGCTTCACCAGAGTCTTTGAGACGTAGAGGCCAGGTCACCGGCATGTCACGTCTTCAGCTGCAGTCCGAACCCTGACTCAGTGTTCCCGTCCCCGCACCAGCTTCCTTGTAGGCCGCACTTCTCATCCCCAGAATGGTGGCGTGGTCTTTCTCCTCCTGACCACAAAGCCTCCATCCCTTTGAGCCATTCTCAGATACGCTGCTCACTTTTCCTAAAGAGCCATAATTTCCTCCATCATTTTTTCACAGTTTCGTGCACGGCTCCAGCTGTAGCTTAACCGTACAGTCAGCTCTTGTGGTGTTGCATAAATCAAGTGAAAATTCTCACTTTTTGAGGTACTGATTTTATTACGTCTCTGTCAGTGTGTACTAACTTGAAACAACTTCTACTATTGTTCTTCATCATCCTTCCTCTCTTCTGCAGATCAGTTCATCTTCTCCTTCCCCTCCCACCTGCATGTTCACAGACCCGGCGTGTCCTGGGGCTTCTCAAAGCTTTGAGCAAATCGTTCCTGGAAAGCTCTCCAGTCCCAGCCAGGTCAGGACCACATATGTCTGCCTCCACACGCAGAGAGCAACTCTGCATCTGACAGGCAATTAATCCCGTCCAGGGCACGCTGGATGCCCTCAGGCTCACTCTGCCAGTGCTGTGGTTACGTGCTCCGGTGTTGTGGGTACTTGGTAGACTTCCAGGTGCCTGGACAGGCAGACGGCTGCTATTAGACTGATGGATCAAGGGGTATTTAGATGGGCGCTCTCTGTTGCGGATATTCTGATGATTAATAAGGAGCTAGTTATATATGACAGCCTTCCGTTCCGTGGGGCACTAGTGGACTCCTCTCTCGCAGACATGAGCACGTGTGTTATTCTACTCTGCACTTAGATCCTAACACCTTACATGCAGTCAACAAGCTTTATAAATCACGCACAACCTTCTCTCTCTCCATCTCACATCACAAAATACTCCTTGAAATTCACTCCCTCCCTCTCTTCATCCCAAAGTACACAAAAAAAGCCAGTAACTTTTAAATAAGCGTAATAGAACCATGAGATAAGCATATACCCATGCACTCTTGTGCTTGTGGTTCCTCACCTTGTTGTCTCCGTGCAACTTAATAGCCTTACAGAGCAAAACAAAAAATTGGATAGTAAGCCTTTTCCACCAGGGATCAGTTCTGCTCTCTGGGGTGAGCTCTGTACTTTGTGAATGCTTCAGAGAGAGATGTGGATGTTGCTCTGAGTTTCCGTATTACAGATGTAATGCTTCCTCATCTGGACAGAGGATTTGCAAAAATACTATGATGTGTTGTCACAAATGACAAAGCTGTCTGTAGTTGTCTCAGTGAAGCAGCAGCAGGTGTGTTTGCAGGTGGTCTATAAGCCTTGTCTTTTTTTAATGTGGTATTGATTTGCTTAGGGCTTATCTTCACACAGGATCTGCATCTCCCAGAGCTTGTTTCCCTGAAGGAGAGCTCTCAAAAACACTCAGCACACAGAAATGCCCCTCACAACGCTGCTGTGCACGTACTCCAGAAAGCCCGGCACATGATATGCTGAGACCCCAGAGATGCCATGAGAGTTGTTGTCACCAGGAGGACAGCCTCCACCCCTCCTCACCACCCTCCTAGACGTCTACAGCACTTTTGTCCTCCTCCCACACCTCCTCAGGTAGGTGTCAGTCCTTTTCCTGGACAAAACACTCTGCTGAAGCAGCAGCCACTGGCTTGGCTGCAATGTGTTTCCTTCCATCCGGGGTACACATCCTCTCCAGCCCTTGCCACAGTGCTCTTGAGGCAATGTGAAACACGCGGCCACCAGGTGCTGAGTTGTTTTGAACCTGAGAGTGAACCTGAAGCTTTTGTGACCACACGCTTATGACAGATGCTGTTGTTGTGGCCGTGTGTGTGGTCAGAGCCACTTCAGCGCGTCTGCTTCTCTGATGTCCCTGCTTTTTTAAAACGCACTTGTGAAGTGTGTTGTGTCAATGTTTGTACCGTTCCTTAAACCTTCCTAATAGGAAATACTGCAGTCATTGAACTGGAGGCAGCTGCTCGGTGCAGCAGGTACAGCTCAAAACATCACACTCTTGTAGAGCCTCAGCAGCTTTTCTGACAGTAGCGAGGGAAAACATTTAACATTGTTCTCAGTCGGGTAAAGCTTGTTGACACGTGTTATGGTAGCCTTATAATGTTATGGCAAAATGAGTAAAAGATGTGCAGCAAAACTATCTGTACAGGAAGTATGTGGGATGTTGATTTAATTTGTTTCACCACCACCCCTTACATATTTCTACAATTGAAGCATTTCTGGCACCAAGGTGAGTGGTTTTTTTTCCCCTTTTTTTTTTTTTTTTACATTATCTGTTTTACTGCTAGGTTTAATGTTT
This sequence comes from Anser anser, assembly GCF_964211835.1. Classification (NCBI taxonomy): domain Eukaryota; kingdom Metazoa; phylum Chordata; class Aves; order Anseriformes; family Anatidae; genus Anser; species Anser anser. The sequence goes on from NC_139720.1 coordinate 96,418,873, forward strand.
TATTCTAACTTGTACGTGTGCTTTTATATAAGTACAGGCATTTAGATGAAATTAATATGCATCAGTAAATTATTAATGATGATAAATGCTGAGAAGGAACAGAGCTTCATTTGGCCATGAAAGAAAGTGTAGTAGTTTCTAAATGATTGTGCTTCAAAAACCTTCTGTAAGGAATAGAGATTTGCAGACCAAATAAAAAAATATTGGCTGAAACTGTCCTATTATGCTACAGCTGTGGTGAAGGCAAGCTCAGAGGAAACCATATGAATGCCAACTAACAGAAGTTTCATGCCAAAATGAAGAGGAGAGGGTGGAACTGATTGAAGTAAAATTGTGGGTGCCAAGACAGTGCACCAGGATGGGCTGAAGTAGTTTCCTATCTGGAGCAAATGGTCTTCAACGTGGGATGCAGGAAGAAAATATTTTTGGTGCAATTAGTAAATAAAAATATTGATGAAAAAGTGTTTATTTCTTTCCTCTTTTTCTCATCCTTTTTTAATTTCTATTTTTGTGTCTGTTTTATAATGTGCATAATATGTTAGTACAGTAGTAAGTGTAAATAATTTATAAATAAATATACATATAATGGAGGTGCATAGATCAAAAATGTTTTACTGATTGGAGTCCACGATCAAAAAAGTTTGGAGACCCTTGACCTGGAGGTTGAGTGGGTATCTTTAAAGTGAACCTGTGCTATTCATCATATTTGGAAGAAGCACATCTGGAAGGTCTTTCTGTGAAAAATGTAATTAGGGTAGGATTTGCTTAGCCTATAGTCTTCTGTGCCAAAGATACAAAAATACAGAAGGCAAAAATAAAACTGGGGAGACTAAAAAATTTGAGGGGAATCCATGGGATTTCTGCTGCACTGTCTGTGTGAAATGTTCATAGATTGTGCCTAAAACACAAAAACTAAAACCGCCATTTTTATTACAGAGTTTACCTGTCGGGAGAAGCGATATCTTGTAGAAAATTAGCTAGTAATATTGAAAGAAATAGGCAATCTTGCAAGCACCTTTTCCAGGTCTGAATCAGTAACTCAAGAAGTGAATGTGGTATTTGAAGAAGTTTTTTTCATTTCTCATTCAGTATCAACTCCATTTAATACAGATAATGCCTCCTCCTCTGAGTGTTTACTTATTTCCTTAGTGTGCAAGAGCTAAAATGCCACAAATTTTGTGTTATTATTATTATTATATGTAATTAAATGTAATAATGTTATTATTATTATTATATGTAAAATTTTCTTTTACAACACACGAGGTTTTTGTTGGCTTGTTTGCAACATCGCTGTTAAACTGTCCGTGCTGGAACACTCTTGCTGGAGGTACAAGACACGATTCAGGGCTGCTATCTAAGAAACTACAGATCTGCACAAGGCAGGAACAGCTTTTAATCTATAGCCATCAGCATTATTCACTTTGTGCTTTCATGTGTGAACTACCGCAGTTTCTGAAGCAAACTTTTACTTTGAAAATTTTCTGGAATAATGCTCTTGTGTAGCTGATCTGATCTAGCAGAGGTTCTGCTGAAGCAGGTTGAGGAGGTGTGAAAAGAAAATGGCAAAAGATTGGTGTTAGCTATGAACGACTGTGCATTCGTTTGTAATGTTTTTATTGGGTTACCCTTATATTATATGAAGTGATTTTCTTTCAGAAAAAAGAAAATCCAGATGAAATTTGTTGAGAGTATTTTAAATTAAATTAAATGAACATGCACCTCTCTTTCCTATGGTTGTTTTTAAGCAGCTGCACATATCATTGATCAGGACAGATTATGAGTAAGAAGAGGCCAATGCAGTCTAATTCTGTAATGGAAGTAGCAATGACTGACAAATTTTCCAGAAATGATTCTCATTTTTACAAGATCAGATCTTTTAGGGAAACAAACAAACAAACAAAAACTATAGGCTTGCCAGTGCTCTATAATTCACTATGATTTATAGTGATTGCAATTCTTGTTATTCCATAGCTTACAATAGAGTTGTTTTGTGTGTGTGTGTGTTTGTTGTTTTTTTTTTTTCTTTTAACATCTTCTAGCTTCAAATTCTCCTAGTTTTGCCAGGTATGCTGAAAAAAAATATTACTGATTTTTTGTTCCCTATTGTCATTACTTGTATTTTATGATCTTGTAACTCCTTAGCTCTCTCTTCAATATACTATATTGGCTGACCTTATTTGATATGTTTCCCTGAAAGAGGTTTTCTCACTGCACAGTGATTTTCATGCCCCTTTTCAGGTTCATCTCTACTTTGCCAACATGTCAAAACTAGGCACAGTATGTCAGCAGCCAGTGGCAACTCTGGATCTGATATAACTCCTGTCCTCCTTGTGATTTCTTTGTTTATACACCCAAGGTTGCAGGAACATGGGGTTTTTTTGGCCACAGCCACATCTTGGCAGCTGGTAATCCACCATGACTCATCTGTCCTTTTCATTTTTCCTAGGATAAAGTCGTCTGCCATGCAAGTATAGCCTCTGCTCTGTGCTCTTAAATGAACGTGCTCATTGATGACCCTATTGACACATATGTTTGTTTGCCCCCAGCTTCCAAATGACCAGGTCACCCTGTACCAGTGCCCTATCCATTTAATTATTTACCCTTCCCTCAGGCCTTGTGTCATCTGTGAAGTTTATCAGTGATGATGCTCTGCTTTCTTCGATAAAAATGCTAAATATTTTAGAATCCAGCATAAACATGGTCAGAACCCAGACAACTTCCTAGCTTATAGTTACGAGGTGCTGGTGAACCAGCAACATGATCTGGAAAGGTGTGCCATCCTGGGAGGGGTTTATTAACTAAAAATACCCATCACTGATGTTACCTTTACCATCCTAGCCTGTTATCCCACTGAAAAAAATGCTTCCTGGCCACCTGAGAAGAGGAGCTGGATGGGGTCGTTTCCCCAGAAGTCCCCAGAGATGTGAAAACCTTGGACGTGACTCCGTTTGCTGGGTGTGTGTTTGCTGGTTTGGAGGTTGGTAAAACCAAAACTGGGTGTGGAGGTCTCTCAGCGGGTGGGTGTTAACCACCGTTAGGAGTCCTCCTTCAGCTTGTGTGGGTACGGGGACCGGGGATGGGGGGCAATGTCCAACTTGGGGCATGGAGTCAGTGCTGCCGTTTTTTGTGGGTTTTACTAATTTATTTTTTTTTTAATGTGGTGTTTTCCCAAGTCATGCTGCCAGGATATCACACCACCGTTTTTACAAGCAATAGAGCAGAAAGGGAAGAAAGATGAGCTTTATGGCTGCAGCGGGAGGTGAAATAATGACATTGCAGAAGGCAGAAGGGCACTGCTCAGTGTTTTGGGGTGATTTTGTGGAATCTCGTGGCTGTTTCATCCAGCAGGGGACGTCTGACTGAAAGTGTAGGGGGCTGCCAGCCCCCAGCCTGAGCTGAGGGGACAAAGCGGGGTGGGTGTCTCTGTGGGGAGACTACAACTCCCAGCAGGCATCGCGGCGGGGAGCCGCCCGCCTCCCGCGGTACCACGGGGCTGGGCGGGCAGGACTACATCCCCCAGCGTGCCTCGTGCCGAGGGCGTGGCATGGGGGCGCGAGGCGGCGGGCGGTGGGTGCCGCGTGCCGCGGCGGTTGCGGCCGTTGGGACCGTTGGCGGGCGGGTGCTGAGGGCGTGAGGGGAGCGGGGCGGGGCGGGGCCGGGCCGGGCCGTGTGTGGGCGGCCCGGGGCTGTAGGGGGGGGAGGAAGGGGTCCTGAGGTGGGTGATGGCCGCTGTTGTGCTTCCAGGTCGCTGCGCGGGCGCTGAGGGCGCTGCGCAGACGGGATGGATGGAGGAGCTGGGGCTGGCGGCTGCGTGTGCTCAGTGCTTTGGCTTCCCGCAGGACGCGGATAACGCGGCGCGCTGAGGTGGTCGGCGGCCAACGGAACCCTGTGCTGAGGGGCGGCGGGGAGCGCTGAGGTAAGACGCCTTCGGTACCATCCTTGCCTAAGCCTTCTTTACCCTCAGTGCCAAAAAGAAGCTTCTGCTTATCAGTGTTCCTCCCCACGCTCGCATCTTTTTTTCAGGCCTTCCTCCTCTTCTCCCCCACAGCAGTCCAGTCTAAAGCATGTTTTCTGTAAAAACGCCAGCCCTCGTTAGACTGCCTTTGTGGCCTTCCTCTGTTGTGATGGCAAGTGAAGTGAGCTTCCTACGTGTGGTGGCCTGCTCCTGGCTGAGGGGAGGTAGCGACTGCTGTAACAGGAGAGAAATGTTTTTATTTTTGTGTTCCCTTCCGCCATGGTATAGCAACTTTGTAAAAGGCTTGGTCATTTCCTAGCCTTGTAGTTGTTTATCTGCCAGAATACTTGCTGTTGTGCTCTTCTGTGTTTTTTCTTTTTTCAACTCCCCTGGCTTGTGCTTTTTCTCCTTATGTGAAACATATGCATTTTTTCATTCCTTTGAGTGTTGCTGCTGGTTTGGACTTTGCCTTCTCTCTTATGAACTGATGCTTTGGATTTTTTATATGTCTCCTTTTAAAAAATACATAATTTCAACGTCCTGTGAAGCATTTATGCTTGAGTGCCTGTATGCCACTGCCTTGTGTTGTTTTATGTTCATTGCATAGTTTAGTTTCAGGAATAACTTGTTTGAAATGGTGTCTGCTGTTAGAATGAAGTGTGCTGGCAGTGCAGTATGAACGTATATACCTCTTGTAAAATGATGAAGGTTCTTGCTGACAGTCTATGATGGCAGAAAGTATTTCTATTTAGTATCAATCTTTGTCTCTATAATTAGTGTCAGCTCTGGTAGTAGTAATGTTGGTGGTTGCTTTTTTTTTATTTCTGTAAGTAGTCTTATGCTAAAGCACCTCCTACATGTTTTTCTGCACAAAACCTTTTGGAAAGCATGTCATAATCCCTGAAACATGCCACATCTCTCTTCACAGTCTTTCTGTGATAACTCTGACTGGCACTGCCTACTACCCCCATTGAGTTCTGCCTGGGGCTGGAAGCGTGATTCTCTCTGTAATAGAGCAAAGGACACCTCGTTTAAGTGGGTGTGTGTCTGCTGTGAATGAAGATGCATTGGGTATGCACTGTAAATGAGCAGGATAGTCCAGTCTCCTGGGGTGTTTGCAGTGGGAAGAACTTCGAGTTCAAAATTGGCCTGAAGTGTTGTTGAGTGTATCTCTTCTGTAATTCTTTTCGTCTTCTGAAAGTACTTAAAGGGTTAGCAGAAGCACTGAGAGGACTGTTATTATAAGGAACTGGGGGTGTGCTCTTGCATTGGCACAGTCTTGGACGTTCTTCAAATCCATGCGTGTTCTTTCTAGAACAACCTGACACAAACCACCTGCTAATTTTTAGGGACTGTAGCCATCTCGCCTGCTTCTGCCTGTCCCCAGAGCTGTGCGTTACAATGATTGAGCATCACTGGGTGGCCATGTCTCTTTTGGCCTGTGGGTAACAAATGCTGGGCAGTGCTTGAATTTTTTCTTAACTCTTCAATTGGCTTTTTGGTTGTCAGCTGCCATAACTCTGCTAAGCCTGCTGTACGTTTCCCAGTATGCAGCAAGCTGGCCAGAAGCGTGTGGTTGCATTTTAATGATGCCATGATAAGCATATTTCCAGTACCAACGTTCTGGACCTGGCAGCAGGGATGTCGTATCTGAAAGTACGACTTCTCAAGCCAGTTGTTTTCTTTCTGTGTGCTAGGTACTACGGACTTTGTAAGCATTTATAACAAAAAGCCGCAAAGCAGTGGCCTGGTAATGTCCTGCTTACAACCTTGTTTCACCGTGTACTACTTTGAGGATGGAACCTGTAGGCTCTCTTGTGCTCCCTCCTTCCAGAGAGAGCCCTCTCTGAAGAGAGGAGCCTAGTGCTGAAGGGCTCCTCTTGCAGTGACTGCAGGGTAGTAGAAAATCCAGACCGGCCTGCTCGCCAGCTGGTTCTGCTGCTTACCTGAAACAGTTCCCAGGGATCTGTTCGGCTCAGCGGGGCAGCAGCCAGGCAGCACGACGTTAGCTGCGGAGATGCCGCATGTGCCGTTTGCTTTGTGAGAAGTTCGTGAAGGGGAAGAGATCCCCGAGTGAACTCGGTGTAGAAGAACAGAGGGGCAGCCCTATACGGCAGCTTGCTTGTCCCTGTTCTGCTCATCCAGTGCCTTGTGCGCTCTAAGCTAGATGCTGGGATGTCAAGGGAGAGTGCAAGCGCGTAACCAAAGATGAAACAGCACAGAGTATTTGCTTCTGAGTCTGGACTTGGTTCTGCGTCTTCTAGATGAATAAGCCCAGGTATGGTGTTTTCTTCCTCTTTTTAAATCGCAATTCTGGATTCACAGTTCACAGAATTGTAGTACGTGAACTTCTTAGTGCTTTAAATGGGTGCTACTTGTCAATTCACCAAAAACCAGTTCTATTCTTGATCATTTCTAAGGAAGCAGTTAAATGAGGCATACTCCATAATAATCCCTCTTTGAAAATAGAAAAGAGACGTGGGATGATATGAGTGTACATCATCTCCTGTCCCCAACCCTGTTAGTTTGAACCAAATAGAGGAGCAGATAGGAGGGAAAAGGAACGAGAAGGGCACTGTTAGCAGCAAACACTGGTGTGCCTTTGAAACTCCCTGCTTATTTTGCACCTTGTTTCATAGTTCAGAATTTCATATTGGCAGGTCTGACTTGAGCACTCATACTTTCCCTTGTGAATGTTGCATGTTTAAGCATTTGTTGTTTCCTGTTCCAGTTCATTTGGCTGCAAAGAAACAAGACTAAAATATTTTGATCAGAGTGTGGGAGAAGGAAGGTAAAACAAGCAGTAAAGAAGAACTGATTAGATAGTAGCTCATGCCACCAGAATAGCTCTAGTTGCAAAGGTAACTTCAATTAATATTTTATTTGGCAAGTGCCTCAAGCCTGACTTATCATAATCCATAAACTTAATCAAGCACAGCAAATGGACGAGCATAACAGGCATTTGAAAGTCCTCTGACGCATTGCACTCTCTGCAAAACATTACGTGTGTTAGCAATCAATTACTCATTAAAATCACGGTACTGTTGAAGTGTAAGTGCATGCAGTGTCTGTTTTTTGCTGTGCCTTCTTTACTCTGACTTTCTGCTGTGAGCATGGGCCTGTGAAGGAGGGCATTAGTGACCTCCTGCAGTGAGCTGGGCCAAGGCCCTCATGCTGGTGCGGGAAGGTATTTCAGTTTTGGAAGCTCCTGTCATCCAGTGCCTGTGGAACAGGGCGCTCCCCTTGCATTGTTTTAGTTCTTTGACACGCCTCTGTACACACTGGCATTATTGCAGTTTTTATTGTCATTTCCAAGCTTGTCTTTCAGCACTGCCTTCGTGTTCTGTCTCTGGTGCCTAGATACGTTTCAGTGTTTCCCAAAAGGCATCCCAGTATCTTGGCATGGCTGCCCTTTGTGAACAGTCTGGAGAAGTTTTTTTGGCATGCTAGTGATTCTTATCTTTGCTGTAAACACAAGCTGTGGAAGCCGTATGGGATGGCAGGCTAAAAATAATTCTACCCTCGGTAATCTCTTAAGGCAAGATAAGTCTTCTGACTGAGCGCTGTAGGTGGATTCTCTGCTCTGTGGTTCCCTACCGTCAGGGTCAGAAGTGCCAGTGAGCTGTGCCATCTGCTCTGGGGACACAACTGCTGTTGGTCTCTCAGGGAGAGAGGAGAGCAGCTAGCACAGAGTGCTGCAGGAGGCTGGGAGAAAGGCGACAGCTGTGCCTTGAGCACCCGACCCCGTGGGCGTGAGCTAGTGCTGCAGCCTTAGCGTTGCTGTGCCTCCAGCCTCCTGGCAGGGGAAGAGATGCATATCCTGAAGGCGCATTGCGTAACAGGAGTGGCGTCATGAGCATGACGCTGCTGCGTGGATAACTCTGTTGTAAGTATCTGAGGAGTTACTCACCTGGCCTTCTCTTTTCTTTCAGCAGCAAGGGTGCAATGATGGATAACCGTTTTGCTACAGCGCTCGTAATTGCCTGCGTTCTCAGCCTCATCTCCACCATATACATGGCGGCTTCCATTGGCACTGATTTTTGGTACGAATACCATACCCTGTCCCCCGCTGAGAACATTACAGAGGCTGGCAGGAGCGTCTGGGAAGAATTCGTCAGCGAAGAGGCAGATGAGAAGACCTACACAGATGCGCTCTTCCGGTGCAACGGCACAGTTGGGTTGTGGCGGAGGTGTATCACTGTACCCAAAAACTCTCACTGGTACAGCCCACCAGGTATCTGGAGTAATTAACACTTCCCTCGCTTGTCTAGAGGGGTACATGCTAACTTCCTCACAACATGTCCGTGTCACTTTCTTCCTCCAGAAAGCTTATTTCTAGCTTGTATGTGTTGTTTTTTCTTTTTTTTTTTTTTTAATAAAGGCAGTCTAAGCTTTTAAAGAAGGGAAAGGTAAAAGTCTGTGGCTGTCAGTGCTACAGAATCAGACACGTGATCTAAATTTAGTGTAACTTGGTTTTCATTAGTGTCCGTTGCCCATTGGGTGATACAGTTGTTGTTGCTCTGCCCATCGCCCTCTTTCTAAGAGAGGTCAAGGGATCCAGCAATGGGGAAAAAATACTGCTTTATCAAGATGACACTCAGTCCTTTTAGCTAGCCATTCATTTAGCTCGTGTGTCACAAATGTCCCACTGTGGCATCAGCTTGTTTTGGAGTACTTGTAGTGTTGGATATGGAATGAACTATTTGTATTCCCTTTTTTGACAATTGTTGGAGGATATAAAGAAGTGCAGTGAGCAATTATTTTAATTGCTTCAAAGTAGGGTTTGAACACGTGTGAAATTCTGAACCCTCTTGGAAAAAATACTTTCAAATGCTTTTTCTGGAGAAAACATTACATAAAATACATTTTTTTCCTCTAATGAAAATACATTTTGAAAGAAATGTAAAAACAACTCTGCTCATTAGCATTCTCCAAGCAATACCTAATTGAGAGATAGAAGGGGAGAAATTTAGTATGAAAAGCAGGTATTTCTTTTTCTTTAAGCAGTCCTTTCTATCTCATTTTTGGATGAGGTGTTGAGTAAGATATCACATTCTGCATGTGGATATAAGCACAGCTCTGTTATGGGAGTACAGGAATGTGAAACAACATAGTTAAGCATCATGTGCCACATTTTGTCCCTACTTGCATGGCACAGATCTATAGATTACCCAGGTGAGCTTAAAGGTTCTGCATGTTTGAATGCTGTGCCTCCTTCTAGTAACTCCATTATGCTTACTGCCTGCTAAGGTTTCCTTCAGATCTCTTTTGAGAGGTTTTGTTTTGTCTAAAATAGAAGTTGGAGGAGCTTCCCAGCTTAAGAGGTTGGAAGAGGAGGAATTGGATGGAGATGGGGTGGGGGGGACCTAATGGTAATTGTATTGGTTTTGTTTGTTTTTCTGTTCCAGAAACTGATATGACTACAAACTGCATCAGTTTTTCCCTCTCTGATCAGTTTATGGAAAAGTACATAGAGCCTGGAAATCACAACAGTGGCACGGATTTGAATCGGACTTGTAAGTGTCTTTCACATGTGGCAGGTAGAAAAGGGGGATAAAAGAGAATGGGGTTTTCCAAATGCAGTCAGTAGTGAGGAAGCATCTGCGTATTGCTCTGCGTATTTTATTTTTTGCAAGTAACACAGGTAGTAGGTCAAAGTTTAAAAGGAAAACTTGGGTGCTTTAGCATAGATTTTTAGCCATGAATGTGGTACAGGAGCTTAGGAGTTAACAAGTAAAGTTCTTCCTACTTCAGTTGGAGCCTTTGGTCCTTTTTTAGTTAAGCCAATGAAGTAGTTTGGGTAGAAAGGAATATAACCTGGTGGGAGAAGGTCAATTTTTAGCACATCATTGAGAAACCTGTCTTGTGTGTTTCTTTAACACGCAGATCTCTGGCGATTGCAGTTTCTCCTGCCCTTTGTCAGCCTTGGTCTCATGTGCTTCGGAGCTCTGATTGGGCTCTGTGCATGTGCCTGTCGCAGCCTGTACCCTGCCATCGCCACCGGCGTCCTCCATTTCCTCGCAGGTCGGTCTCCTGCCACCCACTGCTTACCCTCCTTCCTCCAGAATCTCTTGGCGAGAGCCAGAGCTCTCCAACAGCGAACTCATCACGCGTTACTTCTTCCTTCCTCAGGACTTTGTACGCTGGGCCTGGTTGGCTGCTATGTAGCTGGGATCGAGCTGCTCCATAAGAAGCTGCCCCTGCCTGATGACGTGAGGGGTGAATTTGGCTGGTCCTTCTGCCTGGCCTGTGTCTCGGCACCTCTGCAGTTCATGGCAGCCGCTCTCTTCATCTGGGCAGCTCGCACCAACAGGAAGGAATTCACTCTCTTGAAAGCGTACCGTGTAGCATAAGTACTGCTGCCTAAGTGTTAGGTTTCCATGTTATAGCCTCTTCTCCACATGGCCCTGTCTACTTTTTTCTTCTTTTATTCAGAATTTTACCTTGTACTGCGTTCTTCTTGCCAGTGTAGCCTGCAGGGCCTGAAGACAAAGACCTCTGGGCTAAATGACCAAACTCTGCCAGAAGTCTGCAGAACTTTAACGATTTTTTTAATTTTTTTTTTTAAGAATTATTGTTTTTTAAGCTTCATTTGTTGTTGAATATCCCCTTGGTTAGGTGTACATGCCCCTTCCTCATTTTATTTCCTTGTCATCCTGGAGGAAATGAGAGGGGTCATGAGGAGGAAATGAGATAGGAAAAGATGCAGGTAGGGAATGGGAACTACGGAGCAGAAAAAATAAATAATCAGGACTTGTCTGCTGCATGACCTATGGAGAGCACCCAAGAGACATGGGGGAGCAAAGGTACCTTTCTTCTGGAAATGCTGTCATTAAATCAGTGCTGTAGCTTAGCTGTGGGGCTCTTATTCTCACTAGCTCACTACTTGTGGCTTCTGCTGAAACTGATGTAGGCAGGGCAGCTGGCTCTGGGAGTGCACAGCACGCCGTCCTGCGTGGAGAATCCTAAATGGAGAATCGGTGCTGCTTTTGCTATGGAACAGGAGAAGTTGGGGTCCCCGCGGAGCTTTGTGCTGCTCTAACTGCACTGCTTCCGGGGCCCGGGATGGTTCGGTATCTGCACTACATGTGATTGTGCACTCTAATCCTAACGTGCGGTGCTTTTGCTTGCTGTGAAATAAGGCTTTCCTCTCCCTTGTGGTGTTGAAGAGAACCCCTCACAACCTTCTTCATTTTTAATTTGGTTTAGTGTATGTGTGTATATGTACATAACATAAACGTTTTTTAAAACTCACCTATTTATCCTATATAGCACACAACAGGGTTTTTTTTAAAAGGTGCTGCTCAATTCCCACATTTCCCCAAACCTATTGTTTAAATGAAATAAAACAATCCTCAGATGTTTTCAGTGTTGCGTTAATTTGATGGGAGGGTGAGGGAGTGTTCTGGAGTTAATTTTGGTTGGGGAAAGAAAAAAGTGTCCATATCTCTTTCTGTATTCAGGGAAATGTCACTATAAGCAAATATGTTTGATTATGTTTCTTAGGAAATTCTTGTGCTTCTGTGAACTTTAAATATTCCTTTACTTATCACTGGGGGACACAACACTCCATAATTTGATTAGCACTTTGCTTACTTTGCACTTATTTATCCTAAATCACTGCATCCCTGGCCAGACCGAGTGGCATGTCTTATCTTGGAACACTGTTTTCTAGATTGAACTGTTTAATTCTGAGGCCTTAACTCCCCGCGTTTATAAGAAACATGTTTTAGAAGAAATGAATCCTGACAAAATGAATGACTCTGTGGTGTCAAGGGTTCTGTGAGTTACCTTTGAGAATGACATGGAAGTAGGCATTGTGTATCTCTGCTGGGTTTTGCTTTGTTTGAATAGGGGTTACTTTGCAGTCCAGTTCCCTAAAAATCAGGAATCTCTTTCAGTATTGTTTCTTCAGTGATTTTTTTTATATTGTTTGATAGGGATCAACCTACTTCTCCTTTTATAACCGTCACTACAGTCTTTACAAAATGAAACAGGATAGACTCATCCATGATGCTGAAAACCGGGATCACAAAGAAAGCTGCAACACAAACTGTTCATTCAGGATAACCGTCTTCCCCCTGTTGTTTAGTAATTTTTCACCTTTCCACCTAAAAAGGCTTTTCTCCCTCTCTATGATGTCTGAGCCAATTCTAACCCTGTGAGAGGGGCTGTGGTATTTCTTTACAGAGTCTGAGGATAAATGAAAACCCTTGCTGCTGTTATGTACTAAGTTGTTTTTTTATTCAGAGTCATTAGTTATCTCTGACTTCCCTACATAAGGCCCAACTGCTCAGCTTGTCATCTCTCCTTTGTCAGAAATAGTAGAGCATACAAGCCTCAGTTTGGGTCAAAGGGACCGGAAGGTGCTTATTCAGCACTCTGTGAGAGAGGAAACACTGCTGGTTATTTTATCTAGTATGGTGATTTTTCTTTTTTCCTTTCCTAGGAGCTGGCAGAACTTAATCTGTGCAAAGGGAGTCCTGCTTGCTCTCTCCTCTTGTATCAGACACCAGTTTCTCTGAAGCATGAATTGCCGTTTTTGAACGCTAACATTCTTGCTTCTAAAAGATGTATTGTTTTGGGTAGAAAGGGAAGTGTTAGAGGTGCTCTTGGTCACTTCAAGTATCAGTGAAAACAAGATAAGATTGCCTACTTTTCTCTCTCTCAAATAAATGCTTGTTTTTCTGTGCCCTGAAATGAAGAGGAAAAAAAAGCCTTGATTTGAAGCATTTATGTAAAATGTGCGTTGCCTTTCAAGTTTTTGTTTTTTCACTCTTGTGTAGAGGTTTCTCTATCAAAACAGATTTCAGAGAGGAAGAAGCAGGTCACTTAGAGGGCTGTTTCTCTCCATGATTTGGGATGATGGGTCTGCACCTAGTGCTCTTGCTCTGTAACCGTGTGCCTTGCTCACGGTAAAGACCGGGAGAAGAGTTCTTGGGCTGCCAGCTTGGGCCCACTAAGTGCTCTTGGAAGAAGGAAGCAGCACACAGGCAGATCTTCATGTCGTGTCCAGAGGTTGGCTGCATTCAGAGATGCTTGAGGCCTGTGTGTGTGATACGTACATATCTGCAAATGCAGACACCCTCGCTCAAAAAAAGGAAGGGTGCTCCAACTCTGGAAGAAAGCGGTGAGATGGAAGGCTGATTTGTGTCCCTCAGTATCTTGTGGTCTGACCGTGAGAGATGTTTACTGATACTGGCTGAGCACTGGAGGTAGGGATGAGGCAGATGCAGACAGTGAGATCAGAAGAGATGTTTTCTTTAAAAGGAAAAAAGAAATCCTTGTGTGTCTGCATGTGTGTGTGCAGGGGAGGTGGCACCAATCTCTCATACTTACGTTGCACAGCGAACATGAAGATCTATCAAAGGGAAAGGAGAAACAAAAAGGAGGAAGAATCCCTTCAGACCAAGAGTGAGAACGGAGGACTCTTAACAGCACATGGAAACAAGCACCAAGGACTCCAGTTTAACTCTTCCTGAGGTACTGCAACGGTCACTGCTGCCCCTCCAGCACAGTGCTGCGTGGAGGTGGCATAGCCAAGTGGGTGAACTCTTGTGCTCACAAGAGAAGCCCACAAAGGCTCTGTCCTATGATCCACTATATTACACTCCTCTGCCTTTCTCCCTTGTAAAATTACTACTTTTAAAAATAGACATAGGGATAGATTTTATTTATTGGTCAGGTTTAAGCAGTGAGTATCAGATGTCTCTGTGCTCCTTGCTTGCTGTGTCCAGACAGAGGATGAGGTGGATGCTGATTGATTTTTTGCAAAGGATCCAAGCATCTTTCTAGCCTCAGGTTTTCTGATGTGAAGATCGAAAACTTTCAAGAAAACGGGAACATTCTGTTCAATCAAAACTAATCATTATTTAATCAAAACCCTTCTTAAAAACAAAACCAACCAAACAAATGAAGAGCTAGTGAATTTTTAATGCCTTTCTTTTTCCAGCTTACTCAGGCCTTTCATCTGCCTCTTTTTAAGTGTCTCACATGAAGTGGTTTTAGAATACTGTCTTTTTTAAGCTTGATGTTTGTGAAGAAGTTAGCCTCCCAGTGTATTCTGTATCACTGTCCCTGGAAAGGGAAAACCTTTACATATGTAACTTTTTAATGGACCTAACCATTACATTGTTAACTTGGGCTAGTTTTCGGTATCAGACCTGCATATTTTTTTTCAATTTGTTGTACCCATTAAATAATTGGAGGGAGCCAAACATGCTTATAACCTTTCAAAAAAGTAATTAATGAGGAAGTGTTTCCACAGGACTTTGTTAGTGAGGCTTCCTTCTGTCCCATGTTACAATTTATGTGTTTGGGCCCTTACTATTAGTTCTTTTTTCCGTTTAGCTTCCAGAGCTGAATATACATGTAGATTTTGCTGCACAATAGAAGAACATTAACATGAACTGTTGTTGAGGGCCATTCCCTGTTGTAACTTCACCTTTATTGTCCTCATGATACAAGGGTTAAACTACGCCATCTCTGTTCTTGGAAAGATGGGAAAAGCCTGGTGAAGAAGCAGCAGGTGGTCTCTGTGGAAGAACCATCTTCTGCTCACTGCCTGCTTGGAGGAAACAAGGCAGTCCCTCGCCAGCGGAGGGAGCCCAGCTCTCTGCCAGTGCCCACCGTGGTTGTGCGCTCGTAAGCTCAGTGGAGGAGACTCACGTTAGCTGTAACAACTGTCAATAATCAGGTGTCGTTTGCACTGTGTCAGGTGAGTGTGATTAAAGCCTTTCCCAGCAGTGTAAACTGTGATGTGTCTTGAGTATATTCATCAGCTAAGCTACTGAATCAATACTGTACTGATGTATTGTTCTGTTTCTGTTTTGTTTAGGCCAAGTACAGCTCGTACATTTAACTAATATTATTCCTTGGGAATATTTCTCTGTATAGTCTGGTAGTGGGCACTGGCAACACCTCTTTATGCCAGATGATTTCTGTGTAAATTCACTGAGGAACCTCTCCTTATCAGAGGATTTGCCTGCAACAAACACATGTAAAGAGCATCGGAGCTGACAACTCATTGATTTAATTCACCAGTTAGTCACTAAACTGATGTGGTATGTTTTGAAGCAATGGCCTGATGAGACCAGGAGTGTGCTGGCGTTGCAGTGCTAATTTTCTGTGATGCACTGGCTCTGCCAGAGCATTTCTGCCTATGGGTGATTTTGATACCAGCCACCAGAGAACTAGTTCTGCAGCCTCTTGAAGTCCTTCCTTCCACCTTCCTGGGCCTTGGCCCTGCGCTGTACCATGCTTCCTTACTGCTACTGATTCCCACATTTAAACTACTTGTGTGGGTGATTTTATGATCCCCATGACATTATGGGTGTTGGACAAATGACTTAAGTACATAGCTTTAGTTGATAAAAGGGTGGGGTTCATCTTCACCAGAAATGAGCTCTGCTTTCTGGAATTGTCAAAGTAGTGTTTTTGTTGTTTTTTTGGCAAACAAATCCATTTTGCCTTACATTCAAGTGACCCATTTAACTAGCCAGTCTTTGCTTTTGCATTTTGATGTTTACTTCCACGCCAGCAAAGCAGCAGCAGTAGTATAAAGCCACACTGTCTGAGCAGTATACTAGGACTGCTTGAGTTTCGTAAAGGTCTTCAGGTTCTGGAGGGGGATTAACCATCCACAACCAGTGATGACATCACAAAGGGTGTCAATAGCAGAATGCTGCTGGAGAAGTTAGATGTGCCACCTATAAAACTGGGAGGTGAGGTAGAAGGACTGGTGAGTGGGGCACCAGCTGAAGTGGGAAATGAGCAGTCCCTTAGAGTAGGTTGCAGGTTCTGGAGCAGCTCCGCCATTCTGCTTGAGCCACTGCAGATGTCCAGAAACAGCTCTGAGGGCTGCATTAATTGTGTGAGGGGTAGCAGAGAAGATGCATTGCCGTTTCCCCTACTGGCTGTGGGAGCCATGGCTGTCCTCCGTGAGGAGCCCAAGGGAGTGTGGGGAGAGGAAGTCAAACCTGTTTTGGAGAGGATAGGTGTGGTTTATCTCCAGCCACCTTTGTGAGCTGACAGGAGTGTCATCTCGTGAGCAATAGACCTGTTATTCTCCTTTTGAGTCTCCTTGCTTCTTCCCCCCGACTCCTACACTGATTCTCCCCTCTCCACTCTCTCTCTCTCTTTCGTAGTCTGCTTTACCATGATAAATAAACCCAGAGGGCCTAAATTCTGTCCACATCCCTGTTATGCACCCAATTGGGTGCATTGGAAAGCCTAAAGCCAACTAACTGAAAATGCCAGGCGCAGGAACCTTTGTTAGGCCGTGCAGCTGTGGCCCTGAATGCCTTCAGAGCACTGGAACCCTTTTCAGATGCTGCTCTGTCAGATGAACATGATTAAATGAACATGATATGATTAAATAAACAAATCCAGTGTTTACAGAGTGAGAAACAAGACCTTAATTTGCAGTAAAGAATTTACATAGTATGTTCTGGGCTAAAGGAGCTCTTGTTCCTGCCAGCTGTCTAGTTCTGTTATGCTCCATTCCCTGGATCATCTTTCCTCCAGGAGATGCCAGTAGAGGGGATAACTAGATACCCTAGAACTATAGAGTAGGGATACTAAAAAGATAAGTAAACATAGACCCTCAGATGAGCATTGTGAAATTCAGTAAGGATCCAACTTTATTATTTAACCTGGGAGACTGGCTCAAGATGTTTTCCAAGAAGTCACTTGTAGACTTTCCTACTATATTTGTCTGAAGTATATTTAGTTTGGGACTTATTTAATCTAGCTCTTAAGTGGGACAAGCTTAAGGAAGCTGATATCCATCTATTTATGATTATTGTCTTCCCTTCTTTATAACTTCAGAATCTATTGACCAGCTCAAGCCAGAGTTGCTGAAATAGTAATTCTTATAATTTTAATCTAAATAGACCTCACAGAGGACAGGGACTCTGTTAGTGTCGCTGCTGAAGGGAGCATCACCACCTAGGCCTTTGTCTAGACTACAGTTTGTTTTAACCATTGAAGGCACTGCTATAAAATGAAAAGAGGTATTACGTACCGAGAATTCCTGAGGTGATTTTGCAAGGGATGAACGAAATATAATGGGAAATGTTCCTCTTGGTTTTACAATGACAAGACTAATCTTGAAATTTTGTAGATACGTTATGTGATGCCACTCTGTAAAATTCACTGTCACCTGTATGTGACTCTTTTGAATCTCAGTGCAGTGTTTTCAGTCAGTAGTCACTTGGTGTAATGAAGAAGCAGTTTCTCACTGATTCTGCCTTCACAATACATCTCACAATAGATTCCTGTCCCATTTATGGTGTTTTCTGTAGTCAGTAAGTATGCACATGCATAGTGTTTGTAGACCCAGACTGATGTGTTTTAGGTATTGATGGAGTGGCATTAGAAATTGTCATAAACAGAATAAGAGTAGGTTTTTGATATGCAATGGGAATTTTTTGATGTTTATAATGCAGAGTCAGGCTAAAATGAAGGTGATCGAAGGAAAGCATTGGGAATTAGAGGTAACGTAGGACTTTACAAAAGCAAGGTTTGGAAAAGAAGTCTGAACTGCAAATAATAAAGCTGATATTCTTTCTGGCCTTGCAGAAAAGAAGATAGTTTCATATTAGTGATACAACGATACCTGTCCTGAGACAGTATTCTTCTTGAGCTTGTTCACACAGAAGCACTTGTTGGCTGGTTTCCAAAGAAACTGAAATTTCCCTCTGAAAATCATCTTTCAAATAGGAAATATTTGTTTCTCATCATACTATTTTTCTAATGATAGATTCTGCAATACCTGAATTCATTGTATTACGAGTGTTGCTTCATTCTTGAGCTCCACTTCTGTATGTCTTTTTTTTTTTTTAAGTAAGGTTCTGCCTAATCTTCTCCTGGTTCCTCCCAGAAGAGCACTTTGAAAGCTTTCCTGTTACTGAATACTACACAAATCTTCTCACAGTGGGGAAAAAAAAAATGGAAAGACTAATGAAGAGGTAAATACTTTCAAATCATGAGCAGTTAAACCCAGAAAGACAAGAGCCAGATTCAACAGGAAATAATCCGGTCTGAAAATAGTTTCTAGTATCTTAATGCTATGGTGGTTGACACTGCTTTGTGGGTATATGGCGTTGAGGAGATGATGTAAGTAACTCATATTCAGAAGTTACAAGGAAGTGCTGAGAGTTCAATTCCAGTATGACTGCATCTCACATTTAAGGGCTTTAAGTATAAATTTAAGATTTTAGTGTTATATGTTAATTCTGTTTCAAAATCTCATTGTAAGACTTAAGAGAAAAATAAATAGAGACTCAGGGCTTTGTTGCTTACCTAGGCTCAGGGGTTTAGGGAATTTGTTTTTAAACTGTTGTGGTTTTTAGCTTGGTTTAATTTTTAAATTTCTGATTGTTTCTGAGGCAAAGAACCTTAGCACATGATTCTAAGAAAGAAATATCTCCCCAGAAATCACAGTACCAATATATTTAATATCTAGAATTACATTGTTTTTTATCTTGGTGTAGTGCATTGAGGCTGACAAATTACCTTTTCTGAGGATTTATACTACAAAGACTTAGGAAGATGATGGTTGGAGGGAAAGAGCCAGCCAGTAAGACCTTTCCAGTCCTTACTTTTTCCCAAATGTGTCCTGCCATTAACCTGTTGATATCAGACTTACACTCAAAGCTCTGTACAATGGTACAGAGATACTTCAGCAAACAGCACAAGGGAGCCATGAATATACAAGGAAAGATGAATGCACAAGTACAGAACTATGGTGATGGGTAAAAACTCAGACTTGACTCCTTCTCCCCAGTGTTGGAAGTAAGAAATGTAAATTACTGTTCTTTTTCCCTGTAAATATGGGTGAAGTACAGTAATTGTAGCCAGGAAAGGCGTGGAAAAACGAACACGAAAGAATAATATTCTTTTCCTTTAAAAAAAAAAAGTGGTGACTTAAAAACCAGGCTTTTGTGTTTATCTAGGATTAGCATAAAGCAGATCAGCAAAAATCAATTCTGTAGTAATCTCAGGAAAAAAAACTCTCCTCATACAAACAGGAAACAAAGCACCAAAGACAATTCGGTGTTGGTTGAATGTGTGAAGCCTTGCTTGTCATTATGCAAGACAGGATGGCAAACATGTAAAGCCGAATTTAAGCTCAACAGTGGCCTGTTGTTCTGCTAGGCAAAGGCAAACTGCAAAACTGAGAAAGCGTGAAGGCTGAAGTATCAGTAACTACAGAGATTATTGATGAAATGTATGTATTAATAGTTAAACTAGGGACGTATAGAGGCTTGTAAAACCATCTCCAAGTGATGCACTTAAATTCTACGGACAAAACAAGAGTTAAAAGTGTTTTTGGAAAAATATCTTCTGTGTAAATTACCCCAAGAAGTAGACTTGTTTCACTCAACCCAACAGAGATTTTTACAGAATACTTGTTGAAGAAGAAAAAAAAATATTTCTAAAATAATGGAAGAAATTAAGCAAGTAGACTGCATCCATATCCTGAAGTACATGAAGCCAGGTAGCCAGCTCTGATAGCCCTAGGAAACTCAGCCAAGATGCATGTTTTCTTCTGGGCTCAAAAAACTTGAAGAAAACTCCCTAAAGAGATGACTGTCAGATGGATGCAACAACAGAAATGTGATCTGATTGGGGAGAAAAAGCACAATATTCTTGCAGCTTGGTGCCAAAAATTAGTATCAACCGTTTGGATAGTGTTTCTTTACCATGCTAAAAGACTAGAACTGGAGAGGGGAGTTAAGAATGTTTCTAGGGAGCTGGTTTAGGGAACATACAAACCCTGGCAGCAGCAGTTAGGAATTTTCATGGAATTTTCAACTATTAAGCAGTGACTGGCATCAAAGAAGTGGTGAGGCATTTCAGGAGGTGCAGCCTGATATCACATTCCATAGTGTCACAGCCAACAGCATGCTAAATTAGCACTTAAAATTATAATTACACTTTATTTAAGTGTGGTTTTATGGTTACTGTAAGTAACTATACTGGTTTGAGACAGGTAGGAGAGCCAAGTAAAGGTTAACATCTTTCTATACTTGTAAGGAAAAGGCTACATGAAGATACATTCGTGTCAAGATTAAGATTTGCTCAGCCTAAAGAAGCAGTTTTACTGGGAGTTGAGCAGATGTCTGTGGGGCTTGGAGCCTCCCCTCTTAGCACTTCCTCACTGTGGCATGAGGGTTGTTGGCCAATGTACTAAGCTAATCAACGTTCAGCCCGCACTAGCATCAAGCCATTGCCTAACCAGTCCTTGGGTGCAAAAGGTACAGGCTTTGGTTTGGTAAATCCTTGTCACGTAAGGGAGAAAAGGACTGGCAACGGGACTGCATGTGTGGTCAGTTACCCAGTACAAGCACAAAACGTGAAGGTGTAATACATGGAGCATGCCCTCAACCTGTGGCTGGTCAGACAGGAACGAAACACAAACCCACAAGGTGACCGCGATGACTAGCTCAGAACATTGTCTTTCCAGCAGAACAAATTGCAGAGCTGTCTCCTCCCTTTCTCCTGAAAGGTGGAGCTCTTTTGGCTGTGCTGTTTTTTTATCCCTTTCCCAAACCTTTTTATATACTAAGTAGGAAACACAGAAGACAGCAGTTTCCACAGCAGTGAAGAGGTGATGAGTCACAAAACAAAAACAAGGTAGTGGTGGCAAATATGAGTGTTGCTGCAGTGGTGGATGCATGTATAGAAAAAGAGAGGTTTTGAAGGGCCTGTGAAAGGATAGTCACGATGTAAGCAGAGTACAGTATTTGAATTTGGGATTGATAATTCAGATTGTGATTGGGGAAATAGTAAAGAAGAGTTTCCCAATAGGGTACGGGGGGTGAAGATGTTTACAGAAGCCTGGCCTGACTAAAAGCAGAGGGATTCCAGGAATCCTTAAAAACTTGCCATGTGGAGCACTGGTTGATGTCAAGGAAAGGGCAGCTAAACCCTTGTTTTCTAGTGTCCCTCCTAATAAATCTACAGTAGTAACCTTGAGCTCAGCTATCCTTCAAAAGGGCTACAGGATCACAAATAATCATGGTAGCACCTCCAGGGAATGCGTGATTTCATGTTTCCTGTAGGAGCAGGAATTCCACCTAAGATTTAGCCTACTGTTGGCTTTTTCTTTATTTATTTGGATATCAAACATAAAAGATGCCAGCCTGTAAACTGGATGCAGCCTAGTAAAGCAATCTGGATAACGGAGGGGAGATGGTGTAACATATCCCCTTTTTCTTCAGGAAGTCTGTGTGAACTTCCATGTGCTTCATGATCTAGCCAGGACCAACTGGTGTTATGAATGGAGGCTTTCAATAAATAAGAGAGCCCTTTTCCAGGTATTCTGGCACCTGAGGCTTGAGACAGTATGTGTGAACCTTAAAGCTGTTCATGATGGAGGTGAAAGTAGTAGGTTGGGACAAAATGTGGAAGGAGAGAAGTGCAAGATGGCAAGCGCAGAAAGTGCAGAAGCAGGAAATCTAGCAATTGATGGGGAGGAAAAAAAGGGTAATGAAGCCTGAACAATGGGGAAAATGAGAAGCGAAAGCAGACAGCATTTCGAGCTGACTAAATGCGTAGTAGACTACAGAGATAAGCACTGCTGCAATAAGGGATCCTTGGAGTCAGGACTGAAATATACTGGCAGAGCTAGGAGAGAATGATGGTCTAGAATAGCCAGGGTCGAAATGCATCTTCAAATCTGGAAGAAGAACTTTGTGCTCCTGATTTCTGTTATACCTTCTCCACTCAGACCACCTCTTCCTCTGTCTCCCAGTCTCGTTTCTGAGCAGTAGCTATGAACACACGTCTTTACATTCCCATATCCAATAGCCTCATGTGCTACCTGTTGTTACTAGTGAAAAGTGAAGCTCAAGCAGGGCAGTATGCAAAATGCAAGTGAAGCAAGTGAAACCAAAGAATTCATTTGTTTTCCCTAAGCAGTAATGAATATGCCCTCATGATTCCAGCGCATTTACCGTAGTGTAGTAAAACCACTATTAGCAGTTAGTATATTTATTAAAGTGTTAACTTAGGCAAAAGCAATCAGTCATTGCAGAGATAAATAAGAGACTCAACCAGTCAGCAGTTTGAAATAATCACAAGAAAACAATACATTAATTCTGCTTTCAGAATTTCAGATTTTTCAATTCATTTCCAAGTTTAAATTTGGGCATACTTCCCTATTGTCCTACACCACTCTTCTTCAAACAGTGCAGACACATTTGGCTATCAGAGGAGTCTGTGTTTCTTCATTTTGTGTTTATTGCTGAACTGGAGAAGCATAAATAATATCTTCAAGGGAGGGGAATGTGAGAAAGAAAAAAACGATAGAATCAAATTTTAGTCTGAACATTTATAACACCTTTTTTTAATTAGGTTTGCAATTCAGGAAATGTTTGATACAAAGATGTTAAATGTAGGTGTTCAAAACTAAATGACTCAGATAAATCTAAGCTGTAGAATAGATGCTTTGAGCACTCAGACTGACTTTGGAGATTGCTTATAGTGATGGACAACCTGTCAAGGTTAGGCAACAGGTTACGGTCACTATACCAGAGCTCATTTTCCTGCCAGAGACTCGGTGAGGTTTCCTTAGCTGTGCGTTGCTATTTCCACAAGTGGATGTTGGCTACTTCTTGCCCTGGTCCCTGATTTCCTTGTTCAGAGAGTCAGCTGCTGCGTTGCAGACTGGAGGTCAGAGTGTGAGCTGAACGCAAGGCCACGTAGACAAGGAGCCCCAGACCTTGACCTGCAAGTTACTGTGACGAGATATAGAGTTCAAGCTGCCTGCCTCTCAGTCTTTCAGGCGCTGCGCTGTTCCCAGTTTGACCCCTGGCTCAGGGACCCTGAGAAGCCAGTAAAGCATCTGCAAAAGTCCCTCACACCTCTCTTTTGGTCCCCACTTGAGAAAGGGAACTCAGGTATCTGTCAGAGGTGGAGTTTGCTCCACCGGGGGTCTCATTCAGTCAGGCCCCAGGCAGTGCTTTAAAGCTTGTCACCCTGCTTGCACTTCCCATTTTGATCACCTGCATCCCTGGAGCCCTAGAGGAAAGCACACCCACCCTCCAGCATCCTCCTTCCGCAAAGTTATGCTATTAAGGTTAAATATTAGCCAGCAACGGCTCAGATGGGAGTTGGAATCACCACTTCAGTATAATTACTGGAGGGAGTTCCCGAGGGAGGAGACACAAGCCGCGCAACTCCTGCTGGGCCCCGGCGAGGCAGCGGAGGAGCGCACATGAGCGTGCAGCTGCCCGCTCTGCTCCCTTTGCCTTTCTCCTTCTCCTGCTGCGAGCAGGGGGCCTGTGGCAGTGGTGGCTCGGGGATTTCAGTCTCACAGTTACGGTAGGGTTGTGCTCGCCCATCAGAGCCCTCAGGAACAGAAAACATCAGAGCTGTGCAGCTGCCGAAGCTCCGTACCCCATCGCTGAGCCTGCTTTGACCAGCTCTCTGGTCTGGTTGCCCTGTATCGCTAAAGATGCCCAATACATACCATTTCTTGAAAACTTGCTTGGCAAAGATTGCCAGCTGCTGCAGCTGGACTGCTCTCAGCGGAAGGCAGCCCAGGAAACCCCTTGCTGCTGACCTTTGATTCAAACGCCAATATTTAGCAAGCAAATATTTAAAGGCATGCCATTAGGCACGAAGGCACGGCTTTAACATAGGAAACTCCAGCGAGGGGTGCAGCTGAGACAGACCCGCACCGTGCAGGGGAAGGGACAAACAGCCTTCCTCCCCTCCTCTTCCTCTCTGGCAGAGCATCCAGCCGTGACCACCAGCAGCGGCCGTGCGATGGGGCCACCACCTCTCCAGTTCAGCTGCCCACAGCAACTGGTGTGACCGGAGCGTGTGCTGGCCCCGTAGACCCAGCCCTGACTGCTGACCCACATACCGAGGAGTGTTCAAAAAATTAATTAGTCTCAGTCAGGTGCAGCAACAGGCTGCACCTAGAGGATATTTTTCCCTCTGGAGCGGCCCAGAATTAGCTCTGCTGGTCAGTTTATAATTAGATACTTGCATCTAACAGTATTTTTTTCTGTTAGATGTTTCTAGTTTTGTCTCTTCTTTTTAAAATGTGAAAAATAATCAGTCTTAAAATAATATATATATATATATACACACACATACACACACCCTGAAAAGAATGATCTATAAAAAGAGAAAATCCCTGCCAGGTGGACACCACAGCAGAAAGCCCAAGCCGCAGGCGGCGCGGTGGCCGGCTTCCCTTTTCCGAAGCTACTCAGAGGTTAACCAGGGTCTGTGAGCAAACAGCTTAGAGAAAGAGCCCAGCTTAGTGCCCGGGGCTGTCCCAGGAGGCGATGGCAAGCAAACAGGGGCAGCCCGCACCCTCTCCAGCGCAGCAAGGAGCCCTTTGGGCAGGGCTGCAACTGAGGGAAGTTGCAGGAGGGGGTGTTTGGCTTTACAGGCATATGCGCACAGATGTATATATATAAAAACCCTGCAGACGGAGCCCGGGAGGGTTGGCAAACACACCCACACCTTGGTTCGCCGGGCAGCGCTCTGGGCGTCCCGGCGGCTGAACTCCAGCGTCGGGGAGTGTGCGGGTAGCGGGGATATCTGCCCATGGGCTCGCTGCTGCTGCTGCTGCTGCTGCAGGCAGGTGAGTGCCGCGTCCGTGCCCCATCCCTCTGCCCCTGCAGCCCCCCTGCCCCAGGCAGCTTCTCCCCTTGCTGGCAGATTTACCTGGGTCATCCGTATCTTTTGGCTGAGTATAAAGTACTGCTTTTTCTTTCCTTTTTTTTTTTTTTTTTTTCAGCTTTATAGTGCAGGGCTGTGTAAGCAAGCCGCGTGCCTGCTTCGTTTCCATGGTGGTTTACAGAGCTGCTGCTGCTGTACAAACATAGGTCATTTTTTGGGGGATAATTTTCTGCTACAAAGTTGTTGGTGTTTGTGTTTCTTTCCAGAAGTATCTTCTTTTTATACTAATGACTACGGAGTGAGCAGATTTCACTCCATGCGAAGTTCAAAAAGAAGAAAAAAAAATCCTATTTAAAAAGCCATAAACGTCTGCTGACATAAAGCCCCTACACACAGCAGCAGCATGACTCTAAACCAACAGGTCTGAGGTTTCTCCTGCAGTACAGATTTCAAATTAACCCCAAAACGTTGCCTTAATCTGCAGCAAAGGCAGCCCGTGTCCATGGGAAATGGCAAGTTTAAGCTGTCAGATCCAGCCCCACTCACCTCCCTGCAGGTATGTTTTCTGCCGAGGCGCCTGTCGACAACAGAGCTAATGACCGGCCACGCTCACGGGAGATGTGGCCAAGTTCAGGCTGCTGGCGAGACTCGGACTCTTTCAGGGCTTCCACGGCCACGTTGGCTCGGCTGCCCAGCACATTAAAACCAGCTGCAGATCTTGGTCCAGTTATTAGCCGTGCGCCTGGGTAGTGAGGCATACTTGCTCGGGCTGACCCTGAGCTGCGGCAGTGCGCTGTCAGCTCAAACCCCAGCCGGCTTTCAAAGAATGAAACAGAAACATCAGACGCTGCCTGGATGCCTGAATTATTTCAAGCTCTTGCAGAGCACACAGCCTTAAGCATTTCTTTTGGACTCAATTCCCCCTGGGTCCTTTTCTCCGCTTTCATGGGTAGCTCTGCGCTGTAATTACAGTTCCTTGATCCTCGGAGATAGCCCCGAAAGAAGAGCGGCCTTTCTTTTCCTGGGTGAGGCAATGAGATCTTACCCCAGCCTCGGCTGTGCTCAGCCAGCGGCCAGTCCAGAGGTCCTGTCTAAGAGGTCAGTGAAAAACAGCAAAAAATAAAAAATAAACCAAGCTCCTTGTCAGGAGGCTTGAACGTCGACAAAGACGGTTTTGTTTCCATTGGAACATTTACAGCCTGCTTCAGTCTGCAGACCTCAAAATTATTACTTTTTGCCCCAAATGCAGGGCATTTGACCTGTTCCAGTGGCATTACCTGCGATGTCCCTGGGGGTCCCCAGAGCCGAGCCTGCTGCTAACCTTGGGGCACCCACTGTTTGGACAAGGGAAATAGGTCGCCTCTTCATTTTCTGAATAACACGGGTCTAATGTGCTTTTGCCACGAAACCTGAACACTCGAGTAGTGTTTAGGTGAGCGGATCGGTTACTTTTTCAGGAATGTACACTTAATCCCCGAAGAGCGCCCTGAGAAGCATAAGGAGGCTGTGTGAAACCCCGAGACGGAGAGCGCGAGGCTCTGCTCACTTCGGAGCCGGGATTGCCGGGGGGAAAAGGATGGGGGAAAGTGCTGTGGGCTGGGCTGCGGCCCCACGTTTCACAGAGAGGAAGCAAATGGCCGGCTTGTCATTAACGGGGACAGACACACGTTGCCTTCAGCGGGGTTTTGGATCAAGCCCAGAGCATGAACCGGAGTGCAAGAGGGGAGAGGCCCAAGCGAGGGGATTAGCTGGCTGGGTTTTGAAAGGAAAGCAAGAGTTTTAATAACAGTACTGCATCCCCGGGTGGTTTAGGGGGTCCACATACACACAGCGCTTTGCAGAGGCCTGGCATGCTGAAATATCAGGGGCTATTCAGCGTGGCGAGGGCTCCCCGCTCCGCAGCTCGAGCTGCATCGGGACCAAGCACACCGCGAGGGCCGGCCCTTTGCTACGGCTTCTCCTCCATCCCGGGCCGAGCGCTCACCCAGCAGGGTGCTTAGGCGAGCGGGGCGGCCGGTCCGAGGGGCCTGGTGCCGGCAGCGGGTGGCTTGGCTGTACGGGGCGGAGGAGTTGCGCAAAGCGCTCAGTTCCTCACGGTGAGCGCGGGCAGTAATTGCTAACCACTGTGCATTGCTATCGGTAACGTGACGATAAGCATCAGAGGCCGTGCTGTGAACTTCAAAGCGGTTTGCGTATTAGGGGCAGGGTACCCTCGCTTTCTGCAACAGTTGCTGGAACTGAGAGTCTGTGATTTCTTTTAAAAAAATAAAAAATCTTTCAAAATAGCATTCGAAATCACCATAAAGTGGTTTGAAAGACCTGTAGCTCAAAGGGCTCCAGAGCAGTTTAGGTGGCTGTCTGCACACTCTGGCAGACACAGAACTCCTTTTGTTGTTTTATTATTATTATTTATTTATTCAAATTCATGCAGCCAACATACTGTTACAACTTAAATGGACCGTAGTAACAGAAGTGGACGTAAATGATGGCATGGTATACCTTACAGGCCTGGGGTCTTGCAGCTATTATATATAAATTGTATATAATGCAGCTATTGTATATAAATTAATAGCACTGTCACCTCTTTGTGATCCGGAGAACAGGTTAAAATACCCTGGATAGTAGGGAAGGCTTGGATAACGCAAGACATGTTGGCCAACAGAGAAACCCCACCTTTTTCTGCAGATCCCAGGTACAGCCTGGCTGTGTGCAGCTCCAACCTGGGACACCACAGCTCACCCAGTGAGTTTTCCGTGGTTGGGGACACTGCTTCCAGGTGCAAGGTGGCCCCAGGTGCAGCACAGCTGCAGTCACACGCTGGTGCACCGGAGCTGGGAAGTCTGGCTTGATTTGAGCTGACTGCTTGGGGTCTGCTTGGGTATTTCTCCCCTCTGCTGGGCAAATGTGGTGGCCAGTTAGATTGCCCCAGCTGCGCCCAAACAACCAGTCAAGACCCAAAATCTCCCTGTAAGGATTTTAAGATCAGCATCCGGCGTGTTTAATCCTTG
Organism: Anser anser; assembly: GCF_964211835.1. Classification (NCBI taxonomy): domain Eukaryota; kingdom Metazoa; phylum Chordata; class Aves; order Anseriformes; family Anatidae; genus Anser; species Anser anser. Next base: position 96,446,485 of record NC_139720.1, read on the forward strand.
CGTGAATCCTTGTCCTGTCTTTGCAGTTTGGAAAGGCGCCCTGGGAAAATCCCATTCGCTGCACACCCGAGGAATCATTGAACTGGCAGGAGCTATCACCTGTGGCACGGGGCGGTCTCCCTTGGCATATATTGGCTATGGGTGCTACTGCGGACTGGGAGGACAAGGCTGGCCTAAAGATAAAACAGACTGGTAAGAAGAACCTTAGCTGTGTGTCCAAAAGCACTGCAGATCTCCTTGCTCTTCCCTGCCTGTACTCCTGTTCCTCCAAGGACTCGTTACGGAGGGAGCTTAGTATATGTCAACAGCACTGGGCAATTGTGAGAGAGGAGGCATGTACCACCTGGTGTAAGAACGAGGCTTCAGCCGCCTCCTGGATGAGAACTTTGCTCCGGGGAGCTGGCCCTATGGGGTGGAGGGCAAAGGAGGAACCAGGATGAGAGTTCCTGAACTAGCTGCGTCTTTATGCACAGAGAGGGCAGTGACCAAGATTGTTTGGACGGTCGTTTCACCTGGTCCTGAAAATGACAGGGATGGGAACTTTGCTGGTTACCTTCTGGAGGAATCCAGATCTTTGTGACGGGTGGTCAAACCTGTTGCCTTCATCGCCTGTTAGTTTACACTAAATCAAGCAAGGACAGCGGCGTAGAGCATGGTGTTATTTTCCCCTTTCTTTCTTAGTGGGGGATACACTGTGCTTTGTATTTCCAAGGCTAAAAACGATGAGTCTGTAAGGTGTTACAATGAAAGGATTCTTTCTTGTACTTTGCCGCCAGCGTACATGTAAATCTTTATCATGATGGGCTCTGGGGTGCTCTGAGCCCTTGATTTGCAATCTCATCTGGTTTAAAACCTCAAAGACAGAGCACACAGGTCTATCTGCTTTTATCTGCAGTCAGCAAGCCAAGAGTTACCCATACACAAGTGCTGCTTTTTGCAGGAGGGAAGGCAGTGTGTAGCTCACTGGAAAGGAAGCTGGCTGACTTTTCCAGTGTACCCAGCTCTTGGAGACATTGCATATTTCTACCAAATCAAACTTTGAATAGGGAAGTGGCAGGACAGAAGAAGGGGAAAAAAAAAGAAGGGGTGAAGGGGAGAGAAAAGATGCCAAGGCTAAAGGCCAAATTCTCTGTGGGTATAAAGCAGCAAGTAGCCATTTAAGCCAGTAGAGCTCTTTTCATTAATGCAGTGGGAATTTCCCTGCCAAAAACCCTCTCTTCATATCCCTGGTTTATATGTGCATGGCATCTATGAAACAGTGGATATGGGACTTGCAAATAATGAATGGCCGGCCACAAAGTGTTATAGGTGTCAGGTCTAGAGATTTCTTTTCATTCTCAGTTATATCTCTTGATCTACTTATAACCATCTAGAACCATGCCTATAAACATGTTTATTATTTTCATTATCTCTTTACCAACTCTTATAACCAAGCCTTTAATGTAAAATATGACTTCACTCATTTGGAGTACTTCATTAGCTGAAGGCCTGAGTGGAGTCACCTAGAAGCTTTTTTCCACAGATGTTCAGTGACTCCAAATTTAGGCAACTGTGGGAGATGAAAGTGCTCAGAGCTCCTGAAAAACAAAGTAAAATCTGATCTGGTATTCATCAGTGTGGGTTTCTGCTGCTGTTTGATTTCTATGGGACGTGGATTTTGTCCTAATGGCAGAAAATAGGGACTCTGCAACTGGAAATGACTCAAAAATATCAGATAGATAGTTTGTAAAAAGGAATCTCAATCATTTAAGTGCATTCATTACTGTTGCTTAGCTGAAATATTTGGTTGTGAAAACAAGAAAAATACATATTTTTTTTAGTTAGGTTCTTAGTTAAGAATAATTGGCAATGACACACTAGATTTAGCCCTAAAAGTTTCTAATTTATGTTCACTAGAGGAATCTTCTGATACCTGTTAGTGCAAACTACTGCAAAAATCAGAGTGGCTGAGTATCCCATGCCAGTTAGTGACCACATTATTTTCCATATTTACCATTCTAAAAAAGTGTGATGTGGAGTGTCAAAGCTATATGCTTTGAGTGACAAATACTGGTGGAAATGACTCACCCCTTGACACCTCTTTTGTTAGGGCCTCAGTAAAGAACCTAGGAGTGATTTTTCTTGTGAGTAATTCAGTCAATCTGTCTAGACAGGTCTAGAGTGTTTCTAATCACCTCTCTTTCATGGGGAAAAAAAAAAAATAGTGTGTCAAGTAGGTAATCCTTTTATGAGGTTTATTCCACACACTGACTTAGATGTAGTGTTGCCAGTAATTACCTTTTCCCTTTTGTTCCACTCTTACAGACCCTTCACTTCAAGATATAATGACATCTCTTCTCCATAAAGTCAATAGATACGTTTCTCCTTCCCGGTTCTATTCCCTGGATTTTTGCACCACAACTGAAAGGAGAGCTGCTATAATGCCTGCATTTACCTGGACTTGTAGTCCTATTTATTTATTTTTATCATCCTGGAAATGTTGCCCCTGCACTTCTGCCTGGGATTTCCAGGAGGAAGCATGGGCACCCCCATTTATGTGAAGCAAAACCATCGAAAGCCCAAGCAAAGGTATTTAGGCAGTGCTCAGCTTGCACTGAGCAGCGTTTTGTAAAGCAGGACATAAAGGTGCTCAGCACCTCCCTTGAAACACCGACACCACGAGAGGCAGGGTGGCATATGTGGCTCATCCAAGTCTTGGCAAACCCACACAGAAGAGTAAGATTTCCCTTCAGCTACTGGTTTAAAGCAAAGCGCAGGGGTGGCTGTGCTGTTCAGATGACAAACACAACGTGACAAATTCTTACCTTAGCAGCATTTGCTCACTGCAGGGTCAGGCCAGCCGAAGCTGTCTGTAGCCATTAGGGCTGTCCGCTCACACAGGTGTGATGAATGGGTTGCTTACTAATACAGCTGAGTTTGTTTTTCGTGCTTGTTGACCAACGCTCTGCTGCGCTGTTTGCACTGGTCTGGCAGAGCATTAGCAGGTTTTTAAGAGCTTTAACACCACATTTTGACCCAGGTGCAGAAAACGGCTTTTCCAGACAGGAAGGGCCATCTGAAGATGGCAATAGGATGGCAGGTTTCCTCGCTCTTCATTCCTTGGCAGGTCTTTCAGAGCATCTGAAAGATGCTTGTAAAATATGAGCTAAAGCCTTCTCTCTCCGTGTTGGTGTCAGCCACATGTCACCCTGCTGCCGTTATGGGCATCAGGAGGAAAACGTAAGTGGAAGGAGAACTGTGCCCCAAATCCTGTGGCTCTGCAGAGTTTATGCAATCACCTGACTTCACAAAGCCAGCTAAGGAGCGTCTTCAAGAGCTATCACACCTCTTTAGTGCTCATTTGGTCATCTTTGCCTGATTTGCAGACCATCTTTCACCTCTTCCAAGATCTGTTCCCACAGATCTCTCTCTCCTCACAGGAAAACTTTCAGATATGTATATCCCATGGGGTTTATTCCCATTCTTAAGTCCTTTGAGGAGGTGGCGTGGAGGTAGATACTCGTCTGCTGCTGTTAACTTCCATTTCACTGCGTTGTGAGTGGTCTGGTTGTAATCATCTCACCAGTTTCATCTTTGCAGGCGGAGAAGAAGAAGGGTGTTGGGTTTGCAGACTCATCTGTGGGATGAAATTGCTACTTTAACTACTAAATCTGTCAGTCAGTAGGGAAAGCACACCAGTCTGAATTCAGGATGTGTATAAGCACAGGGCTTACACGAAAGCTAAATTTTATCTGACTGGCCTGATTCTCATGTTTCTTTAACATGATTTACCTAATCTAGTTGCAGTGATTTTATTAGGGTTTGTATCAGTGGTAGATTTTGGTTTTTGCACTTCAGATCTCTTTCTTCTTGGCTTTATCACTTCATGCAGCCTACTGGCCTTCATATCCATAAACCAGTTTCTAAAAGGGCAAGAATGGTTCTGCAGCAGAAGGTGATGAAGTCTGTGATGTTCCTGAGCTCTCAGGTGAAGTGCTGACAGCTCTCAGTGGGTCCTCGGAGAAGCCCCACTTTCTGCACAGGGGAGCTTCATCCTTCTTGCAGCATTGTTCTTTTTTTTCCAGAGGGATATATAATGGTGGGTCCCAGAGTGCATCACAGAGCTTTTTATTGGCTTTTCAGATGCGTTGTCCTCAGGCCTTGAAGATGACAAACAAGGTCTTCAATTAGACCTCATCAACATCTTGAAGAGGTGCACATCTAGGACTTAAGAGCTTCTCTAACAGCCTTCTGCTCCTCATTTCTCCTTGAGGCCAACCTGCTTCAGCACTTCCCAATTACCAGAACAGTTCCTCCGTGGTGTCCCTATGGTCCTGCAGGGACAGCTTCTGGAAGTACAGGAGATCACTCCACCTGAGCTCCAGACTCTGACCTCTCATTCGTGCTGTAACAACCTGTGTTATCTACCATAGGAACTCCTGAAGTGCTAAATCATTTCTTTTAATGATTTTCATCAGTCTGTTTATTTTAATTTAATCAGTCTATTTTAATTCACTAAGCTACCAGAATAAAATTCAAGTGGGGTGAAGTTTTCCTATATATCCTGAAGTAATCAATAGTGGGAATTATCTCACTGAGTACAGTCTGTAGTGCAGATATCAGTGGCTGAGCTAGTCACCCTAAGCCCCCTCTATGGTCAAAGAAGAGCAGTCAGTATCTGCAATGCTTTTCACCTATGTTAGATCTATGCAGTAGGATAATATGAACCGTGCCCTGGGCATGCATAAAGGGAGCCTAGGTCAATCCTTTACACGTAGATGTTTACAGCTAGGGGTGTAAAGTCTGAATCCCACCTTTGAGGGTCTGAATCCCACCTTTGAGGCTGATGGGTTTGTAGCCAGCTGCTCATTGAAGCCAAGGAAGGCAAAAACCATCCTGACTCCGGATTCTGTGTTGGGTCCAAGCCCAAACTGGTGAGCCATGGTCACGCACCTCACCGTAATGCTTCAGCCCCCGGCAGTGAGCGGGATTACCATGTCCTGGGTATTGGCCACACCTTTCTTTCTGGGGACAAAAACCGCAGGGCAAGAAGAAACATCATGGTCTTGGGAGCAAATATGGCATTAGCAAGCTCCTGAGCTTTCACGGAGATGCCAGGACACTCTGCTCATTAACAATTTACTGACAGAGCCGTCATTAGCGGTGCCTGAGTGGAACACCCCTGCGGCACTTGGAAACCCCCCAAGCAAAACCTTGCAGGGTGCCTAAGCCCAGACTCTGCCTTTTTTTCTCCCTAAGGTGCTGCCACAGGCACGACTGCTGCTACGACAAGGCGGAGAGAGAGGGCTGCAGCCCCAAGGTGCAGAGATACCAGTGGGAGTGCGAGGAGAAGGCCGTGCAGTGCGGTAAGGAGGCTGTCGCCTGCATCGGGTTCGGTTCCCTCCCTCCTTCCGGGGAGCACAGGCTGACATAAAAGCTCCGTGTGCCTCAGAGGTGGGTCTGTGCATACCGACCTGGTTTTAAAACTGCTTTGGGCATCCTTCGTTCTCCTCTGAGCTCTCTTCCTGTTCCTGGACAGGTAAGGTAGGGCGCCAGCCTTGTGTGGGACTCCAGCCTGAAGCCCTCAGGTTCCAGCAGGATTTTGAAGCTTGCAGATTTGAGTGCTCTCGAGTGCCGCAGGCACATAAAGCGTGTGTAGGCTGTGCTCAGCTCTGCAGCTGGTACCCAGTCAGGAAGGTCTTGAATTGCACAGTCACAGCCCGTCAGTGGCTCACACCAGTTTGTTTTGACATACACCAGATGACTCCAGTCTCAGAATTTGTCACTTCTATTTCTAAGTCTTCCAAAAGTCCCTGATGGTAAAATCCATTGTGGAGCTCCTTGGAAGTTTGAAAAGAAATGTGAGAGTAAAACCCGTCCCCGTACCATCAAAGCTATTGCTTGAAGACTAAATGATTATTTCTATTTTGTTAGAAGATCATATCCTTGTAGTGCAATCCTCAACCTCTCCAGCAGCTGAAAACCTGCCAGCAGATACAGGATGTGGCACAACATATCCACAGTAGCTCCTGTCCGAGTGCCAAAACAACCTATTAAATAGAGAGTGCTGGCTGAGGAATATTTTGCTAAAGTCATAACTGCTCTCCCTCTCATTCATCCGTATTTCCATAGCTGTCTGATATTTTCTGCTAGCTGTTTTGATATGTAACTATTTCATTTTTTTGCTGTGAAGGAACAACCCCAGTTGTAGATGTAAGACTTAAAGAGTCCATGAGATGTGCCATGTTAGCCCCATAAAAATGCACAGGGCTGTACTTGTTCCAACCTGGCTAACAAGTGTTAGTTAAACAAATGCCATTAATTCCTTAGCTATGGCCAGGCAGGGCCTCATGAACATCCAGCAACTGTTCTCCACGAGGCTTCAGCAAGCTTCACTTCCTCTTACATCCACCACAGGGAAGAACAACAGAAACGTGCCCTGAAGACAAATTTCCTAGGCTGCAGCACAGCAGGTTTTACTGAGATGTGAAGGTGTAATGTCTGATTGCGTTCAAACTAAAGGAATAAAGAGATTTCAAGGCATGTGTGCTGGGCCTAGAGGAATGATGTCCGGAGAAATTACAAGCAAAACTGCTTTCACTGTCCATGCTATGCAAGAGGAAATCGTATGCCTGTGGCCTGGCACTATGTCATAAACACAGGTATTTTCAGGGAAATGAAACAGAAACTCATTTTACCTGGGACTTCTCACATCTTTTGCTGCTGCTATGCAGTTTTGTTTGTGTAACGAAAAAAAATTTGGCAAAACCATATATTTCAGTCCAGATATGCCATCACATGTAGGTGAATTCTGTTCAGTAAATATCCGGAATATAGAAAAGGCTGTAAGCTGCTGGGGCTGGTCAAAAAAAAATCTTTGTACTCTCACAGGACTGGCTGCCAAGTCAGGCTCCCGTACTGATGTTAGGCTGACAGTGGTTGGCATGGCATAGGGAGAACTCAAGGAGCAGAGGGCAGGGAGAAAACCTGAATGGTAGCTAAGCAAAAAATGGACTTATTGCTGAGTCCTCACGAAGGGATCCCTTAAAATGTTGCTGGTAGGTGTGTGATTCTCTTCAGAATAGCTTAAGAAATTTGGGCTCATCTTATTTATCAGATATAGGGTTGATCCAGCAAAGTCCAGTGAAATCTGGAAAGATTTGTATGCACGACAGTTGGTTTTGGATCAAAGCCTGTGTGCACTGACATGAAATAATGCTTTAAACTCTGCCTAGCGCAGGGTTTGGAGGGAGATAGAAAATCTACGGGAGCGGCCTCATATAAACAAGGCACTGTGCTTTTAAGTAATATTAGCTAACAGCTGCATATAAGCTACCTCGAGGTGGGATGGGCTTCATTAACCCAAAATCAGTCACTTGCAATGGAGCCACCTGAGCTAGCTGCCTTGATGCTCTCTGTGGTGTTACCTGGTCATGCAGTTGTATGGCTGTGTGGTGTATAGCTCCATGTGTAGGGTTTAGATCAGGCTCTGCAGCCCATGACTCACAAAAATCAGGTAGCTGACCCTGCTGCCGAGTCCTTCAGCTCCTCTGCTGTGATCAAAGAGGTGAGAGCAACTCACGGGGCATGACAGAAGGGTGCCTGGCAGGTGCTGCCATGGCCTTGGGTTTCCAAATGTCCAGTCCTCTCCTGAGAATGGTCCCTCTGGGACACTCTTCTGTTCAAATAGCATTTTTCTTTTGAAACTGGTCTGATCTGAAGAGGGAGGAATAAAAGCTGGCTTAAGGAAAATGGAGGATTTTTAGCTCAGGCTAAGCTAAAATAATTTTCTTTTTTAGCTTTGGTCGCTGAACTAAAAACCCATCGTTCACACAGCTTCGGAAGCAGGGAGTGCTCTGTGCTGGGCACATCTTATAGGCATTGCCACTTTACATTCAGCTGCCACTTTCTGATGCTCCTGGCCACAGTTAAGGTCAGACCCACTGACAGAGAGGGGATGGGGAGGATCAGATCAGATCCACACACAACACAACACGTTGGTCCTGCTCTCCTCCTGCTCACGCCGATGGGGATTTTCTGCGTAGCAGCTGGGTAACCTCCTTTGCCTCCTCCCACAGCCTGTGTTCCCCAAGAACCACTTTGTTAGGGACTTGCTCGCTCTTCAAAGTGTTTCCTCCCTTGGTCCAGCACAGCATCCCTCATCTTCTGTTCACATTTTCTTTTGCAGATAAAGTGACAGACCGATGTGAAAAAATGGTGTGCCAGTGCGACCAAGAAGCAGCCAAGTGCTGGGGAGAAGCCCCTTACAACCCACTCTTCACCCTCTGGCCAGACTTTCTGTGTGGACGGACTCATCCCACCTGCCACTTCAGCTACGGGGGGGAAAAATAGTCTTGTTAGAAGCTTTCCTCTAATCTGAAGGCACTGGAATAAAAATTGTACCTCTTTTCCGTGAGCTAACAATGGTGTGAGAGAATTTCTGTCGGGTAAGGGCTTGTGGGGAAGAAAGACAGGGCAAAATGTGTGCCTCTTCCAAATACTGAAGTAAGGATAAAATCTGATCCTTTCTGTGCGAAAGGTGAGGACTCCTGTGACACTCCAAGCAGATCTGTGCTGAAACTGAGTGTTGTCAGCAGTGTAGCAAGAGCACATTGCCAGTCGCCAAATGGCTTTTTTTGTCCTTTCACACAGCCTGACCTTCAGCTCCCACACAACTGCACATAATCTGGAAAATATGTAGAGACTTCTGCCAAACTTTTTTTTTTTTTTTGGTGTGTGTGTGTTGTATTTAAAAAAAAAATCTCAGAGAAAAGAGATACTGGTTTCTGAAGACCAGAATCATGCCAGTCTGGAAGTACAGTGACCCGCTGTATTTTCCTGGGGCTGCAGGAGGATCGGGAGCATCACAACAGGAGGAAGCCTCGTTATGCCTTACTTGCAATCAGAGGAGTTCTCCTGGCTGAGCTGCTTCCTCCCGAAAGGAAGAGCAGAGCTCTTGCCCTGGGCAGGGCTCCAACCCTTCTTGCAGACTGCGTGTGTGTGTTTCTGAGCCATCTTCTACCTCTTGTTCTTGCCCCACAATGCTGGGGATGCTCCTGGGGAGCGTTCAAAGGTACGCAGAGTTGCACTGGGACGTTACTGGTGCAAGACCAGCAAATATTTCTGACTTTAGCCAGTAGGCACACCTCGCCAAGGCAGAAGAGCACGTTCCTTGCCTGCCACACGTTTCAAACCCTGATGTGCTGCTCTCCTGTACCGGTGTTGGCACAGTCCCCTGCCACTGACCGCCTGGGGATCAATTACTGTCACATCAAGGGACCAGGGCAGTGGAGAACATTACTCATGACAAGCAAATCTTACATCTCTCCTTTTTCTTAAAGCTATTTGAGGCTTAGATAGAAGCACTGTATTTCTCTCTGGAAGAGTAAAACAAAACCCCGTTTTGTCAGGCAGGGGTAGCATTCAAGTGGGCCTTCTTTGCCTCTTTGTTGCAGGACTGTAGGCTGGAGCAAGCCCACGGGACAAGAGCCTCTGTACTGAGAGGGGGACATTCCCAGGCAGATGGGAACACTGGCTGCACCCAAAAAGTGACACATTCTGGGCAAATGCATGGCGCTTCCCTCAGGCAGGTGTTTTTGTGGCTGGAAGCCTTCCTTCTGTCCACTTTGAAGCACTGCTGGCAGACTTGGAGCATCTCCAAATAAGATGTAATGGCAGGGAAAGACCCAAGGTACCTCATCAGAGCCTAGATTCAGAGAGATGTGGCCAGACCAAGTGGGCCCTCAGCAGGTGACAACACAAATTCCTTTATGAAAGGCTGTTTTGCTCCTCGCTGCAGGTGGATGTTGAATATGCCACTGCAGCTGTCAAAGCTGCAGGAAGAAGAAACATACTAGAAAAAGAAAAAATGCCAAAAGCAAGACGTATGAATGCAAAAACTTTTATTACATCTAGAGCTTCCTTTTTGGCTTACAAGTTCCACATTTAGCCTTTGCATCTTCCAGTGATTCCTGTAGCACTGCAGATCAAGCTACGCTGCAAGAAAGAAAGAATAGAAGAAGTGAGCGATATGACATTAGTACAACACAAGAAACTCTCCCGAGGCTATCTGGCAAAGTGAGAGGTTATAAACTCTGTTTGCTCAGAGGGTTTGCAAAGGGATGATGCTGTGTGGGCAGAATCAGCCTAGGCTCTACTCAGCAAGGCTGGGAGGGTAAGAGGGAGCAGAGCTCCTGGCTCTGTCCCTGTCCCTGTCCCAGCAAAGCTGGCCATCAGGTGGCGGCAGCGCTCCAGTGAAGAGCAAACACAGCTCTTCGTGTTTGTTTGATTGATTGATTTCACGGAATCGCAGAATGGGTTGGGTTGGAAGTTTAGGTTGAGTAAGATTTTTGAGTTCCGGAGAAGAAAGAAACAAAATGAGCTTTTCAAAAGAGTCCCATTTAGCAAAGCGTCCAGTCAGCTGAGCTCATCCTGAAATACAGACTGCATCTTGGGCTGCGCCAAAGGGAAACTAAACTTGTGGCAAAGTCCAGCATTCGGTGTCAGCTTACTGTTATTAGAACAGCTGCCAGAGCTGGAAAAAAAGAGGCAGTTGCGTTTTTGGATACGTCAGCTTCTCCCTGGGTCATTTATTTGTGTAATGAAAATGTCTGTTTTACCCTATCTGAGCACTTGATCTAATAAAAGATATTACTGGGCTTTACAAACCACATCTCGTGTGTGTACTTTGTCCATTAGAGGCTTTCTGTATGCAAGCATGACAAGACTACTGATATAAGTGTGTAGTCGGTGGGAGAAAGAACCATTCTTCAGGATAAACCCCAAAGAACACAAGCAGATCCAGGAGGACTTGGTTAAAAGGAGAAAGAGTGTCTCACGGAACAACTCTTTGCTAAAGGTGGCAATTAAAGAAGATACTCTTTTATTTATAGGTAACTCACTGGGCCCATACATGAAGGTCTTTCCAACATAACCAAAGAAATACCTGCAAAAGAAATGGAATAGAGGACCAGCCCTGGCAGAGTTTCATCCACACTGCATGCTTCCTGAACCAGACACCTGCTCTGACCAGAGGTAAGTAAATGGCTAATTCCTACTCCAGTTAAAAAAAGGAAAGAGGTGACCAGGGTCATCTTCCTACCAAGTAATGCCAGGTTTTGTTCTGTGCTCCATACCTTGGTGAGAGCCTTGCTTCATGCAGAGGGCACACCTCCTTAGCTGCGGGGTTAGAACAATTATCAGAATCACCACGCCTCCGATGCCCGCCGCCACAACTCCGATGATCGTTCCAATGGATTCTTCGATACCGAACAGGCCTGGGGGAGAAGGAAAGGCAGAGAGAGCAGCATAAGATATCTTTCAGGCACGCGTATGCAATGCAGTTAGCACATTTGCTGCAGTGTCTGTAGGAAAGCTTCTTGCCATGACAGTGACTGTAACGATGTCTTGTCTGGCATGAAATCATTGTCTTCCACATGTGAGAGAACGTATTGCACGACGGAGCAATTTTTTCCATTCCTATGCATGAAGCTGCTATGCTTTCTGGGGGTTTAGGGACAGGATAGCCCCATCTCCCTAGCAGTCTCCCTTAACAACCTGGTGCTGTTATGGAGCAGCACCCAAAGGTGGGCAGAGCTCCACTGAAGCCCTTTCTTTGACTTGTTACTCTTCGGGGCTGTTGCATGGTAGAGATAGGATGATCCCATTTTCTTTGAGATAAGAGCACGTTGGCCTCCTAGCTGCACTATTTATTGTGACTGAAGGATGATTCAGGAAGAACCTTTGGTTAGGTGGGGACACTAGACCCACCTAGTTATGGGATGCATCACGGAGAGCACCTGCCCCACAGCACAGCCTGCCAGAGGAGGAGACTCTCTGTGAGAGGGAACTGGGCACGCAGTGGCACAAGACTGATCTGAACAGATTTTATGTGACTGCCCCCTGGTAGGCATTCTGCCATGTGACTCATCCAGAAAGGATAATAAAAGAATACTTTAAAAGCCTTCCAGTTTCATCTACAATTACAGTACGATCAGGCATTCATTACATATCTCTAAGGGGTTGCATTTAAGCTTCACTAGAAAATCTGGATGCTGTTGCTACTCTATTGGCTACAAGAAAAATCCTGAAATCTTATCTCAGTTTTAATCGGCCCTTAATGAGTTTAACTCAGGACACCTACCACTGAGCTACACTGAGGCAATTCACTGAGGAAAGGAAGAAAGGGTCTGTACAGGACATCACCAACTGTTCTGCTCCCCCATTTACCTTCTCTTTTTCTCTTAACGTAGGTGCTTAAGACAGACCCACCAATACCTTCATCTCCATGCTCCGTCACCACTCACAACCAGAAGTCAAACCTATTGCACAGGTGCTGAGGAATTCATAGACAGATTTCCAGACATCTGGTCACTTGTTCACAGGAGAAGCTGCTACCTTGCTGAATAGATGGACATGCAGTCGCTCACCAGTAAACGAGCTGTAGCTCAACAGTAAAAACCCAACCTGATCTTCCCACATACAGGGAGGTGTCCTGTAGTTGAAATTGATTTGGGGGGCTGCTCGTTCATCAAAAAGGCAATGAAGGTGGTGTAGAACCATCACTTACCTCACTTCAAAATATACGTCATCTGCTTCATGTAATGGACAAGTTAACACTGTCATCTAATTTCTCCTTTTAATTTTAGATAAGTTTTTGGACAGTCTGAATTTGTGGCACACTTCATTTCTTGTGAATTATATTTCTCATGTTCTCTTGTCCCTTTAATTCAGGCAGAAATGATGTATTTCATCTTCTCAGGAACACAGAAAGGCAATTATATCGGCCAGGGAGCAGACATTGCACGAGTAACACGCACTACTGAGACTATGAGATCAAGCCAGTGGGAGACCTCATAAGATACATGGCCAAGTCCTTGCAGGGGCATGATTTTCTTGCCTTGTCAGAGCTGTGGTTTAAATTGAGTAGTTGTATAAAAATTAGTAAGGGAAGGATTCAGGCTCAAAAGGGCAAAGGCCTAGTGAAACTCAGTGAGCTAGAAGCTTTGATAATGAACAGCACTTGCATGATTTACTCCTGACAAAGAAAGTGCTACTTTTTGTAAGTTAGATAATAAGATAATAAACCTTTTGATGTTTTGATTCGTTGGGATTGGAATGTGTTTGGCCTATATAAAAAGGAAAGCTTCTTTGACATTCCCAGTTGATAAAGGCAAAGCAAGTTATCTCCATACTTAATATGCCTGGTGTCTATTTGTGAGGCTAAGAAAACAGCATGGCAGTTTTAATGCTACTTTGATTTTAATGTGACTGAAATTAAGCAGAACCAATATAATATGATCCTCGTGTTTTATCGTGGGATTACTTACGTCATCCAGAGTTAAGGAATGAATATGCAGATTAGTGGGTTGGAGAGAAATGACGTCCAAAAAAAAGGAGAAAGTATCTTGTCACCTGCCACTCATAGGGGTTCAGCTGAACAAAGCCTTGAACACAAGAGAACTTGTCTGGCAGTTTCATTCTTGGCACTCACTGATTTTAGTGACAAAATTATTTCTTCCTTTTTTGGTTGTAAATGTCTCTTTTTATAATAACACCTGTGTGATTGTTTCTAGGAGCAAGCCAATCAAAATTACCTAGCCTAACAAACAGAATGACAAATACTACCTAGCAATTACACTCCATGGCACCAGCCCATAGCTGCTAGAGGCCAAGCAGACTAACTTCCCTCCTTCTGCAAGCATGTAGACCAGCTTTGGAGGAGGAAGAGGGAGAAAAGAATATAATAAATAACACCAAATATTACCCAGAGCCCTCCTGATCCTCAGCTTTGTGCCGTCTCCTGTCGCCACCTTCCCGTCTGGAAGTGTAACCTCACAGAAATAGATTCCGTGGTCACCGGTCGTCACATTGAGGATCACCAGGGAGGCATCTCCCTGGGACAAGTCTCCGCTCAGGAAAACCCTAGAGTTATTTGGCAAGATGGTCACGTTGTTTTCTAGCAGGTCCATCTGCCCCTTTTCGTCTTCTTTGTACCACTTCACCGTCAGGTCAGCCAGGGAAGGACGTTGCGGACTGCTAAAGTGGCAATTTAAGACCACAGTTTCCCCCTCTTTGGCTTTTTCCTTGGCTGGTGTTTGAGTCACGAAAATGTGCCATGGCTCAGGCGTCGTCAACAGTGGAGGCTGTGCTTCCCTGTGAGATACAGCTGCACTCTCCTTGCTTGGATTTCCACCACTAACACCAGCATCTGTACCAGAAAAGAGAGAGAGAAGAGGAGGGTTGAGGGCAGTAGGATTATAAGCTTTGTGGCTGTTCCTGACCTGTAACCACAGCAAAGAACGGCTCCTGGATTTAGGACTCGAGGTTGGTCACCATTATGGCAATAGGGATTTTTTCATGGTTCCTGCTTAGGTTATGTTCATGTGTGCAGATAGGTTCACTGCCACATTCAGCCACATTTCCACCTGGAACTCTAACCTCTTTCTTCCCACTCCAAAAAGTCTCAGGGTCTCAACCATTTTCAAGTCACAGCAAAAAATGCATGTCCCCTTGCACACAGACAGCTCTGTTCAGACAAGTACAGTGAACACGTGTGCATCTGAATGCAAGTGTCTGCATCCCGAAATATAATGTGTTAGCTTCTTAGGGGGTTTGGCATGCACTTCCAGTTTCAGGGCAGGAAGTCTCGGGCCCTTGGGAAGAAATCTCCATTGCCACAGACTGAACACTCAGAAGATATTGTCTGCGAACAGGGGGATGGCATCTTAGCTTGCTGCAGGTGTTGAATACTGATGTCTTTCTCTAGAGTGGTGACATGCTCTACTCAGGAGAGACAGATTTTCTAGCACAGGAATTCCTAAAGATGATGCCTAACCAATCTGAAGAGCAGATCTGATTTTCAAAGAGGCTGAAATTGAGGAGTTAGCAGGCTCTCAGAAAATGTAAAAATAAAGTTCACGCTCTATATCCTTACCAGGGATATAAAAGCTTAATGACAGAGAATGAAAGGGAGAAGAGAAGACCTGGAGAGCCAAGGGAAGCTGCAGGTGAGAGGCACTGACTGCAGTATGTTCTGTATCTGTTTTACAAACAGAGCAGGAAAGCACAAACATGGGACTTCATTTTCTGTTTGCCTAGCAGAAAGTTAGTTAAGTCATTCTGCCTGGGCAGCCCACTTTCTGGAACTGTTTTCAACAAGTTAGAGTTCCTGTGGGTTTCAACATGTAGATTTCAACATACACGTTTGATAACTTGAGTTGTTGTGAAAACACTCAGCCTATGAAATAGCCAACTCCATTTTGACAACCAACATCCTGAAACACAGAGAAGATGCACCTGAAGACGCTGTCATGCTATCTTATTTTTAATTAAGAGGACTCCTGTCACTGGGTGACATTTATCCTCTGTGAAGGGATCCCATTATCCCGCTACTCTTTGTTAGAAAAATACAGACGATACGCCTGTACCAGAGATTTAAAGCTGCCTTCCCTCACGCAACTGCTAATCATAGTAGCAAGCAGCCTCGAGCTAGGAGCAATGCAACTGTATCTCATTTCTGGAATCAAGCCTGGGCTGGGAAGATGAGAGGAATAGTTGCTGTCTCAAATCCCCCGCTGGAACAAAAAGAGGGGGAGACAAACTCTTAAAAATAACCCAGCAGCTACCTCCAAGCAAGGGTTCAAACCAATCTTTGGAAAAACTTTCTTCCACTGTTTTATTTTCTTCGAGTAAAAAACGGTCTCCCTTCTTACACGTCGGTGCCCTCTCAAGGACTGCGGATCACTCGGGGAAGGTTTTGATCTCCTATTGTCTTCAGCCTTTCACCGCCGTTCAAAGGGTGTGAGGTGCTATTGTCTGGGCCTGCCGAAGCTTCTCAGTGACAATAGCCTCTGTTCAGCAGGGACAAACGTCTCATGGCAATGGAAAACCAACCCGCTCGCTTGATGACGGGTTTGAGAGTTACTTGAATGCTCCTCCAGGCAAGCTTGTGTACAAAATCACAGTTGTATTCATAAGCTATTATTATTTATGACTTGTATGGCAGTAGCACTGACAGTTTGTGTCAGAAAGCAGGGACTTGCTTTTCTAGGTGTCTCACAAAATGGTGATGCACAGAGTTTACAGTTTAAGTGCCAGACAAGAGATAACACATGGACGCAGAAATATACATGAAACAAAAGCTGGCTATGAAACTGGGCAACCACATAGCACGCAATGTGTCTACTGTCCCCAGATGGCTCACAAGTAGTGCCCACATAAGATGATATGTAGCGTGACTGAAACCCAAGCCACAGGACACAGAAATAAATAAATAAATAAATAAATAAATAAATAAATAAATAAATAAATAAAAACAACAATCCAGAACAGAACATGTTGTGCATCCTTCACAAAATGGTAACAGCTTCCACCACCCTTTTTTCAGGAACGAATTTCCAGTTCCAGGCTGTGAAGTTGGTCAAAACAGGAAGATGAGGGAGAAAAGAGAAGAGCTGGTTAGCTTGTGACTTTCCCCACGCCCCTGTGACAGGATGAAACAGAAACAAGTCACTGCATGCAGCGGACAGAGGTTTGTGCGAGCAAGCTGTCTGCCAGCAGTCCAACAACACAAGGAAGAAGGCCTGGGAAGCAGGACACACGGAGATTTTCCAGAGTTTTCTTGTTTCCTTCCCTGTTCTGTTAATAACCCCATTTCAGCTCCTGTGTGGAGACACCGACAGGCAGCAGGTACTTTTCAATCAGATGAGAAGCAGCTTTAAAAAGCTCTACATCATCAAATTTCTGAGTGGTTGGGAGGAAAGAAAAAAAGTTCACAAGGAGTCTCCTATTTTTATACACCTTGTGAAAACCTTGTGAAAACTCAAGTTTAATCTTGAAGTACAAAGTGTAGTGCAAATACTTTGACAAATGTGTGACAAAGCTGAAGGTAGCTTGACATATTTTGGTTTTGTGCATATTCTGATGTGATGCATTTCATTATTTGTTAAAGCACTTTTGTCTTGAATATTCTTTTAAAATCTCTATTCATCAATCATCTTTGCTGGATACTGCTGCTTTAGCAACAGCAGTGTGTGCCACTGCTACCTTCTTTTCAAGGAACGGCAACAGAATTTCTCCTCTGCTAGAGGTATTCCTGCCTTACCATACACACTCCCTGCAACACAATCATATTCCTTTTAGTGAAGAAAAAGGCATCATTTTCACACAGTCACTTAGCGGCACAGAGATCATAACAGAGCAGGAACAATGTGCTTTGATGTTGCCTCTTGTTCATCACCAGTTTCATTTGCACTGCCTATCAGGAAATAACTGGCCTTGTCATCTGTGTTACCCCACGTCTTTGATTCAATAGATCTATCTTACAGCTAATTAGGAAAATCAAAATGCAAGAGGAGTAGGCTGTATCATTTAATCCCAGCTCTGTTTGGGGTTTTCACTGATAAGGTCACAGCACAGCCTCTATTTTTCTTTCTTTCTTCCTTCCTTTTTTTTTTTTTTTTTTTCTGGTAAGGTTGCAAAACTGGAACCTGCTAGCTCACTGGTATTTAAATACACAATGCCCTTATCATACTGGCATTTGGCAGTATACCAATGCCAAATGCTCTGTTGACTCTGCTTCAAAGCTCTTTTTATGTCAATCGCTTCATTAGGAGAGTGATGTGTAGGTCCCCCTTCAGTGGGTTGTAGGGCTCAGTCCCCCCTGGAGAGGAATGCGAGGCTTTTTGGTGAAAGCTCTTAGGCTAGACAGAGCACAGAGACATACAGCATGGATGATCTTGTCTTGACCTGGAAAAATTATTAGATGATCTAATAGGTCACTGTCATATAAAGTTGCTCGTTCATGGCCATTTTTCAGCCATGAGGGGAGAAAGCTCTCTGGGACTCCGTGTAATGTGACAACATGCTCCACGTTTTCCAGTACCCACAGAGCACCTACTAACCCATCAGCCTACCCTTTACTCCATCTGCAGGTTGGTCCTTTCCCATGTGAGGCCATATTGTTGGCTGTGGCTGAGAAATACACGAGGTAGTCAAGAGGAGGCAGGAGGACAAAAGGAAAGAATAAAATATGCTAGCATAAAAATGCTTCCTAGTCCTGGAACCTCAGATTTCCCTGTTGGTCCCTGGAGTTCACCAGAGCAGCCCTGCAAGCTTCATTTGCCAGTGGCCAACAGCCTCGGGGAACCAGAATGGAGGCTGGAGGTCAGTACCAAATGTGCTCTTTCTTGCTGTGCTTCCTTTCCTTTGTTCAAGCTCAATAAATGGAGAAGAGGTTGAGGACTCAATTTCCAACCCACATAAAAATCCTCACGTGCTGGAACGACCATCTTTCAGGTGGTTTTCTTGGCTTTCAAGCTCAACTTCACACCCAGCTGGTGCTGCGAGGGTGCTTTGCAAGCTCTAGCCTGCTCCCAGTTGGCCTGTGATTAAGTGATCAATGACTGCTCATAGCTTATCTCAATTTATATGACTTTTGCCCTGGGTTAAGTTTGGCTTTCACAGATGGATGTGAGTAACTACCTTGTGTGGATAACTGCTTGCTAATACATCAGAGAACTAAAATAGAAATGAAGGTTCTAGCAATGATGATACACAGCCCTTCTTCTTGAAAAAGCCAGGCAAACTCACACTTTCTGGAAAGATAAATTCCACCCTGGGGATCAAGTCCAAACACGTACTGCTGTTAACTAAATAGGAACATATGTATAAAGAAAAACATGTTTTAACGCAGTGTACAACACTGGATATAGTTTTCCTGCATCCTGGGGAAGCCCTCAGGAAAGAATATTTTTTTGGAAAAAAAAAAAAAAGGAAAAAAAAAAGAAGAGAACCTCTCAATCCAAATTCTAGGAAAAAACCTATATTTCTTCTAATTAAGGAAGGTGTTGTAGTACTCACCCACCAGTAAGAACAAGAGAAATGAAGACACTGCAGATCCATAGAGCTTCCCAATGTGCTGGCTCATCGCTGCTGAAGTATGTGGTCTCACCAATAGTACAAGCAAAAAAAGTAGTGCAGGTGGTATGGGCAAGACAAAATACGTGTGCGCTATTGCAACAGGACCTCACATTCTGCCCAGTGAATGTCACACTAAAGTTACCACCGCGCTCTGCCTGCTGCCTGGATGACAGCCACATCTGAAGTCACAACAATGACTTCCCGGGGGCTGTTCTCATCTATCCCATAGAAGATGCCAAAAATGCTCTGAGAGCAGAGGGAAGATAATTTTGTTTGTTTTGTTTTTGTTTTTTTGTTTTGGCCTCATATAAACCAGAACTCTGGGCCGAGTACAGAATATCCAGGTATTCAAAAGGAGACCTCTCTTCTGCTGAACCCCTTCCTAGTGGAGGTGAGAAGAGAAAGCAAACTCGATTCCTAGCATCCTAGGGAAGTTACGGGAATTTATTATATTTGTGGCTATACACACACTGTGTGTATAGCTAAAATATATTCTTTAAAGTACGGAGCCATACGCTGCAGCCATATGGAGCACGTGCCAGCCCAGCTGGCTGGCTGATGCCTCTCCCAGTGCACCTATCCAGCAGCCTGCTGGCTTTATCTAAGGGCTTTGCTTATCTTTAGCACTCTTCAGATAACGGAATTTCGCTTGATTATCCAGTAGAGGCTCAATTCCACACCCATTAAAACACTTTTGCCGCACATTTCTAAGGGAAGCATCAGTATTTCTGCTTTTCTTGGTATTTAGAAGCAAAAAGGACAGCCCCCCCCCCCCAAACAAAACAAAGAGAAAACCCTACACACCATGAGGAAAACTGTCCTAATGCTACAGCTTTCATGACTAGTCTTCTGACAAATTCTTTGACTTGCATCTTTGCAGGTGGAAGGACTGCAATAACTGTTTCATGAAATTCCACACTTGACTCGCAAAAGCCTACTGACTGAACGATGTCAAGAGGAACAACATCTAGCTTTGACATAGTGACACCTGTATCAATGAAAGCAGGGTTATGGCTGAAGAACCTAGAAGGCAAATATTTAAATGGGCTGGTAGAGTGGGAAGACCCGACCTGGGATTATCAGGAAGGAATTACTCTGAAGAAACTATTTATTAAGTAGGGAGTTGGGACCAAGCGTAGGGCAACATATCACTTTGGTGCAAAGCTGAAAGGTAGAGCTCAAGGCCCTCCTCAAGGAAGTATTGCCAAAGTGCTAGACAGTAAAGAAAGTATCTATGAAAGGAACAAGCCAGGGGAATCAAAAGCAACCAAGAATTTGAGGAGGGAATAACCAGCGAAGTCAGAGGCAGCTGGCACATCGAGAGGAGCTGGGACTGAGTTAGTGGCCATGGCTGGGTGGCAAAGGAGTCAGTGTGGGAAGATGGGTCTGGATCAAAGGCATTCCAAACACTATCTGATGTAAGCCCAAGTATCTGATGCATTTCTAAAAAAAAAAAAAAAAGTGTGTTGTGATGAGCATAAATGGCACGTGCAGTGTGTCCGTTTCATCCTGTAATGGTAACTCTGCTGTGAATCCTCCATGAAACAGGACGTGCCCAAGAAAAGCTGTCCGGCCAGCCAGCTTCAAACCAAGGGAATACAGAGGGTTTTCAGTGTTTTAGTTTAGTGTTTTTGTTTTTCAGTGTCGCAGGCAGCCACCAGCTGAAGGTGAAGCTTCTACCCCTCGCCTAACCCGACACGATTATAGGGTTTCGCTCTCCCCCCTCTAGGGGTCCCTGTGGAGCGGCGTTGGGCAGGCTTTGCCCAGCCCCACCGCCTCCCGCAGTCAGGGAGGGAAGGAAGGGGGGGGGGGGCTGTGTCATCACTTTTTCCTCCTCAAACTTTCCACCAACTCCGGGACGTCCTCACTGAGCTCTCCCAAAGCCTCACAGGGGCTCCCCCCGTGTGTGTGTGGGGGGGGGGGGGATCGCAAAACCCCCTCCGCCTAACCCGGCTCCCCATCGGGGCCGTCCGGCAGCCCCCTGCCGCGGGCGGGCGGCCCCTCTCCCTTCTCTCCTCTCCTCCTCTCCCCGGCCCGGCCTCCTCATGAGCCGCTGGCCCTTGGCAAGCGCCTCCCGCCTTCGGCTCCGCGCCTGCCCCTTTAAATGGCGGCCGCGGCCCCGCTGAGGCGCTTGGCGGGCGCCGCGCCGCCCTCGCCCCCCTCCATGGTAAGCGCCGCCGCTGCCACCGGGCTCTGCGCGCTCCCCGCCGGTGAGCTCCGTGCCCCGGCCCCGGGAGGGGGGAAAGGGGGGGGTCCTGCACGCCTCCGCCGCCGTTTCGGAAAGTTTTGGGGGGCAGCGAGCGGGGCAGGGCCCGCCGGGGCTGGGGGGAGCCGTGGCGGTGCCTCCCCGGCGCTGCTCGCCCCGCGGCTCGGCTGCGGGTTCCGCCGGGCGAGAAGCCGGGTTTGGGCTCTTCTGGGTGGGCTGGGGGCTGGTGGGGCCCGCAGGGGTGCTGGCCCGGCTTGCTGTGGGATTTGGGACGAGTGTCCCCCTGTACTGTAGCTCCGCTGCCCCTCCTGAAGCAGAACCGAGCTCCCAAGCGAATAGCGGTGTCAGGGGGAAGTGCTCCAAAAGCGTGCTTATTTTCATAGTAAGGAATGCAGGTAGTGCTGCTGGCCTCTGTAGTGTTGCATCTTGTACAAATAAACCTTACGGTGTAAATAATAGGCATAAGTATATGTATTTGTATCGTCATAAAGTATGTTGCATCTCTGGGAAGTGCCACATCTGCACGACCTTTCTTGCTTCCTGAAAGGTCCCTCGGTTCCCAGAGGTGTCCTGCAAGTTGTGCACAAGTGTCTTGTGTTCATGTTAGCTCAGCTCTAAACATCTGTGTGGCTCCAATGCCCAAGTCGAGGTGTTGCTGTGGAAATAATATACTCTGATAACAAGGTGGGTAAAAATTAAATATAGCATACGCTGTAAAAAATCAATGAAAACGCTGCCAGTGGGAAGTGTTTCCATGCCGCTCACCTGGATAAATCTAGCACGTCAAGTTTCGTTTAATACGCAGCTCTTAAATGGCTTAACCATCTTCTTATTTCAGCACCTTTCTCCTCTGTTGTCAAATGACATAACCTCGCTTCCTTGTTCTCAGGAAGTTCATGAAGTGGATCATGGTCTTATCAGCCAGCTGCTTGCGGACTCAGAGGAGACGCTTGGTTCGTGCACAGAAAAGATGCAGGTTCCTGCCCAGTACAGTTGGAGTGCTGACTGGAGCTTTTGGGTAACGTGTCTTTTCTTCCAATTTGTTTATCTGTCTGCATCTGTATGTATGTATATGGACTAGCTTTATATCCTCTCTTCTCAGGTTACTTTGTTGTCATGAATTAGTAAAGCGTTCTCCACCCATGTAGTGAGGTAGGTAATTTATCATTATCGGCTTACTAAAGTGTAAGCTGAAACTGAGAGGGGATGAAGTTGTTTACCTGATGTCACGTATCAAGTTAGTGACAGGACTTCTGACTTCCGTGCCCAGTCCTGTCTCCCAGTTCCTTGCCTGGTTCATTGACCTGTCCAATGTCTCTGTATGCCTCTAGAAAGTCACTGATGCTTTTTAACAGTAAGGGCTGAGTTTAATTCTTTATCTTGGATAAGATGTATTTTCCTGGCATCTGTTTGTGTTTTTTTTTTTTTTGTCAGGTGAGCATATGTGTTTTCCACAAGGATAAGCTTTCTGAGTTCTGTATAAAGGAATAAAGGATGGTATTTGTAACTAGGAAGGGCAGAAGGAGCTTGCACGTGTTCATTCTGCTGTTCTCCAAGGTGTTGCCTCACTGAAAATGGAGGGCATTAAAAAATAAACACTTCTTAAAACTCTTTTAGTTTTTTTTGATTTTTTTTTTCTTCAGTATATTGACAGAAGGTGAACTTACAATTGTGGGCTTAGTGTGTGTGTTGCTGTTAGTTTAGTGGATGGGTTGCCCTGTTAGGAAGGTGGCACACTTGGGTGTGCAGCGACAGGTAGGGAAACACCTGATCTCGTGAAAGATTTGGATTCCTCAGAGCTCTGACGGTGTGACTCAGGATCTGCATCAGGTGGCCTCAGTAAATTGGCGTGCCTTAGCTTGTGCATAGGAACATCATCTGGACGGCCATGTCCTTGTCCTGATGAGGTCATCAGAGTGTTCATTGTGCTAAGCAGCTGAAAGATGAAGTAACTCGCAGAGGCCACAGGAAATCGGTGGCAGAGCTGCAAGCAGACGTGTGGGATCAGATTTCCCAGCTTCTTGTTTGAATCTTGTTAGATTTATAAATCTAATTTGCGTGTCTCTTCATCCCTCCTGTTCAAGCCCTAGGGGCTGTCCTCAGTGGTCAGAACACTGACTTCACATCTCAGGTGCTAGCATACATTTCCTCTGAAATGCATGTATGCTTTTAAACTGAACAATAGCCATCTCGAGCCACTACAAATGGGAAAGGCTGAATCCAGGTAGGTCTGAGAATTACACTGCTAGAGTGCTTGGATCATTCAGTGTTTTTTTTCATTGTTCCTACAACAACAAAGATGATATAGGGCATTCTGCCTGTGCCCAGCTGTACCTCTGTATTTGAGTTGGTAGCAAATAATGTTGTGTAGGCACTGTACCTGTCAGCTGAGCTCTCATTAGATAATAAATTAGATTGTTTGTGTACCACTGAGAGTTAGTTTGCACAATCGTTAGCACAGTTGGTATTTTATGTGGGAAAGAAACCTGTTGAGATCTCAGGGTCAGTTTGTTGGACTTAGAGTTAGCAAGGATTTGCTAAGCTTGGCAATCTGAAATAGTGAAGTATGAAGTTTATAACTGTGCTACTGGCTCTGAATTTTTAGCTTTGAGATGCATGCCTAAGGCTAGAAGTTTCTCTGAGCAGGACCTCAGGCAGTGTGTGTGCAGTATACTGTGTGTCCTCACAGTGCCATTTTCTGCCTGTCCGTAACTTTTGTGGGTACTGGGATTCTTCTGTGCTGTGACAGGTACTAAACAAGTGTGAAGCATTCTCTAGTATTTAGCGGTTGCCTTCTATCTATGGTTTATACTCAAAGACTTCAATATTTGTTTGAAGTTTGTGTTTATCTGGCTCGGCAAATATGACCTTGTTCTTAAGAGAATTGTGTAAATACTTGCCTCTTTTAAGACAGTGCTGTGGCTTTGAAGTTCCAGCTATGTGGCTTATGGCGCTGATTAGTTTTAAAAAAACTTCTGTGGATCTGTTTGTAGGAGGCTGTGCTACTCATTTTCTCAGCCTCAAGAAGACTGAACTTAGAAGCAGCAAGAAGCAGAATGTTGCAAATTCAAGGCCAAAAAAAAAAAAGGTGCTTGCATCTTCTAATTAAAACGTTATGTCATTGGCATCTTTCCCTGTTCTTCTAGACAGAAAATGTGTTTTAATAACTTTCATGGCTGATGATCAGCTGCTAAGGATATAAACAAATCATTAGAACTCCCTGAATATTGAGTCACAGTCGATGTGTAGGTGATAACATGGAAGGCAGCTTGTTGCAGTGCCTAAAGCATGTGTCATGAGCACTTGACCAAGGATGATCTTAGTGTCCCGTGGCAGGTGTGGATTTGTTAATGCTCATTCCTACTTTTAAGTTGGTAAAACTAAGGAGCTCTTACAACAGCAAGAGCAGCCTGCAGGAGTGGCTGGATATCAGCTTTGTTGCCTGGCTTATTTGCTTTGAGAGCCTGTAAGTGTCTGACTTTTGTTTGCTCCACGGATTCATTTTTTTTTTTTCTGAGTATGTCCTGTTGCTTCTCTGATGATGGAAACCAAATGTGGATGTTAAAGTCTGACTGGTTTGACTTCAATTTTTCATGGATTTGAGTGGGAGTAGGCAGTTGTGCCATGCCTCTGAAAGTCATGCTAAGTATCACTAATGCTTTATAGGTGCTATGAGCAAATGCAATTAACAGCAGACTCAGATTGGGAGCCTCTGGGTTATAATCTCTTTCCTGACTATGGTGAGTGGGGAGAAGGAAGAGTGGCAGGAGAAGAAGAAAGAGAAGAGAAAAATCTCAGCCTATGCTTGACTTTTTCATCTCTAAAGCAAGAATACTTTGGACAGCGTTATTGGAAAAATTGTGAGAATTAATTTTCTGTACTAGTGTAAGCAATTCTTAAATTATAGCACTACAAACTGCTGTTATGAGACTTACAGATTTTACTGGTACTTGCAGTGCTTCTTTGAGGATGTTGTTTTCATAAATACCCTTTAAAGTGTTGTTGTGAGGATATTTTTGAGGTGTTGGTTTTTTGTTTGGTTTTTGAAGACTGTTCCCTGGAGGTGGACAAAGCTAGACTTTGTCCTCATGGAGGAAGAAAAAAGCTTGTTTGCAAACTTGACCACCTTACTGGAACCTGTAAGGCTTGCATCTACTTTTGATTATATGGTTCTGGTTTTGGCATCTGCAAATGGAAATGATGAAAATCAAAGATGCTTTGGAAATTAAGTTACATATGGAAGCTTTATCTCAAGATTCTGAAACCATTTTTTACCCTTCTTACATTCTTCGTACTGAAATATAATTAAATTTAATATCTTTGGAAGAAGAAACCTGTGAAAATCTTGACTGTTCTCCTATTGTAATGAATAAAAGGATAAAGGTGAATGAGGAAGCTAGTGAAAAGGATCCTTGCATCAAAAGTGAGGATATTCTGTCTGGGAACTGTTGTCTATTAACAAACAGCCAAAGTTCATAGATGTCTGTAATAAGAAGAATGCCAGTGGAAAGAAAGAACAAAAAAGTAAGTCCTTATCTCATCATGAAACGGTAGGTGGAAAGAGTTGTTGAAATCAAATGGGCATCTCAGAAAACTGTTTTTATCTGAGAGGGTTGTTTAAGAGTTTGGAAATGGAGGTGGTGAGGAGGTCTGCAAAAAGAGAGATAATGAGAGATGCTTTATAGAAGAAAACTTGAATGCGATGTAATGTCAGTTTAAAGAGCTGGTCAGTTTCAAGGAGTATGGCAACAGAAGCAAACAAATCATACAGGGAAAAGTAAAATGAGAGGCCTTTTATTTTTCATAATACCAGAACCAATGAGGTTATACAAGACTTGGAAAAGGGTTTTGAAATTTGAAAAACATGGATATGGTTTATGAGAGAGAGCTAATCTGTGGGAAAGTGTAAGTATATATGCCAAGACTGTGATAAACATATGGCTCAAACCCGCACAGGAGGGATGCGGATATATACATCACAATTCAGGTGGTAACTTTTTGTGGCACAGGAATAAGCTGACATACTCTGGGGCTTAAGACTGCTAAGGGCTTGATGAAATATTTCATGCATCTGTAGTTGTTTGAATGCTCCTTTCTGTGCACGCTGATGTTTGCTCCAGGAATGGATTATTGGGTGACTTGTATCAGTGACTATGTTTTGACAGACCAATGTTTAAGGTCCTTGGTCAGCTGCTTTATCTCCAGTATTGTGCACTTGGTATGTTACTTCCAAAGAAAGATTTCTTCTCATCTGTTACCTCCAAATGCTTGGCTTCTGAAGGAGAAACATCACGGCTTGTGACGTCAGAGGAGGTTTTTTAGCTGCCTCCTTGTTTGCTGGTATGAAGCAGCTGGCTGAGGAGGAGAAGAATTAGATGTAGGTCTCCAAAGAGAATAAAATTCCTAAGCAAGCTCTTGCTGTACTTCTAGCTCTGGTATGTCATTTGTTGACCTATCTGGAATCTCTGGAATAGGTGCTGTTTAGCCCTGTGTATACGGATGCAGCATTTTGAAAGGGTAAGGAAAAGGCAATTTGTATTTCTGACTATCCCTTGAACATGGTTTATTAGGTTAGTGGCTGTTTTTGTTTGTTTTTCCCTCTCCCCTCACTTGTTTTCACTCTGGGAATCCCTTTTTGTTGTTGATACAGCTCCAAACTGAGCACTGGAGTAGATCTGACTGCCTTCAAGTTCCAGCCTGTTCTGAACAGCAGCTAGTGCCCTGTCCAAATATACTTTCCCCAGCTGCAGTAATTTGAAGTTGTATCTAATATGCTTTATTACACACCTCTAAAGAATTAGCCCAGAACCTGGTGGGTAACAGATCAGGAAGAAAATGCTTCAGATTCGTGTGATTTCTTTATTTATTTGGACACTGCAAACAGAAACATTGGATGTGCAATATAACTTTGAAAATCGGTGTAGTTAGTGCTGGTTGAGTGAAATCTCCTTTTCAAAATCTGAAATCTCCTGTGGATGGTTAGATGACTTGGGACACATGCTTCCCTTTTCAAAAACATGAGAACGGTAAAGAGGAGTATATGACTTTTCTGTTAAGGCTTACTCTGGAAGTCATATTCTGTCTCATTTCATGGAACAGATGGTTCTGCTCTAATTAAGTTATGTAAAGATTCCTTAGTGATATCAGCAGTATTTTAGAAGTTACATGGAATAAGTGGGCTTCTTGGGTAGTGCTTTTTTTGTTGAAGTTGTTTGTGGAGTCAGTAAAGCCTACAACTGAGGTGTTCTTTCACGAGTTTTAAGTTTGATGTGTTCAGTTTATGTATTTGTTACTGCAACCCACCCCAAATCCTCAAGGAAATGACAAAGTTATTCAGCTTGCTCATAGAGCTTCTCAGATTCTCCTGTTTTCTGCTATTCCTACCCAGCAGGACTCAAGATATCAACGCTTGCAGAGTAAGTGGAGGTCTGTGATCATGAACTGCGGTGCGTATGCAGCTCTGCTTAGCTTACACTGATAGAAATGCCCCCCAGTAGCTGACCCCGTGCATTCCAGTTTTATGTAAGGGTGAAGAAAAATTGTGTATGTTCTTTCTTGGTGCCAATGGTTCAGTCAAGTCTGGGAGCAGCTTTTAATGTAGAAATGACTAAGAGTAAAATTTGCATTTGGTTTCTAAGGTAGAAAAGGAAGAGCTCAAATTAGATATTTCATAAGACAAATAGTTTTGGGGCAAATCTGTGGCAAGTGGTATTTTCCATGTAACTTCAGATGCAGTAGAGCTACTTGTAAGCCTTTTCTCCTACTTCCTAAAAGGATCAAATAAGTCTAAAGAAAAGCAGTTTGTTTTTTTCTTCAATACGTTGTCTTCAGTGAAAGATCAGGTGAAGGAACAGATGCTATTAACAAATAACATTGGCTAATTGTTTCACACGTGTTGTAGGAAGAAATATGAGTCAGATGAAACTGTCGTTCAGAAAGTCTGTTTGTTTTTTTTATCCAAAAAGAAGTCATCTTGACTGAGCTTTTAATTACTACTGCATCATATTAGTTAGTATGCTGATGTCTATTGGAACCTGACAATGTGGTTACAGGGCTTGAGGTTAAACTGGGGAGCAGAGAAATTGTCTGAGCTAAAGGATAACTCTGTGCAGGGAGAGTGACGAGCTCTCTTCCATCACATTGCAAAATTACGTGATGTTAAAATAGTAACTTCAGAGTTCATACAAACACACTTGGCTTATTTGTATTAAGTCTGATTTAGAACTTGGTCTTTTAGATCTTTTTTTTTTAAGATCTTTGTACGTTAGATAAAATTCGTGTTGAGAAGGAGAAAAAAAGGATGACTTGAATCTTTGAATTACATCCTTGAAATGAGGAGAGTATACAGGCTTGCAAATTTTCCCTAAAATGAAAAGGAGCTAGGCACTTAAGACCCTTGTCAATTTGACATTTACTGGTGTCTTGGGAAGATGGTGTGAAGCACCCTCTCTGGTAGAGGCATTGTAGGCATAACTTTACTACCAGGTGTGAGGAAGTTATTGCCAGCTATGGATGGTTTTGATGAGGATGTTGAGTAAGTCTGAGGTTGGACCACTTTGCCTCCTGGAAGCTAAAAGCATTTTAGTTTTCTCTTCTGAGCTGGGGAAGGTATTTTTTTCTATGGAAGTGACCAAATCTCTTGAATGTTTTTGCTTAGCCTTCTTGTTTAAAATCAAAGTGTTTGTTTCATCTGACCTCAGAGGTACTTTGTAGCAGTTATGTAAGTAATTATAGTTGAAACTGAAATCGTTAGCCTTGTTGCAAACTGGTTCACGCTTCCATACTCAGGTGTGTTTAACCAGTTGAAGATGACTTTATCTTATAAACAGGAAATCCCCTGAAACCACTTCACACTTCTGCCACTTCTAAGGCTGGAGCCACACTGGTACCCAGGCTTTGGTGGTGCCTTTCTGAGACCGTTTTGGATCCTCCTGCTCTCTTTCTGGTAGAAGGAAATCGTCAACAAATTTTTCCCTATGGATTTGCCTCTCGATATCTTGTGGCTCCTTTTAGCACACCGACATTCCCCGTGGTGTATCTCAGCTCTGTCTCAGGAAGGCAGGAGAGTTGCCTCGTTTTTCTGGTGAAACCAGTTGGTGTTATTTACCTGTGCAGCTGATCTTGGCAGAAGAACTGTGGGGCATCTGAAGTGCCACCACCCAAGTGCTTAATAGCAGTGAGCAGCCGTGGCTGGTAATGTGGCTGTAAATATGGCCCCATTGTATTCAATTGTCTTGTTCCTTGAGGTGTTCAGATTTAAATCTGATTATATGAGTGACTAAAATGCTTTGAAATCCATTTTTATTTTTTTTTCCTCCTCTCAGCTTCCTCAGCAGGGCTGTATGTAGTAGGAGAGGGATTTCTCTTCCTTGTGAGTCATTAGCTGTATCTTCAGCCAAGTGCCCAAGGGGATCTGCTCACTCCCGGCCCAGCCTCCTACACCTCCAAGTGGATGTAACACAGTCACCTGCCTCTTCTCCTGTGGCTTTGAAACCTCACGTGTATTGTGGCAGCTTTTTGGCCAGTGTTGCAGCTGGGGATGCACGGGTGATGCTGTGCCCCTCCGCACTTCAACACTGGGAGATGCTCCTAAGCCGCGCATTGATTCCTCCCTGGCTGGTTGTGCTCCCAGAATGTCCCCGAACACAAATCGTAGTCGGAGCCTGGCTCCACCTCGCTGCTCGCAGAAATGCAGCAGACAGGTCCCAGGTGAGACAGATGGGAAGGCACAGACAGCACAAAGAAAGCAGAGTAGTTGTGTGCCTACTGTTCCCCTTTGAGGGCAGACAGAGGTCTGACAGGCATGCAGAGCCCCGCATCCTCCAGGCAGCTGCTCTGTGCCTGCGAAGGATGGAGCTCTTGGCAGCGGTGTGCTCATATTGGCAGCTTGGCCCTGCATGAAGCATGCCCCAGTCTCCGAACTTCTGGAGCTCAGGCTGAGGAGGTGTCTTAGCAAGGGCTGTAGCCTTCTGCGATGCGGAGAGGAGGAGCACTGGGGACCAAGTGCTCCTTTCTGAGCTGGTGTTTCCCTGGTGACAGTAGTTTCCTCTGCTGTCCCCTTTGGGACTCCAGTGAACTTCAAGTGACCTGTGCTGCTTTGTTTGGTCTGCCTCCCCCAGTCTGTTTAGGTTATGGTCATTTTAGGCTGGAGCTCCTCCCCAGTCCCCTTACTTTTTATTTAACTGCTTCTCGCAGGGTTTGTGTGCTAGTTCTGCAAGACCCGAGTGTCTCTGTTTTCTGTGCTGGCATGCAGGCAGAGGCTGGCAGAAAGCTAGCTAGTGCTGCTGGATGGTGTCCAGCGCTGGCTCTGAATGAGTGGGTGAGGAGAGGGGAGCTGCAGCGACTGCCGGAGTGCTGGCCAGGGACTTGCGTGGACTGGAACAGACTGCAGCCAGCTAGAGGAGGAGGAGGTATGTGTAGGCTACGTGCATCTTCTGTCTTTACATTAGCTTCATGCCTCAGTCAGTTTTATTTCTGAAATTGAGCATATGCTTTGCTCCTCGCTGTACATGTCAAACTTGATTATTTTTTTTCTGCATCCAAATCAGAGTTGTTACGAAAGTACGTCGGCTTAGGAAAGTGCATCGCCATTTAGAAGAGGTTTAGAACACTTACTTGCAAGGAGGAAACAGTAAATACTGCAAAGCAATTGCTTCAGAATAAGCAGGGGATATATTCAATCAAAACTTTTTTTTTTCCAGAGGAGTTTATAATGTTCCTTCTGATAAGAGGCTTTCTTATCACTGATAAGAACGCATTTTCAGCTGCAGTGCATTTCCAGAAGGCTTAGTTTGTGTGTGCTTGAAGTGTGTTTCCTTTTGTGCTTGCAAGATGCATTATTCATTAGGTGCTGTTCCCTCTGGGTAGAGAGCACTCATGAAAACTGTATTCTGAGCTGTCATTTAGTAACATGTGTAGTTAAATTGCACTGCCGTTGAGTGGACTGTAGAGCCTCATGAGGTTAAATACAGACCTTGTTGGAATAGCTTCAGCTGAAGCTATGTGTCACTGAAACGTAGTGGCTTGGGAAATGGAGCTGGTTCTCATGGGGTCCTGAAGGAGAAACTGTGGAGATCTCTTCACATTTTCTAAATTGAAACGTTTTATTTCTAAGTTCTTCCTACTCTTCTCTATTTTTTTCTAATGAAAACTGTTGCGCAGCCAACTGAAGATTGAAGTTCTGTGAAGAACTTCGGATCTGTGAAGACCGTTCACAACTTCCATCTTTTGAACGTCAAGTCTTTAGAGTTTCCTTTCTGCTTGGGTGGGAAACCAAACTTCAATCTTTTTTTTCCACAAAAACGGTGTTTGTACCTTATTCCTAATGGTATAGCCTGGTTTTAGCAGCAGAGCTCCCAGTATTTCACATAGTGCTAACTTGTCAGAATTGTACTTGTGACAACTTTGGTTGTGGACTGGAGGCTCTTTTCCAAGCCGTGCTGCAACATGACTTGATGTTTATACTTGTGTAGGCACCGCTCAAGCATGAGACCTTCTGTCCTGCCCTCGGAGGGAGAAGGTGGCTGGTGAAGTGCAGGAGACGATCGGGCCTTTGTGAGCAGGATTCGAGGCCAGCCGTGCTCATGTCGCACCACGTGGTAAATGGTTGTGGTACAGCCTTTCTGATCAGTAGTCCAACAGAGCTGCTTTTCTGAAACATAAGGGTTTGATCCTCTTCTGTGGATATCCTTTGTCCTTGTTGTCAGGTCAACAAGGGCTTGATGAGGCTGAGGTCTGCAGTGGAGCTGGTGAGGGCTGGACTGCTGTTGAGGTGGTGCAAGTGGGAAAGGGGGTGAACAGATGAAAGCTGGGGAGTATGTGACACTGCTTCTGAGGTACTTGATCCACCAGTCTTCAGGCTCCCTCTTTAAGTACCTGATTTTAGTCAGTTTCATGAGACTGGGTTTTTCAAATACTTTAAGAGTGTGTCCAATATTTCAGAAGCTCTCCATAATGAAATATGTGAGATGTTTCTTGCTATGTGGATTTTTGGAAGCTACTTGTGTTAGAGCAAATTAGTGGTCTGTCTTAATTTTTTATTGTGCCTGTCCATGCATCTGTAGGAACTACTTAATACTAACACTTGTTTTAGGGGGACTAGGTACTGTCTTTAGCCTTGCGTGTGGTATCTTATGGATTTAAAAACAATAAAAAACTGGAAAAAACAGTAACTTGAGTTTTTGCTCATGACTTCTTCTAGTATCCCTTGACATTTTACGTGCTGTATTTCCAACAGAAGAAAGGCCCAGTTGCACTAAAATTCTTACTGGATGCTGCTCTGCCTGTACACAGATGCCACTGAAGGACAAAGCTGCCAGTGGTTTGTTCTCTGCTCGGTCACTAAGAAATGTTAAAATCTGTTTCTCCTTCAGCCTGTGCAAATAAGAGCGGGGTTGGGCTGCAGAAGGGGACGTAATGACCCCAGTGTGCAGCCCTGTGCCTGCCAGTGGCCCACTGGAAGAGTGCCCTGTGCTTAGGAGACTCCCCTCTCCGGAGAAGTTAAGGGTGATTGAAGAAGAGCATAAAATGAATGTAAGTAAAATGGTCCTGGCTCCTTAAACTCTTCCCCTTTCCCACTGTGGCTATGAGCTGGCTTCCATTTGCGTAAGAGAGTAAAAATTTACTCTTGGAGAGCCAGTTCCTGTGGATTACGGTGGCTGAACTGACCCTAGCAACAGTTGCTTGCTTTCTTTCTCTTTTTATTTGCAATGAATCATATGACCTATTAATTAAATACAACCGTGTGGACAACTACGTGAGATCAAATAGCTCTTTATTTAAAACAAAAAAAGTGGAAACTCTACACAGCCAGTCCTGAAGTGCATGGCGTACTGTACACACCACAGTAAGTCACCTGGAGTGAGGAGGTGTCTTGTGACTCCTTCTTTCCCTGTGGAAGTTTCATGTTTTTATGCTTTGAGAGAAAGGAAAGAACGGTAAGATACTGCTAGTACACCTTAAGAGTAGCCAGTAATTGGAGTTATTTCTAACCCAAAATTTCTCTGATTTTTTTTTTAAAGAATGGTTAGTGAAAATAAATCACTGTAAAGGGGTGGATTGATTTTATTTGCTCACGAGAGAGTTAACACAGAACAAGTCTGACATATTTAAAATACAGCCTCACACTTGTTTTCAGAAGAAATAGGAATCTGTGTCCCAGTGCCTTGAAAAGATAAGGGAGACTGGTAGTCACATGAATGTGAGCTTTCACTGTGTTTCTCTGCCCAAAAGCAAATATGAGTCCTGAATTTGTGTGTTTGCAGTGATTCCTGCAATGTTATGTCTATCTCTGGAGCTCACAGCTGAAGAACCACACTGAAAGTAGGAGGGGATTCAGAAGAGCCTTCACAATAAGTCTGCAAAAAATCTTGCTAATAGACCTGAGAAACTTAATGCCTTCTAAAAGAAGATAGGGTGTGACTTGCTCACAGTCTGGAAAGAGTTCACAAGGTGAAAATAACATTAATCAACAGACAGCTAGAACAACTACCCGTAGCTAGGGTAGATTCTCCATCAGTGGCGACTTTGAAATCAAGAAGATAAAATATGTATCTCTGTATGTATTTTATTTTCCAAGGGGGAACTTGATCATCACAGCTCTGGTTTTAAAGCAGGACTTAAGTCACAACATCATGCGTTATGGGTTAGATTGGATGGTTCTAATGGAGGCTTCTGGGCTGAAGAAATGACTGCAGTGGGATCTGTGTTTAGCTGATGAAAAGGCTTGTCAGAGTGGACATGTTGTACAGGTAGCCTCAGCAGAGGGACCACATTGTGCCGAGTTGTTCCTATGATTATAGATAAGTTTGCCTGTATCTGCTTTGGAGTACGTGAAGTCTTCATTTTGCTTGCCCAACGCTGCTAAATTACTTTTTTTCAGGGCTGTTAAGGCTCTCTCATAGCCTAATGAGGCTTTAGACCTGCTGAAAGTGTGGTGTTGCCCTGTTTTTTATATTTCTGCCTGTACAGATAGGTCTCAAGAATACTTTTGTTCTAAATCAGTCTTTTTGTATAAAATCAGACTCCCCTCTGACTGTGGTGTTCTTCTGGAGGCGTTTTTCTTTTGATGCTAAGCAGGATTTTAGATGTATTTGAATAAGGGAAAACAATCCGTTCTTCATTAGAAATGCAACAATTTTCCCAAGGGTAATTAATGTTTATTTTAATGTGCTAGGGTAGGATTAAAAAGTAATTTGTTTTCAACTGTGCCTAGAAACTTAATTGGAAACTACAGGTCAAGTTCTTCTGTGTCTGAGGAACAGCACATCAGGAGGTCTTTATTTAGAGGGGTGGATGGTGTGGATCTCTTACTTGTGAACTGAGGAGCAAGAGCAGTAGTCCATGTTGTTATGTTTAAGTGAAGCTTTTAAATATACGTGAGGAATAAATCAGGCAGCTTGTTCATAGGCTTACTGGAATCTGGGACCCCAAGCACATAGTAGTGACTGATACCAAGACTGTGAAGCTCAGTGGGAGGCTTGTGTGGATCTCTTAAAATCAGGTGAACTCCAAGTTTTATTACTCTGAGAGAGGTCATCTTACCTCTGCTCTCAGCTGTTTGTATTTATTTCTGCATGTCAAAAAATACAGAATGCAAATTGTTGTGTAGCGTGCGGGTTTGTGGTGTCTCAAAACAAGGACAAAACACTAACAAAGCAAATGCAAAATTATTAACTGCCATTAGCAAACTTTAAAAATGTGCACACAGATCTACTGAAGTTGACTGACTATTTGCATGCTTGCTTATATATGCAATAGAATGATTTCTGAATGATTAGCATTTTTATTGTACCCTTGGGAGAGAAGGCATACCTTAACTTTCCTCCACAGTTTGCTAAGTGGCTCAAATTCTTTGCAGTGTCCACACTTTGAAGGTGTAGATGTGAAGGGAACCTTCACAGGCTTTAACAGGCTTTCATCGTAGGAATAACTCAGGTTAGTCTTATTTAAATTGACATTATTTCTGGAACTTTATATAGTTGAACTCGGTCAATTTCTAAACAAGGTACAACAGTGTCCTGATTCAGTGTCTTCAAGTTGTTTCTGATTCCTACGTAGCTGTCTTTAAAACTTTCTGGACAGTGCTGAAGAGGTTTTTCTGCTTTTGTTGCTTTGTAGAAGTCTGGTGTATTTTGTGGCCTCAGATAAAGAACGTTAATATGTTGTCACTGGACTTAATGGTTTGCCTAGTGATTAAATATAGCATGCCCATAAATGCCTAAGATTATCCCGAGGCAACGTGTTTGCCCGATGACTTATAAGTAAACTTGGAAATACGCATGTGTTTAAAAACTGTTGTTTTCATCTGTTAAGCTCCCTAGTGCAGCCTATCTTGTGATTTCTTCTTTTAATAGCTGACGGTAAGTTTTGTAACCTAGAGGTGGCAACCTGCCCAAATCCTGCCATGTATTGGACGCTATAATGGTGATATGGGAGATACTGAATTCATAGAAATGGAAATGTCTCCTTTCCTTTGTTTGAAGGAAATTGATGTTGCCAGTAGTATTAAAATTGTCTCTGTTGTTTCCAGAGTCCGTTGACTGATGTCTTAATCACCAAGCCACATACTGAGTGCATAATAATTACAGATCTAAGTAAGCTCATTTTCATACAAAATAAGGAAAAGATAAGGTTAAAAAGCTTCAGTGTGCTCATTTTTCTTCTGATTAGATAAGGATTCAAAGCAGGCTCTTCATAAATGTCCTGAGAGCTCCATGGAAATCTACTATTAATAAGAGCATTTCTTATTGCCTATTTGCCAATCATGTGACAAAGAACACTTAAATGCCAGCAAGGGATTCTCAGACAAGCTATAGCAGGTTTTATGCTCTAGAGAATTATTTTTTTTCCTATGTAAAACTCAAGATATCTTGAGTTTTTATTCTTGGAGCTGTTGAGCTGGCTGATTTGAGCATTAGAATAAAATTGTCTGTGATTCTGTAATGCTCCTGTTCTCTTCCCCTGATACCTTTTGTCTTACAACCACTCTTATAACCACATGCTCAGTTTCTGTACAGCTAAATATATATGTCTCTTGTATACAGCATGTTTCTAGAAGTACTTTCTCTTAAAAGCATGACTAGAACTAGCTTAAGTACAGCTATGGAAGCATACAGCTTAGAGGACACGTCTAACATTGTCCTGTTGATTGCACCTAAAACTTACTTTTCTCTCCCTCCCTCAATGCCTTTTACACTACAGTGCTTAGAATATTAGTGGGCAGACATAGAGGCTTTCTGTTATTGGAGGCTACAGAAGGTAATGTTTAGGAACTTATCTTTTTAAAGCTGAACAGAGTCAGACTTTGCCCTCACTGTGTTATATTCACTTAAACACCTGGCCTTGAAGTTGCACTCTTATGTTCTTGTGGCGTTCCCAAGTGTAGGTAGATGAGAGAGCATCATAGAACATTTGTGGGGAAATCTTGAGCCATGAGACACAGGAATGTCTCCTGTGGGAAATGGCAAAATGTGAAAATGGTGATGAGGTGGTGGCACTACTGGGACTAGTTTATTAAAAGAGCTGGCTTTGTTCTGCAGTTCTTCTGGAAACAACCACAGACATACTGAAATGGTACTGACCAACTAGTGTGCTACAAGAGGGTGCTAAAACTGGGTGGTTTTCAGTAAACATGCTGCAAAGTCTTATGGTTAAAAGTGGTTCTTTTGCCTCTTTCCTTCTTCCCCCACCCTGAAAGTAAATAGCCCCTGGTCTCATGATAGAAATGGGTTTAAGATGTGCATCCAGTTTTGGAAGGACTCAAGTCCTCAAGGACATATAGCAGCTATATGCTGTTCAGACCTTTAGAAAGGTGTTCAAGAAAACAAACCACCACCACCAAAACCCCAAAAAATCCAGGCTGTAAAAGAGGCTTTTTATGGTATACCTGGTTTTGGTACCACCTGAAAGTGGCTTATTCCTGTCTTAGCTGTAATTTGACTCAGTCGGTCACTGATTTGTACAGTATTTTCTTCAAGGTTTTCTTACTTTTTCCCAGCTTTGGGACTACAGGAAGGCCCCTAAACTAAGTGGCCAAAACCTGTTACAAAAAAAAATGAGACCTTGTTACTACTGCAAAATTACTACCAAGTTTAGTCTTCTCTGAGTTTACCACCCAATTTTAATCTTATATGAGTCCTAGGTTGTGATCCCCTTAAATATGGGGTGGAACATAAAACAGATCAGGAGATCAAGAGCTGATGGTGGTGCTGCTATTTGTGTTTGCAGGAATAAACTTTGGCCTTTATTCCTGCAGGCCTAGTTGTAGTAACTGGCAAAAATCCCTTCTGTAGTAACGTTTTTCCCCAGTGGCGCTCCAATTAGAAATTGGTATTATAGGTGGTGTTTTCTTGTCCAGCTGATGGCCTGTGGGAGGACCCAATCTTCTCCGTCACCTCCTGTGCTGTGGCTTTGCTGCCTCTTCATTGAGTCTGTGCTAGAAGAGGTTGATCTCTGCAAAGGGCTGTGGTGTGCTTGTGAGCGAAGCAGGTTGCTGTCATGCAGTTGCAATGCCTCATAATTAGCATCTGGCCTGATAAAAGGAACAGTTTGGACCCTTCTATCCTAAATGCTGGGAGCACACTCCTGCATAAGAGCATAATGTTACAGTGACAATCCCATTTAGATAGCACCTATTCTTTATTGCTCGTTTGATGTCCATTTGTTCTTGAAGATAAAGTTACAGATCTAGCATGAGGACATTTGATGGTTGAAAATAAATCTGTTTGCTTAACCTTTTACCACTCTTTGTTGCAGCTCTCAAGTTCCACTTACAAATATAGGAGCGAGGAATTCAAGAGGCAGTTTTCTCATCTGCCAGATTCAGAGAGACTCATAGTAGGTAAGACATAATCACACCAAAACTGCTTCTCTTATGACTGATAATTCCAGACTGCAGCAGTGCCAAGGCTTTTTTTTTTTTTAGTAGCGTATTCTAACTGTAGCTGAGAACTTCCTGTTCTCCTGTCTCTGAGCCACCAGGACATATCTGCAGGGAAAGTCAGGTCCAAACTCCTCTCTTGCACTGCCTGCTTTGTCAAAAGACGGGCTCCTTTTTCCAGCTGAGAAGTGAAGGAAACAATACAGGATCCTTTGGTCTATCTGTATATTGGATGAGAGCTTCTTAATGTGTTTTTCTGCTGCTACTTTTTAGTGGGTGACAAAACACCTGCTGAAAATGGTGAAGATATGACCGACAGCTGTTAGGTGGCAAGCTGGAAAGAGAGGTTGCCCTGCAGGGTCAGGGTGAGTGCTTAGCAAATAAGCTCAGCTTACGTGCATTGCCTTGTGCAATGCAAGTGTGCGAGGAACAGAGGCAGAGTTAAATCCAAAGAGCACTGCACTTATTTTACGTTGATGTGGTTTCTGGGACTGAGTGATGCAGTGGGTGCTAGTAGTTTTAAGACTCTTTTCAAAGATAAATGCCAGCGATGTGGCCTTTTTCTTTGAAAGAGGGCTGGGGCTGTTCAGCCTGGAGAAGAGGAGGCTCAGGGGATCTTTATCAATGTAAATAGATACCTGAGGAGGGAAAGAGGATGGAGCCAGGCTCTTTTCAGCATTTCCGAGAAACAGGACAAGAGGCTATGTGCAGAAGTTGGAACACGAGATTCTGTCTAAACACCAGGAAGCCCTCTTTTTTTTTTTTTACTGTGACAGTGATGGAACCCTGGCACAGGCTGCCCAGAGAGGTTGTGGACTCTCCCTCCTTGGAGATCTTCAGAAGGTGTCTGGACATGGCCCTGGGCAGCCTGTTCTAGGTGGCCCTGCTCGAGCAGGGGCAGTTGGACCAGATGACCTCCAGAGGTGCCTTCCAGCCATAACCATTCTGTGGCTCTGATGAGGTGGCTGCAGGAGTAGAAGTACAACTCAACTTGAGGAGCAGTGGTGGTGAGAAGTGCATGGGGATGTGGGGGAAGCGAGGCAAGTGGCAGAACTTCAGACTATGGTGCATAGCTTCTTGCCACTGAGATGTTCCTTTTGAACTCTGACCGCCAATTTTGCTCCAGAGCAAAATCCAAATAATGCAAGTGTAAAACCCTACCTCCTTTGCCTGCAGTGCTACATCCTATTCCCTCTTTTATTGCTTGCCTTGCAGGTAAGTCTAGCTGTGCTGCCTGAGTATTGAATAACAAATGCACTGTCTAAGAATCGGGCTTTGTTTTTATACAAAAGTGGCATTGTGAGTATTTTCTAAGTTCTCTCTCATCTTATGCAACCTTCAAGGCACTGAATATTGAGAGGTTGTCAGTACATGCTTGTAGTGTGCCAAGTTCCTTGCAGGTTAATGGAAGAGGAATTGGAACTTGCACTTGCACAGGAAAAAGTCACATCCCTCCATCCTTTTGCAGCCTTAGAAGGAGGCAGTTATCCTCTGAAATGCCTGTCACATTTTTCAAATAGTTGAGCTAAGTACAGAAGTAAGTCAACAGAAAAGGATATTACTTCAAAGCTTTGGTTTGATGTTTCTCCTTGCACAGGACAGATTTAAAAGCAGTGGAGCAAAATCTGAAGCACAGTTTCAATGAACAGACCAGACCGCTTAGGACTTGGAGAATGATTTGGTAAAGGGTTAGTCTGAACAATGTAGCAGCATCTGTTCTATCAGAAACAAAGTTGTTACTTTATGAGGGTAAAAAAAAAAATATATACATAAAAATTAGTGCTCCTTTGCAAAGACTCCTTGCATCTTCTAAATAAAGAACTGTGCCTCTGCTTGATGCAGAGGAACTTTTCCCAGGCTTTACAATGCTCAAAGAAGCAATTACTTGCTGCAGTTCATCAGAAGAACGGTAACTGTTCTTAACTTAACTGCTTAAAAAAAACACACAAAACTATTCCACCATAATAAACACTATATACAAAGATTATATGATTTTTTTTGTCTATTATAATGAAAGAAATGAGTTAGACTTTCAAAATGGGAACTTAAAGGAGTGCCACTAACTTTAATTTGTCTGAAAATATTGTTTACAGGCAGCATCTTAAGTTACTGGATCTGATAACTTAAAGGAAGAGATTAGCATTTTTCCTTCTTGTTTTGACATCCTCTTTTGTAGGTAGGTCATGGTGTTGCTTGTCACTTGCCTGATGCTCCCAGGGGAGTCTTTTTATGCTAGTTCTGCAAGAAAAGAGGAAGGGTATTTTCTTTTTTATGGATGTCAAACCTGGTATGGATATCTGGCTAGTATGTGGATGAGGAAAAAGGAATTAAATGGTCGCATAATACTAGGCAGTACTTAAAAGGTCAGAATCAGTCTCCATCCTCCAAACAAACATAGAAATTGGATAAAAACTTCTTTAGTACTGTTTCTTTAAAGTCCTTAACCTCAAACTCCTACTGCATTCACCTCCACAGCCCTACAGTATTTTGGTATCTGAGTTGTTAAATTTTTAATATGCACTTACATACACTGGAAAAAAGAATAATTTTAACTGTTTGGAGTTACGTCTCCAAGGGCTCTTATACATGCCTCATGCTTGTTGCAAGAAACTTTATTTTCACTTGATTGTTTGAAGGAGAAATCTGAGAGAATTCTTAAAATTGTAGTAAAAGCTCCTGCAGATGTAGACTTACTGTGAAGTTAGGATGGTGAGGGACTTCTGAACCTCTTGCAACTTGGACAAGAGCTATATTCTTCATTGTGGTGTATAGAAAATCAAAATTCTAGCAGAGAAAATACCAGATAAAATGCTTTTCAAAATAAAAGGTGAAACTCTTTGATACCTCTACAGTAGAAGTTGTTAAAGTCCTGTGTGAATAGCTGTATTCTATGTATCTTCTATATGTAAGGTAACCTTTAGGTCAGAGCTTCCAGAAGGGGCCAGTCTGTCTTAGTTTTCTTGCTGTATGACTAAAGAGAGCTTTGACACTTACTTCCATAGGCTCAGCTTAGTGCTGAGTACTTCTGAAAATTTCTTTTGTTTTACTCTTTAGGCTCTTAAATTATGAAAATTCTCCTCAAGAATTTTTTAAAAGTGCAACCAAATCCTCTGCTCTTGATTTTGATTAGCAGATACCTAATGATGGGTAACTTCTAGATGAAAAAAATGTTATTTAATAGGAATGTTTTAGCCAGTGACAGTGATCGTAATAAAAATAAGTCAACTGCTGAAAATATCTCTTGCCTGAAGAACTGGATTGCTTCAAGCTGTCTTCTAGTGTCTCACTTTGCAGATAGTTTTAGCTAGTGATAGGATCTGTCTGGTGAAAAATTAACAGTACTTCATATGTTGTAGTAAGTTATGTAGGAGTTGACAGTATAATCTGTTGTACTATAAAGTGGTTGTGCATTCTGTTTTATTTAGGCACTCTGAAGTTTGACTTAGGAATACAAGGAAGACACATTCACAATCTTGCCTGATACCTCTCCTCCGAAAATAAAGGATAATGTACAGGGGGTTGGTACATGGAGTGTTGTCCTTTCACAGACATTTCCATTGACTCTGATACTGGGGTGTTCCCAGAACAGTGCTCTGGATGCAACCCAATGCAAGCCTGCCTTAACAGACTTGAGAAGAGTGAAAGAAATGGCTTTTTATTTGAATTGCAACAACCTTATCTCATTTTAAGTTAACATGTTTGGGTCTATTGAGCTGTGGCAAATGAGTAAACTTGTTCTTTCTCTCTATACGTAGATTACGCCTGTGCACTCCAGAAGGATATCCTGCTGCAAGGACGTTTGTACCTCTCTGAAAACTGGCTCTGTTTCCACAGCAACATTTTCCGATGGGAGACCACAGTAAGATCGCTTGGTGCAGTTGAATCCCACCTCTTTGTCCTGGGCTATCAGGATATAGGACTTTTTTGAGGGACTCTTATGCTCTGTCTGTCAAATTACAATGAGTTAAAAGTGTTAAAAGCAGTTGTTGCACTCGCTGTAGGAAAAGAAACATAAATCAGCGAATGAGAAAGGTAAGATAGCCTAGTTAATAGGTAAGGGAGTTGTCAGAAACATTTTACAACTGTGAGAATGCTAACCACTTGAATTCTACTCTGTGCTCTGAAGTACATAGGACAGGCAACAAATAGGCGATGTACTTAAGACAGGAGGTATAGAAATGCTTAACTAAAAAACAAGCTTAGTTTTGTCAGATGGATTTGATGATCAAATCTTTCTTATTGCAGACTCCTTATCTAAAAAAAAAAAAACAAAACTCTAGAAATCACAGCCTTGAATATATAATCTATTCAAAGACTAGTTTTCAGCCAAAACAGCATACATCTTAGTAACCTGCTCCTGCTTGCCTAGCAGTGTGATATTTTGAGCAGTATCTTAAGGCAATCTGAGCTCATCAGCTATATTGGTAGAGCCAAATTTTGGGGCCTCCTTAGCAGGGTGCTAATGCAGATAGGGAGAGTAAGTAGAAGGCCTTCTGCGCACACAGGAGAAAGCAAGATCCAGCTGTGTGTTCTTCCTTTATCTAGACTGAACAGCAGCACAATCTTACCTTCAAGGGAAGGCTGGTCAAAGTATAAATGCTTGTTGCCACACTCTTTTAAACGGAAGCATTTCAAGTACTAATACATAAGGCAAATGCACACACGTAGGAAGATTTCCAGTGTCTGGGCTGCAGATAAACCTCTGTACAAATGGACTAGACTACAAACTTTTTGCGAGATAACAGAGACAAGATGGTCTGTTATTTGATCTATTCCTTCCCTGTATGACATACCGAGTGAGATTGGTTTTGGAGTCTGTGTGGTTTGTATGTGGTTAGGGTTGTGCCCTTGATCCTGGAGTGCTGCTGGAGAGGTGGAAGAAAACTACTTGCTTCCCAAGTCCTAGTATGAAATAAGAGGGAATTGCTTTTAAATCTTCTTAATTTGCTTCTACTTTGGAATGCTTACTGTTAAAGTTAGCAAATGAAGACAGCAGTTGCCTCCATAATCTCATCTGTATTTCATCCAAGTGTTTAGGGTTAGTTTAAGTTCCTCTAGCAAATTCTGACTCTGTAAATTAAAATAACAGTTAAACCTAAAAAATAATAATTATTAAATCTCTTTTCTTCTTAGATTTCTATTGCCTTGAAGGATATCACTTTCATGACAAAGGAGAAGACTGCTCGGCTCATTCCAAATGCTATACAGATAGCAACAAAGGGAGAGAAGGTGAAAATGTGTATTTAAATACTCTTCTTTTAAGTGATAATTTCCAGAACAGAGCGCGTATAGTTTTTCATTTGAATAAGTAACTTTCACTGTCACATCTTTAAATATGACTAGGACTAGACAACGGACTTGGTAGTTTGGTCCCTGTGCACATTGGCTTGATAATTCAACTTTAGTAGTGGAGTCTGTAACCAAACTAGTGTTGATGCAGTAACCTGAAGGGGGTTTTTGTCTTACTGATTCTCAAAGGAAATCTGCTTAAAAACTAGAAGTTTAGGACACAAATTCAAAATGTCTTTGAACTAGAGATCTGTGTTCTTATTGGATTTAAGTGTCCCAGAAGAAAATTGCTGAAAGCAAAACAACCGTTACCACAGGTTTTAAGTCATGGAGAAATCTACCCATAAACCACACAATTTTATACATCGGGAAGTATAGTTTTCTTGGGGGTGTGTTTAGGGAAAGCTGAAAAGCATGATTCAGAATGCTCTTACATGCAATGTACTTCATGATATCTCTTATGTCAATACCTTGAAAATAAGATTAATTCTTTGCTGGGTACAGAGAGTAGTTATAGTTATCCATGGTAAATCTGGAGCTGTTGTTTGTGAAGGTGTTGACATTTCCTGTTGCTTCATTTTTGGCTGCTCCCTCAATTTCTTCTAAAAATACTAACTTCCTTCATTAAGGAAGATATTTCTTTCACTGGTAAACAGACTTTCAAATGGGAAAGATTTTAAAACTACAAATGATGGAACTAATTTGATCTCCTGTTTTGATTATCGTAATTTCACATCTCGTGAAAAAAATAATGAAAGGAGTATGTAGAGTTAGGATGGAAAGGGCTGTGGCCTGTAAGAAATAGGCATGTGCGTCTCTGATTTGTTCCACCCCCCCATTTGGAAGTGGGAGAAAGGTTTAA
Source organism: Anser anser (assembly GCF_964211835.1). NCBI lineage: Eukaryota > Metazoa > Chordata > Aves > Anseriformes > Anatidae > Anser > Anser anser. The sequence goes on from NC_139720.1 coordinate 96,490,621, forward strand.
CTGTGTGTGTAGTTGAGGGGCAGCTCTTTTTTATGCAAAAGGTACAAATGATTGCAATTGGGTGCACAGAAGAGCAAGGGTCTTTATATACTCTGTGGATATTGGGGAACTAACTTGCTTTTTAGAAGTGATTAAAAAGTGTGGACTGTGAGGAATACGAGAGGAACATTCCATTGGCAAAAACCTTATGGTATTTAAGGAATAAGGAAACATTCTGGCTTTCTTAAAAATACCTACAAGTGAGTTTTTTGTACCTTTTATTTCCTTCTGCAGTTTTTCTTCACATCATTCAGTGCAAGAGACAGAAGCTACCTCAGTATTTTCCGATTATGGCAGAATGTGTTGTTGGATAAGGTAAGCTTGTAAGTGCTGGTACCTGGGGTTAAGTAACAAAATAATCTTTTTCTAACATATGTAGATGTGTCTTTAGAGGATGAGAGACTTTGCTTAAGAAGTTAGCTTTTCCTTCCTGACACAGAATTATAACCTGGTGTTCTTCACCTCCTTGTACTTTAGATTACAAATAAACTTTGTATCCTCCCCTTCTTTATACTGCCATCTACAACTTTGCTGTTTATGGAGCATTTTGTCTTTGAAGACAGGTAGCATGATTCTCTTAACTACCAACTTAAGCAGATGTTGGCATGCATTTGTTTCACATTTTCTGTGGCTAATTTGTGACCAAAAGGGCAAGAGACTTTTTTCAGGGAAAGCGTTTTTCCTTTTTAAGGAAAAACCCAAAAGTCACCTTCTCAGATAAGTTAGCAGAACCTTTGCCAACCAACTCATTACAATTCCCCTGACCTTGAATAAACGCAACAAAGGCAGGCTGAATGATATAAAAGTGTATCTTGGCAACTCTGCTAGTTAGCTTGATGTATATTGCAATTTGTGGGCACTTAAGCTAATCTTCTTTCTAAAAATATGCTGACACTTTCTTTTGCAGAACATCAATGTAACCAATGCAATTTTTGTAAACCAATTCCTTCCTGTTTATGGCTCTTGTTGTTTAAAAATTCCAACACGTTTGCAATTGAACACTGAAATATCCATATATAACTCCGTAGTGCGGTGGTCCCCAAAGGCTTAAAGCTGTTGTGATACTCTTATGTGGTTGCCACAGACATTTTTGGGCTGCTTTAAAATTCAAACCAAAGATGCCTTTTATAAAAAAAAAAAAAGCTGAAAATCAAGGAGAGTGCCAATTAAGGCAAAATTAATCTGTTTACAGCAAATCTTTACTGCTTATCTGAACTGGATCAAGTTATAGAGGGGATGAGGGGAGAAACTGACATTTCTAGAATTGGATCCACCGGTTACACTACAATGACAGCTGTTCCCTGACCTGTTGCTAAAAGAAAGCTGGTAATGCATCCAAGTAGCTTTGCTGCTTCTCCCAGCTTCCACATGCAAACCCCCACACCCTCAAGGCAAGGGACAGCATACATTTGAAAGGTATCTCATAACTTCTGAAGCTCTGTCATGGTATACAGTGCTGTGAGTGTGTGAAGCGTGGTGTTTCTGGGATCCAGTGGCCAAAGGGATCCCATCAGAATTTGTGAGGTTTGTGACAACATACTGAATCTCTGGAACCAATTCCAAAAGGAGCTGGTTTTGATGTTTCTTCTGCTAGCAGTTAAATATTTTAAAGACTGTGGATAATTTAGTTATTCTCTGGAGTATGTCTACTAGACTAGGCATTGACATGCAGCTGTTAAATTATGAAATAGTTATTCAGGTCTTGTCAGAAGTAAACTCTGAATGCAGCCATCGCAGTATTGGTTTGCGCCACCTGATGGTAGATAATCCCAGAGTTGCAGGATTTGGATCCAGGGGACTGGAGAAGTATGTGCTTCAAATCATGTTTGTGCAGAGGTCACTTTCAGTCACTGATTATGGCCTCTTCCTGGGCTTTGAGTTTGTGTTATGAGATCTTGCTTCTGAAGAGTGACCTATATGCTTTAACTGAGATGCACTAAGCTTTTACCCCTTGCAGAACTTCTCAGTAGGGTCAGCGTGCTCTTTCCCAGATCTCCATCTTGTGGCCATTCTGCATTGTAAAGTATCACGTGTCATAGACAGTTGAACAAGTAGCCTTCTGTAAAGTCTGCCTTTCTAATAGAAAATTACTTGCCGTTTGCCATGCATTGTGTAGGAGGAGCAGTAAGTGCTATTCCATGCCTGAGCTTAGTTAGGCCATCAAGATGCTGTCCTCCAAGTTTGTGTCGCTGTTGTTGTAAGGATTCCAGGTCATCTTAGTTGAGCTGGAATTACCTAGCTCATCGTGTCTCCTTCAAATTTTGCTCAGAGTACAATACTCTGCACTTGATGCCCTTCAGATGGGAATCAGTGGGTACCTTCCTCCTACGATGGCCCCTTCTTAGGATTTCTTTTTGAAATGTCCTTGTGAAGATTTCTTTTTTTTTGTGGGGGGGGGGGGGGAATCCAGTTTTTATCTATTCCTATTGCAAAATGTGCTCAGAGTGAGCCCTTCAGGTTTTTAGCTTGCCATTGTTTTTTAAATGCTCCTGCTTGAAGGGGAAGCATCATGGAAAATAAGGAATCATTAATGTAGGTCTGGAAGAGACATGACACCGACCTTGATAAAACAGATAGCTGCTTCCACATCCACTGAGGCTTTCAATAATGTATCATCAGTTTATAAAATCAGCCAGAATTCCTGTTTTGCAACAGGCCTTCCAGATTGGTAAAACAACATTACTAATGGCTATTAATGATGGTAAGAGCAATGGCATGTATACTATTGCTTTGTTTTCCTAAAGTTCATGGGTGTCAAATATCCCTTAGTTTGAGGGAGAAGGAAAAAATTAAAATCTAATTAGGCAGGTCATTCAAATCCTAAACAAACTGTTTCTTATTTCTAATGGAACAAGATCTTAACTTAATCGGCTTCAATTCCCTTGAGTCCTTTTCCTTGGAGTTGGATTTATTTTCTTATTGTTCTTATGCATTGCTGGGTAGAGATTTGCACCAATCTCCAAAGATGATGTAGCAGGTAAGTCCAGAGGTGTGAAAAGGGACCAGAGTTTTTGCTGAGCTGAGAGGTTCTTGTGGCAAAAATCTACTGGGGCAGCAAATCTGCCATCCATGCCAACTTCTAGCGCAAAGTTGTGAAAGAGACGCTTTGCACTTTTGTGTGCAAAAAGGGTTGTTTTAGAGGTGAAACAGGGCTCAGGGTCGATTCTGACCTTTGTGCTCAGTAAGTGAGAGGGGGATTTCACTGTTAGCCTCCATTAATCTGTGATTGAGCAGTCAGACAAAATTCCATGTTAAAGTTCCTTGGTGGGGGAGTGTGTGTTTGTATTTGGGGTGTCTCTGGAGTAAACCTGCATGGACTGTCTTGTCTTGGTCTGTCCGTGGGGGTAAAAATCAGCAGCTTTGCTTCTGCCAATGGTATTTTGTAGTATTGCTTGTTCCATGCTGCCAGTTTGACTAGCGTGAAGCAAAGTATTGGTATTTTATGCTCCAGGATGAAAGGAGAAAACTATTCTAGCTGTTTCTTGCAGCCTTACTTTTTATAAAGAACTGAGGAATAATCTGGCATAGACCATCACCTCGAGTGGGCAAAGCACTCCAGGTTTAGGTTCAAGCTTCAGAGCCTCTCAAACCAGAACTAATTTGACACAACAGAGTAAGGTGTTCTGGTGTCGGGCTGTGACCCTACTACACCCAGCCATGCTCAATATATAATAATCGAGCAGAGTGCAAGAAGCCTGTTGTTTCTAGACCCGGCAGCTATTAAGTTTGTTTTCGGAAACCTACAGGAAACAGCTTTATTGGTTCCCCAAACACGCAGTTTTGTTGCTCTGCCTGAGGCCGAGAGGAGCAGGGCGTGAGGGGGCCGGGGCCTGGCGGGGCGCGGCGGGCCCGCCGTGAGCTCCCCGGGGCTGCCCCCGGCGGCCGTGGGGCCGGGCCCGGTGTCCCGGGAGCGGCGGGGAGGAGCCGGGACGAAGGACCGGGGCCGGGACCGGGACTGGGGCCGGGCCAGGCGGGAGGAGCCGGCGGGGCGGTGTGTGTAGGTGAGCCTGGGCGGCCGGCTTGGGGCTGGCAGGAGCCGCGGTGCTGTGGAAAGGGCCGCGGGTGGAGGGAGCCGGGAGGCGGGGAGGATCCTCGGAAAGGGCCTTCAATAATGCACGGCTGCTTGGAGCGATCGGCTCATGCAAACAGTAAGCAGGACTTGTGTTACTGCCTGACTGGCACGCTGCGGTTCCCTCGGTCAATATGGATCGCGGCTCAGGCGCATTTTCCGGTGTGATGCCTGTCGTCTTCTTTGCTAAATCCCCAAACCTCATTACCTCCTTTCCTTTCTTTCTACTTTCGTTTTAGCCCTTTCCTGCCAGGAAAAGTGGACTTTGAAACCTGTTGCTTACTTTGCCAATTGGAGTTTGTCATAGTGCTGTCACTTCCCTAATTTTCCTGATGATCAGAGAGAGCCCGAATAGATCCCAGTAGCTGCGGGAAGTCGTGCAGCAGGGCAGGCAGCTTACGGGGAAAGAGAGGAGCTAGCTGTGGGTCAGGTGAAGTAAAATAGTTGCTTTTGCTCTGGAAGTGTTAAAGGGGGGTTGTGGCAGTGTCCCACCTTGGCGAGATGGGCTGACGGCTCACCTAGACACTGCTGCTCGTAGTGACTGAAATGTTAGCCTCTTACCGCTGGTAAAGTGGTCTGAGCATCCCGAGGAAACAGGCGTGTTATCTATTAAACAGCTTGTCCGGGACCAAAGAGGCAGCCTCTGGCTGGCTGTTGGTCGTGTGCCGTATCCTGTGAAATTCAAGAGGGAGCTGCCTTGAAGGTACCTGTGAAAACATTGGTGACAAACGAAGAAGCAAGTAGTAGCTACAAGTTTGTTTTTTCTTGAAATACCAGGTTTTTAATGTCTAGTGTTACTGGTTGAACAGTGGTGGGTTGGGAAGATGGAGTAGACGGGAGTACAGTTCCCCAAAATGCTGAAATCCAATCTTGAAATGTGATACCTAAATGCTTTCAGACCTTGTCAGAAGTGAGGTTAAAGGCTGTGGCGTAATTCAAACTTCTTACTGTTTTACCTACCGTGCCTTACTGCCCCGTACCATAGTTCTTGACTAGCTCGCTTTCTTTCAGAGGCTGACCAAGCAGGAATTCTGGCAGCTGGTGCACCAGAGCTATGGCTCTGAGCTGGGCCTGAACACCGAGGAGATGGAGAGCTTCCACTCATCGTCTGAGGACAATGGGCAGTCTCGGTAAGAGAAGGCTCTAAAGCTTATTGAAAGACTCATGGAAAAGCAATGTCCTCTTTCTTTGAAATTGTTTTTCTGAATTGCTTCTGTAGCCTTACTGGAAGGGATAAACTTATAGTAAAGACCTGAACTGCATAAACTGAACTGCATAAAAACTTAATTGTGCTCATTGTTTAAAATAGTAGGAGCACAGCTGAGGCCCCTTAGGGGAGGCAGATAGGAAGACCTTGCTGTCCTTGGATCTGCTTGGGGGGAGGGCAGGATAGCTTAAATATCAACTTTTTTCCTGGTACTACTTAGTCAGGACCTATATGCCCTTAAACAATACGGAAGGGCTGAATGGAATGGAGCTATATCAAATGTTTTAATGCTTTTTCTTTCCTCCTTGGAGACTAAAACGCTTGCTTTGCTTTGTTCTTCTGACGTCTGAGGTCTTAGCTTGTTTTTGTATGATGTTCAGCTTGAATTAGGAAGCTAGAAGAAGATAACTAGATTGTTTTTGATCTGTTTTGTTGATTTCTCAGAACAAAGGTGAATTAACTTATGAACAGTCAGTGTAATTCTAGTAACAGGGCTTTAGTTTTGTATCTGTATGTAAGCAAGCGTGGCTCTCTAAAACTGAACAGTGTAACTTGCATCTTCTTTTCAATCCTGCATTATCTCAGCATGTTTGTTAGGGGAAAAAAAGTAAATTCACTGCAAGCTTCAGAAGATGTCTCATTAAATACTTCATGGTTTTCTACCTGTAAAAAACGCAGTACTTTGCAACTCAGGAATAAGGGATGCAGGAAAAAATCTTACCTCAAACTTTCTTCAGACATTTTCTTCCCAAATTTGTTACAAGCTACTTCTGTTTCCCATTTTCTCACAGTGCTTACTTTCTCTAATTCACTGGTGCTCAGTTTTGCTAACCTAACAGGCAGAAGCTGGATTTTTTTGGTGGTTAGGGTGAGGAACATGGCTTGAGAGATTAATAAGATGGAGGAATGAGTTGGTAGTTTTTAATGTTAGCTGAACAGCCATGGTTTGAGAGCAAAAATCACACATGAAAAGCTTTCTCTGGTTTTCTCAGCTTTTACAGCTCCAAAGATATCTTCCTTTTTCTTTTGGACAGATCCAGCGTTTGTGATGAACCTGGAGAAAGGGATGACAAACTACCTAAAACAATTGGTTTAGTTCGGGAACCCACACTTCAGACAGAAGGAGAGTCACTCAGCAGACATGCACTGTCAGGAGTAAGTGTTGACCTTCTTGCTATTTGTAACTGATAAGCATATATGCTTAACTCACATATCTGTAAGCGTAAGAATGCATGGGGTTGTAACTTCTGAAATTCACTGGAAGTTCACAATAGTCTAAAAGGTTTTCACATCAGAAATTGGGTAAGAATATTGTCAGATCTCAGGAATATCTTCGGGAAACAAATATTTGTATAAGATGTTGGTATGAGTTTCAGCAGCATCCTGTTGCTAATTCACTGCAAATCTGGCCAGAATGCTGAGGTTTGGGTCTTGATCTTCACAGCTGTAAAAAAAAAAAAAATAAATAAAACTGTTTATCCACCTTCCTATAGACCCAGTGCATTTTTATATAAGTGCTTTGTGAAAGAAATGCTTTCGTTTGCATTCTTAAAAATATAGATCTCCTCATAAAGATACCTTGTACATGAAGATTATAATATCCTCATGTACATCCTGTACATTCTTGGTCTGTTGCCGTGAAAGACTGAGACCTTCCTTCCCCCTCCACATCCCCTAAATTAAATGTTGAGAAATGTTTCAGAAATGGAGGGGAGAAAGCACCCTTGGAGGGGTGAGTATTCCCCTAATCCCTCATGTTAATAAAACTGTACAGGCATAGGTGTTTCATTCATGGTGTTGAATGAATTTGTGAATGTGACTGGCTGTCTACAAGGGCAGGCACGTTAGTAGCGGTGTTCGAGATGTGCACAGCATTTAGCACAGTTCCTGGGGCTCCTATGTGCAGTTGTAGGCCTAAAAGGTTATGGACATTATCTCTTGGTTAATAGGTACCCCAAGGGAAAGATCTGGGAAAAGCAAACAGAGCACCAAAGCGTTTCGCTTTACTCAGATTGGGAATTTAATTGCTGTTTCTGCTGTGACAAAATTGAGGAGGAGAAAAAGATGCTTTAATAATCCTTACTTTCATATAGTAGTTATTCTGTCTTGCTAAAACTGATCTGCCGGTTAAGTAGGCTTTAAAGAGTTTTGTGGAAATCTAACTTAATGTCTAGAGACTGATATCCGTCAAACAATACTGGTATTTGTCAGATGTTAAAAGCTTAGTTATTAGGGTGGTGGGTATCCCTCATGAAAATCCTAGGAGTGTAAGACAAGTTTTTTGAAGAGCTGTAGGGGACTGTTGTCCCCTGTTTGAAGAGCTGTTGGGAAGATTGTGGATGCTGCTGGACTTTGGGCTCTTTAGGATAAGTAAAATCTACCCAGGTAGCCTTGATTTGGACTTGCTCGAGTCTTGTTTGCACAAGTACAAGGCCTCTTAAAATAACCACTCTGTTTGGAAAAGTGCTTTGTTTACCTACTGGGTGTCACTCCCAGAGATCTCTCTTGTAGGTGCTAAATCTAATTGGGCATGTTGGTAAGCAGGAATGCCTAGGGATGGGATCGGTAAGCAGGGAAAAGTGCTAGGATTCTCCCTTGACTTGCCTGCATTTAAAAAGTTCTCTAATTGTGAGGTAAAATGTCAGTCTCGATAAATCTGTTTAGTTTATGATTTTACTGTAGCTAAAACATGTAATGGTTGTGTTCAGCTGTATGTGTCATTTGGCATTTCTTAAGAATGTCGACACTCCACAGCTCTGGATTACTGCGCATGTTGCAGAAGCACAGGGGCAATAGGAGGAGATGGGATGGTAGTGCTTAAAAAGCTTTTATCAAAAATGATTGCACTGATGACACACAACACAATTGCCTTCCAAAGGCTGGAGGGAAAGAGGCTGAACTCCTCCCTTTGTTGTCTGACAGGCAAGGGAAATCTAAAGCTCTTTCAAAAAGAGATCAAAACTAATGGAGGGGTTGGCTCGCAGTTCTTGGACTGTCTTGGAAAAAGGATTGTCAATGGCTGGCTGTTCATAGTTAATTAAAGAAAGTGGGTGTGTAGTACCACTTACGGCTTGTCTGCTTCTCCAAGTGCAGGTCATCTCTGTATGGAAACCACTTTCTTCTTTCTACTCTTCCTTGGAAGGCTCTGTAAAATTTCCTTGTCTCGGAGCCCTCTGTTCACAGGTTAAAAACTAAAATGCATTGGCACAGAGCTTAGCAGTACTGGACAGGCTCAGGAGGCAAACGTGCGTAGGGAAGAAATGCTCTATTTAATTCTAGAATTCTAGTTGGCAGATCTTAAAATCAGTAATCTTTAGTGTAAAAATAATAATTAAAAAAAATACAGAAATGGAAAAAACTGATCACAGATATTCCAAAGGCATCAGCATGAATTTCTTCCTTGACATCATAAAGGACTTCTTTATAGATCTGTGTCAATTTCTAGGTAAATGTTTCGCCACTCCTAGCTCCCTTCACCTTTCTGTCTGTACTGGGAGAAAGTTTTGACATTGAAATGTTACTGTCCTCGTTCCTGTTGTGTGCCTGAGTGTAACTTCAGGCATAGTAGCTCCTTTCAGTAGGCACACATTTGTTAATTGATCTGCTTTGCTGATGCAGTATTCCTTTTTTTTTGACCTTGAGGGGATATTTTTGCTCGCTTCTACTGCAGTTGAATTCATGCCTGTCTCTATTCTCCAGCCACCCACCTTCTGCTAATGGCCCTCGGTTGCACAAAATGGTAAATGGTCTTTATTTTGAAAAAAGCCAAGTAGTACAGGAAGTACGTGATGACTATTCAAGCAGCGGATGCTCTTGTTTTATTTAGTCAGTGCTGAATAATCTTTAAGGATGATGGTGTTGCAGATGAATTGGAGCTACTCACTTGAGGAGGACCTGATCTTGTTTATCACAGTCCACGTGCTGCTGCCTGTGGGGGCTGTGCTATTCTTGATGCCAGCTGTTCCACTGGAGGCAACGGGAGCTTTGAAGGGAGGCTTAGGATGAAGACTGGCTCATAGCCAGGCTTTTTGGGTGGCACTCTGAGATGCACAAACCTTGTACATGTGGTTTTGCCAGCAGTTACTTCTTGAAGCGCTCAGTGATGCGTTTTGGTAGGCTTAGCCCCCAGTCGCTATAGTTAAGGGTTCAGGGCTGCATTGATTCAGTGACTGGTGCTGTGGGGAGTGCTCTGCTTGTGTATTACAGATGGCAAATGATACTCTATTCCTTTGTTTTGAAGAAATAACATTTTATAGGTAGGATGGCTCTAGACACTATTTTAAATTTTCCCTTTATCAAAGGGTACTGGAACCCTACAAAGTAAGAACACTCTCTTCAGATATCTAATTATGATGATCTAATCATGGTGAAGAAGAGAGGTCCTGTCTACTTCATTGTGCTTCCCCAAAGGATTGTTGGACCCCTTCCTAAATTGCCAAAAAAAAAAAAAAAATACAAAAAACCCACAACCTGACCAATAAAAAGTAAACAATCATATTAAGTTAATGAATTTATAAAAGCTAGCATGGATACAGGGAAGGGGACCAAGCTATGCAGGTGGATGCAAAGGGACTGGGTAGGGAACAAACTGCCCCTTTTAGGCAGCTCTTGGTAAGATGGACCAGATAAGTTTGTTCCTTGCTACTAGGGCAAAGTGAAGTCTGAGATAAAGAAGAAGGGAGGCTGGCTGGTATAGGGGAACAAGGGAGGAAATTAGTACTTAACTGTGGGGTAACTGAGCAGGTAGAATTTGTGGCTTCCTTTCTGAATTTTTTTCTTTGCAAGTAACTTTTTTAAAATGTTGTGTGTTTACTGATTTTTTTTTTTTTTCCTAATGGTTGTTTCAGGTAGAAGAGTCCCCGACTGAGACGCAAATAAAGAAGAGCCCTCTTCCATCTTCAGAAAGAAAATCTGTTAAGCTAGTCAGGAGCAGATCTTTAGAAAAGTCCTTGGATCTGAATGAGAATGAAAATCTTCCAGAGAAGAGCAGTGCCTCAGACAGTGAAGAAGGTAAATCTTTTAACATTTAGAAGCAGTAAGACAACCCTACTATTGTACTCTTCTGATCCTTCTCACTTGGTGGAGTAAGTTAGAAAACTTCCTGATTTTGTGAAATTTGTTTACTTGTTTGTTCCCCGGAGCTGCAGCAAAAACATCTTTGTAACTTAGTTTCTGGAAAAGGTCTTAAACTAGAAAAAAATTCTTGACAATGTGGTGTTCACTTTCCATGTTCTCATAGGTATTTCAAATGTGGTTTTTTCATTTGTTTTCACTTTTTGGGAACTGAGGGGAAACACTTCAGGCTGTTCTTTTAATTACCCCCCACCCACCCCCTTGCATTTCCTTCTTGATGCATATGGGCTTCAGTGTTACTGATGGCGAAGAACTTGCTGTCTTGTCTGGAGTTTCAACTTCCCAGCTTTCAGGAGTGTGTTCTGCATATTCTGAATCTTGTCTGAAGATGAACAACCTTAAATACATCTTAGAGTAGATCACACCGTGTTTTCATTGCATACCAACAAAGCTAGTATCTTAATGGATCCCAACGCATCATCCTCTTCAGTTATATCTCATCATCTAGTACCAGGCTAGCAGGAGCTTGGATACCACACCAATGTAGCACTTGCAACTTGCAAATGCATGCTTCCTTTCCTCTTTTTGTCCTAGGAGAGAAAAGTATGGCTGTGTGTTTCATAGTGGCTTTGGTGTGACTGTTTTTGCTATATCCTGGGCAGAGAGTAAGGCCCAGAGCATGCCTTGCACCCAGACTGGATGGCAGTGACATATGTGCAGATTTCTCTGGGTGCTTGTTCTTTGGTCCCACAGAGGCTCTTGACAAGTTCCCCCTCTAATATGAGCTCTTCCCTTATCGTGGGGAGCTCTTCTGTGCAAAAACCCATAGTTTCACAAACATTTCACAGAAGCTGTGGTGGATGTTCTGTTGAATATCCCCATCTTGGGCTCTGTGAACACCTTTAAAACAAAGCACACACAACCTGAATCGGTTTCAAAGTCTCTAGTGGCATGCAAATGAAGGACAGAAAACCTCAACAGGGCAGCTACTTCTGAACACACCGCTATTTTTCTTTCATATGCAAAGAGAGAACTTGCTTTCATTGCCTGTTGTCAGGAAAAGAACAGATCAATTTGAGGCCGGTTCTTAATCTGGCTGAGAAATTTGTGTATCATCTTTTCAGTCAGAATTGGCAACTGAAGGTGTGTGCAGATGCTGTTAAGTTGGGATCACTGGAGTGTGGAAAGCTTTCAAAGTTGTGGATTGATCTGGCCATCTGCAAGGTGTGATCTTTGCCTGAGGATATACTTTATATTTCAGTTACCTTTCTCGTTGCTCCCCAGCACTGCTTCTGTTTGCTGGTGTTGGGATTCAGCTTGATGGATGTCAAGCTGTATCATTTTTGGGAGTTATATGTATTTGAACAAGTTGCTGGTTATGCCCCTGTGCATTGAACAAGCTTTACACATTGTTGACTCAATCCCAGGTGTCTCTCTTAAAGCAGAAGAAAGTTTCAGTCTTCTGATGTTTTAGATATTTTGGATACCCATGGATTTTTAAATGGTGAAGGTATCCAATGAAATGGGTTGAAAATAGGCCTGTTTGCCTAAATGATAAAGGCAAATACCAGCTGTCATCCCTGTGCTGGTGATATTCAGCAAACAAAGCATATTAAACTGGAGATGTCCCTTTAAAAGAGGACTGAATTCATGCTGCTCTTCCTATTTCTCCTCCCTCCCCCAAGATGAGTCTCTTTTATTCGGAGCAGGATTTTCTAGTCCCACAACATTAATCTTTTCTCACAGATTACTCTCCTCATGCTTAGAATTCTTTTCTTCTGTTTCTCTGTCTGTTTTCTATTGCAGTTGCCCCACACTCTTACAAGGTGAACTCCTTCATTCAGATGAAATTAGCTATCCCACACAGCAAAGGGTTACCCATGCAATTAACCTCTCTTGTGTTCTCTGGCTCATGCTCAGGCTGCCCACAGAGGTGTTCTGGCAAATAAGGTGAGGGGGCAAGCTCAAGACTTGTTCTCCAACTTCACGTCCACCTGACACCAAAAGCTGGAATGTCAGAGCCTTGGCAACTCCTTGTCCTTCATGATTTTCACATTGCAAACTGGGGGAGGGGGGTCTCTCACTGCATGCCACTGGCTCAGTGACCTGTATCTTGGTGTATTAGTTTGGTTTCATAAACTGGAGTATAAATCTTGGGCCGTGACAAACTCTTGGCTGAGATAGAAGTTAATATCTGCAGTCTCAATGATAAATTTTAGAAAACAAATTTTAGCTCAAGCACAGAATGTGCTCCCAATATAGAAGCATCAGATTCTGAGTTTCCTCAAAGGACTGACTGTGTTGGATGTAGGGTTTCTATATGCAACTATAATGCTCAGCAACATGAAATGCCTCAAAGAAAGAAGGGAGAAGTAGGATATTGGAAAACACTGTTAGAAAGCTTTACTGTGTATGGGGACCTTGTAATTCCTGATCTCCTTGCATAATTTGACTTTGGTGTTTCTGTGTGCATTAATAACCACCCTAAATGCGTGGTCTGCAGGAGAGCATAACTGCTTGTACTCAAATGCTGTGAGGTGGGTACAGTGATGGTGTGGCTTTTTTTGCCGATAGGGATATGGGATGTGGAGGGGTTGAAAAGAGTTCAGCCTGCTTTTTTTTTTTCAAGAGGTGAAATTCTGGATATACGGTGCATGTACAGAAGAGCATCCCTTAGCCCTGTTACCTTGCTGACATAATCACAATATTTAAAGCACGTACTCTGTTAAATGTATAGCTGCCAATAATCTGTTGCTTTGGGATTTGAAGGAATATCTGTTGTGAATTATCTAAAAGGCTTAAGCTTTTCTTGTGATCAGGAAAAAGATAGCACTGTCACAGTATTTTTCAGTACTTCCCCCAAGGTAATTTGGTATTTAGCCTTTTAAAGTATAGGAGAATTCTTTGATAATGGTTACTATTGCTGATGTAGTCTTTAAATAGATGGTGGCTGGAACGTATTCACTCTAGGAATTAGTTTTAACGACTTGATTTCAGGTGCGTCTGTTTTAAGTCTCTGACCTGTGCATTATTTACAGCGTGCAGTTCTTTCCCCCTCCATCCCCAGTGGCATAGAAATCCCAAACAGCACCATGAGTTGTGTACATACGTTTATCTCCTCATCCTCTCCCAGCTCTGTGGAGTGGAAGATTCAGCTGTCTTAGAAACCTGTTTGATAGCCTCTGTTCTTACTAGTTTAACTTTTTTTTTTGCTTGGGGTACGTGTTTAGCTTCACGAGCTGCTGGTTGTTAACAGGAATTGGAAGAACAGTATCTCTTTTTGACTCCTCTGCACCCCCTCCAATTTTTTTTGTCTTGCACTGCAAATGGTTTCAAACCTGTGCAGTCACTGGTGCCTAATGGTATTATATGCAAACAGTATTTCACAGCTTGCCATACAGTGATGAAAATGACCTTACGAAGTGTAAGGCAGCAGTGGGGGAGGGAGGAGACCTGCTGTCTTCTTGCAGAACGAGGACACTCACGGTAATGTTTGCTTGGCGTTTTTGGGTCCCTAGGGATCCTAACCTAAAATCAGAGTGATTTCAAGTTCTCTTATCAGACAGTTACTCCAATTCATCTATAAATGTTTTCAGGCTGAGCGAGTTAGCGGCTGATAATTACATACCGCTAAGGGGTTAGAACAGCGTTAAGGAGCTAGACTGATATCTGCATGGGAATAAAAACATTTTTTCATATACAGTATCTCTAAGCTAGTTCTAGGTAGAAAATGCTCCATGTTGCTCTTGAATTGTAATAACTCATACGGGTAAGCCCACCTACCTCTTAATTAAACCAAAAAAAGAGTAGACAAATATGTATATTTGTAACATAGACAAGTGTTTCAAGCTTTCTATTCTGTCCAAACTGCAAGTGTGTAATCTGTACACTTATTCTTGCTATTCTGCTGTTGGTGCTCACTGCTTCATGTGGGATTCCTGCAGATAAACCCTGAGAAGCCCAGATGGAAGTGACTTAAATCTTGTCAAGCTCTTGGTATATGCAGTGACTGGCTCCTGCAGGTGTGGAATTCAGAAGCTTTCATACATGTGTTTTCCAGGCCTCTTTCAGAAAGCCTGGAAACATTTCAGATAAAATAGCTGTTTAAACAGGAGAATCTAAAGTAGCTGATTAGCCTGATTATATCAGCCTAGTTTCAGCTTGGGTTTTCTGAAAATACTCTTGCGATAACACCAATTTTTTCAAGAGCTGAGAGACTGTAACTAAAAACACTTCTCAATAGATGCTTTCATGCACTTGGCAGCTCACTGACTACTCCTTATAGAGCTATAACTAGATAGAAAAAGTGTAGGCAAATCAGCTAACAGGAAATTATCTATAAATTAAAACACTATAGATCCATGGATGCACTTGCTGTTGAACTTGAGCCTTGGTACAAGGAGGAGAGACTTCATGTTTGAAGAGTAAAATATTCCAGTAGCGAGGTCCAGACCGTAAAGTAATAATGCATGAGCTTTGAATTATCTGCTGCCTGGCTCCATACAAGCTGGCTGATGTCCAGTAGTCAAAGGGAATGTCAGCATCAGAACACCTGAAGCTTCCCCTCTCTCTCTTAGCAAAAGAGGGGAAGTGGGGAGTGCATTTTGAGATGAGGTCTGCGGCATTGAGGCCTTGTTAGCTGAGGTCGCTCACAGTTCACTGAGTTTTGATGGAACTAGGCTCAGCTCCGAGAGGAAATACAGTGAACGTAAGCTGAAAACCCAGCCTGAATTTCTAGCTTCCTGCAGAATGTTTCAACACAGCCGAATCTGTATTCTAGCAAATAATGACTGCATGTTGGTTGGTTAAATACGCCTCGCAAAATACGTGCTGGCTTTCTGTCCCACCTTGCAGTTGTATAAGCAGAACGTAGCACAGGAAGGCCATCTCTTGGGCAAGCATGAAGATGTCGCTTACGCTTCACTTTGGGGTCGTGTATTGAAGTCTGCTTAGGTCAAAACTTTTTTGGAGACGTGTAGGTGTGTAGTGGGGACTTCTAACAGGCTGGAAGCAGTGCTGGAGGAGAAGGCCGCTCAGAATCAGAACTGGGTTTCACTGCAGGCTTCTGTTATGATTAGTTGCTACACTTACATTTATCAATACTGACTGCTATGAAATCCTGTTTAAGTGCTGTAACCTATGCCTGCAGGCAGTTTGTGAACTGTAGCATGATATTCAAGCTACCTTTGCTTTGGTTGCTGGCAGTGACCTTTGATAGCTCTGAGAATTCACTTATATCAGTTGAAAGGTTAGGCATCCTGACTTCTGTCTTGCTTCCACAAGCTTTGTTTTCAGGCGTTTTGCCTGGTTTTGGTGTGTGGGGTTGGGTTTTTAGGATTTTTGTACTTCTTTTTTTTGGTAATAGCCTAGAATGGGCTTGTTTGTAAAGCATGAGCAGACAGAGTTGGGGTTGGCACAGGAAATGGCTGTCCCTCCAGGATTATGATTCTGTCCCTTATCTATTGAGAGAGTGGCTGCAACAGCCACAAAGCTGACTCATGCCAGCAACCAACAAGCAGCAGAAATAAAGCTCAGTGCTGTGACAACAGAACACCTTTGGGGTGCTTGTTGGTGGTTTGACATAGGGAGGATGATAAAGCATCCTGGTGTGCTTTGCGGGGCTGCACAATGGAGCAGGGTGCTCCTTGCATTCCCCTTGCAATAGGTATGGAGGAAGGAACAGTCTGAGGAAAGGTCTGTGCCTGGTCTCAGTGTGGACAGTACCAGCATACAGATGTTAGAAGCAGAATTCTGGTACTAGCCACAAGTGAAAAGGAAAACTAGTGTGCTCTCGCTGTCCTGCTTGCTATGAACATGTCATATAATAGGCACATATTAAATGAGGATTGTGCTGACTCTGTCTTCTCCAGTGTGTCCTGTAGGATCAGTAGAATTCTGAAGGCAAAACTCAAGCAATGCGATCTTGTAATGTTGATTTATCGACTTATCCAGTGAAATAGTGAGAGATGGGCTAAAAAACCACCTCTGGACTTTGTTCCCAGCTCCCAAAGACCACCTTACTACAGATTAATGTGCTGCTGTCAATTCTGAGTTTCTGAGAGTAAGAAACAATTGCTGATGCAAGCTTGGGAAGGATATGATATAATAAAGCTTAGTACTATTAAAAAAACCTTTATAATAGTCCTTTTATGTTTTTAACCCAATCTCTCTGCCTTTCCTTAGCAGTGAAGGAGACTGTCTCTGAGAATGATCTCTATGGGAGACTTTTTATAAACAGAGTTTTCCACATCACTGCAGACAAGATGTTTGAAATCCTCTTCACCAATTCTCACTTCATGCAGAGGTTTCTCAATTCCAGGAGTATAGTAGGTAATGTACTCTTCTTCCTTCTGTCTGTGTTGCAACTTACTCCGAAAACTTCAACCTCTGAGAAATGATAAATAGGGCTGAGTTTGAATTTTAGGTTTCTCCTTGCTTTAAAAGGATTTTGAAGCTCTCAAGTTCTGCTATAAAAGACACTATTAAGAGCTAGCCTGTTTCTGTAGATCAGTCATATTTCTGAGTAAGAACCTCATTTCAATGCACAACAGAACTGCATCTTAATGCCTAAATTGTTGCATTCTGTGAGGTGTTTCCTTCCATTGTGTCCCAGAAATAGTGAAGTCTGTACAGTTGGCGCATAGATGAAATTGCTGCATCCTCCTAAATGATGCTCTCAGGCTTTAATTTTCTGGATGAGTAAACTTTATTCATTGAGATGATAAGGTAAGAAAACTAAGCTGAAAAGGGAAATATTTATTCAGTGTTAGCTTGGAAGGCAGAGTGGCAAAAGCAATTTGATAATGCGGGATGAATCCTTTCAACTTTAAGCAGATAGGAAATGGTATATTTTCATTTATTTGCTTACTCTTCTCTGCATCCCCAAGTCTCTTTCAGTAGACTTAGGTTCAGCTACTTACTGCCTTACCTTTGCTCATTCAGTGAACTAAAGTTTCCCTTTTCATGCAAAAAGCACACAACCACTTGGAGACAGTTTCGTCTCTCCCCACATTGCTGTTATAAAATTGCACTTTAAGATATGAAGGGGCAGAGATGATGCCGTTCAGATGATCTGCATGTGAGATTTTGTATAATTTGTCATCTAGATGCTGTATCGACCCCTTGGAATAGAGATTCCAGTGGCAATCAGCTGAGGACTTTGACGTACACTGTAACAATTAACAATCCTCTCTGTGGGAAGTTCACAACTGCAACTGAAAAGCAGGTACTGTCTGCACGTGTGTCTGTTTGGTGCCTTTTAAAGCAAGGAAGGGGTGAGCTCTGCAGTCTTGTCAGAGATCTGACCGTGGATTAGAGTTCAGTGAGCTGAATGTGGATCTGCAGTTTAAATATAGCATCCTGAAGGGTATCTTTCTGCCCCTTTCACCATTAATGAGCAAATGCAGAAAGCTTCTCTGACTTTATCGGCCTTTACGCGTGGCTGTGAGGTTCTCCCACAGACTGTGGGGAGTAGCATTGACCTCGTGTATGAACTGGGGGGTGGCCAGAAAAGATGCAGTAATCTGCTTTCAGTGTCCAGTTCTGGGCTCCCCAGTACAAGAGAGGAATGGCGTTTTTGGAGAGAGTTTAGTGAAGGGCCACAAAGACGAAGGGCAGGAGCTTCTCTCCTATGAGGAAAGGCCGAGAGGGCTGGGACTCTTCAGCCTGGAGAAGAGAAGGCTTGGGGTGGGGATCCTATTGATGTGTATATAAATACCTGATGGGAGGGTGGAAAGAGGATGGAGCCAGGCTCTTTTCAGTGGTGGTAGGACAAGAGGCAGCAGGCACAAGAGGTGTTTCTTCTGAACATCAGGAAACACTTTTTTTTTTATTGTGAGGGTGACGGAGCACTAGAACAGCCTGCCTGAAGAGGTTGTGGAGTCTTCCTTGGAGATCTTCAAAAGCTGCCTGGACATGGTCTAGGGTAGCCTGTTCTAGGTGGCCCTGCTTGAGCAGAGTGGTTGGACCAGATGACCTCCAGAGGTCTCTTCCAACCTTAACCCTTCTGTGGTACAGGTTAGGGAAAGGTCTCATAGCTCATTCTCAAAGAACTGTGGTCATGCGTCAGCGGGCAGTCTTGCATTCGGTACTTGGTATGTCAGTGGAGAAGGGGGGTGGTGTACTGCTTCTGCTTGTACTGGCTTTAGCTGGGGATGTCATCTCTTCTCCACCCTGACTATACTTGACATTCTTAACTGACTTCTCTCATGGTTGTTCAGGCTTTCTCCCTACTCCACTTCACTTGGATTGGAATTGGTTGGCCTAACATAAAGAATTGGGGCTGAAGGGGGAAAAAAATATCAAACACCATGAATACACTTACTCCTTCCTGTTTTTTCATCATAGATCCTGCATAAGCAGAGCCAGAAAGGTCAGTCTTATCAGGTGGATGCTGAAGTACTGACCCATGATGTCCCCTACCACGATTACTTCTACACTGTGAACCGATACTGCATCAGCCGCACGTCCAGTCACAAATGTCGATTACGGTGAGCCTGAGCGATGCGCAGCGGGAGCCGAGGACTCGGAGGCATCTCTGTTGCAGCCTGTTGAAATCTGCTTATCAAAAGATCTGCCTGCAGCGTAAAGAATGCTTCGTTTCTCTTGAAGCTGGGGATCTCTCCTGAAAAATAAGCTTGTTCTATCTCCTGTCATATGTATGCTGTACTCAGATATGATTAATTTGG
Source organism: Anser anser (assembly GCF_964211835.1). NCBI lineage: Eukaryota > Metazoa > Chordata > Aves > Anseriformes > Anatidae > Anser > Anser anser. The sequence continues at coordinate 96,509,696 of NC_139720.1, forward strand.
TGAGAAATTAAGTCTTACGCTGGTCTTACAAGATACAGAGCTCATCTCCAAGGCTGTGGACTGGGTTCTGATCAGCACTGGGTTTTGAATGCAGTTGCATGAGTGAGATGAATTGGAACTATGACAGATGTTTTGTGACAAAGCTTCTGAGGTATCCTTGCATAAGGGCCTGCAGAGGAGGGTAGTTTCACAGGAAGATGAAGGAAGCATACCCGTAGAAGTACATTGGGTACTTGAGCAAATCATTGTTAGACTTCATTATTAGACTTTAGGTAGGTGGGGGTGTCGTAAGGCACTTCCCTCTCCCATTTGAAAACGTCTGAAGTGATCAAGTTCCTTGTTGGCTGCATTTGTGTGACTATGTAACTCTTGGTAACTTTTTTTAACATTGTCCTTAGTGATTCCTTTTATCTCAAACTTTATCAGAATACAGGTAAGGTGAGCAAGCCTGGATTTCCTTCTGGTTTATCTTAGGCTATAAAAGTGCTGAAGACTCCCTCCTCTTCGGGGAGGGAAAAGGGTCCTTGAACAACTGTTCTGGATGACTTTGAGTGAGTCATCCTTCCTATTTGAGGGCTCTATTTGTTTTTTTTGAGATGCATGACAACCCTAAGATAAGTGCAAAAGCCAGGGTTTGAATACAGTGTAAAGAGGATGAATGTATAGAACAAAGTGCATGCTGATGCTACAACTGGCTTTATATTATACTGTTTAAAAGAGCTCAGGAAGTAATTGAAAGATTTTTTTTTGTTAGAGTAGGGACTCGGTGGGCATATGTTTCTTGGAATGATTACTTGAAAAAGTTGGGCAAGTATGTATTTCAGTAAGGTCAGTGTTATGGATTTGAGTAAAGATCATGAGCTATCCTTTTGTCCTTTATCTTTATGAAGAGCTTTAAGATTCACTCGGTTGTCCGAACAAGCCCTCTGCAGGGTTCTGTTCTAGTACCTTCCCATTCTGGAAGCAGTATTGCCTAGCTTAACCTGGGAGACGCAAGTAGGAATGTCTCTCTTCCTCTGTCGTGCTTACAGAGAGTGAGTTTAATTTCTGTCTCCTCAGGGTAGGATCTGAGTACTGGATGCACGGTAATGAATTTTACCTGCTGCTGCTGTTGTGCCCATGTAGTATATCATGTGTGCATACGGAGTAAAAAGCAGAACTTCTATTTGTAAGGTTATTTTAAATGTTTGTTCAAGTCAGAGCAGTTTGCAGGAGAGAAACACCCCACTGCTCTGAGTCTGAAAAGAAAACACTTCAAAATGAGTTCAAAATGTTTACAATGATTTGGACATTTGGATCTCCTGAGGCTTTTAGCTTGATGTGTTGTCTTTGCCTGTGTCTGTCTCTTGCCTCGCTTCAGTGTAAGTGCTGCTCAGGTGGAAAGCCAAGGCAGTTCCAGTTGTTATTTCAGGTTATGGACATAAGCTAGGGGCTTGCCTCTGATAAGAGATTTCTGCTATCACTGTGCTACCTAGCAGAATGCTTCTTTTTCTTCACTGTTGTGTTCTGTTTCTTAGGGTTTCTGCAGAAGTAAAGTACAAAAAGCAGCCTTGGGGCCTGGTAAAGTCTGTAATCGAGAAGAACACCTGGGGAGGAATACAGGAGAACTTCAAACAACTTGGTGAGGCATTTCCTTCTCTTTGGTGGAGTAAGGAGGCTACCTTCCCTATGCATGTTTTCATCTGTGTCAAACTTCTTTCCTTAAAGAATGGTTTGAAAAGAAGGTATCAACCAAAGGGATCTCTAGTTATCGATACATCTGTCAGTTCTGGGGGTGTAAAAGACGCCTGGCAGCATAATGCCTTCCAAAAGCTCTTGCATGCCTTGTCAGCAATTGCTTCCTGAAGGAAGCAGGAGAAAAACTTTTACTCTCAACTGCATATGCCTGTCTCTAACACGAGTATTTCCTTGATTGTGAGTATGAGAAGAGGAGCAGCGGCACTTGGCAGGCACCCTGGCTACGGCTGTTAACAGCCTGGCCAGCCGTGTGCTGGCTCAGTCTAATGCAATTCCTAATCTCGGTCTAACAGTGTCTGGAAGCGTTCCTCCTAACTACAGTCTAACACAATAAACAATCGTGCATAGCCTGAGTGTTCATCAGATCTGACAGGTGCCCAACGTGCCATATAGCAAAGAAGATGACTAGTATAGGTTAAGACATAGTTTATGTCAATTACCTGACTTAAGTTCATTTACTAGAAGATGTACTTACTCTTCTCACCACCACCCTCCATATCTTGTTTGCAATTTAAGTCTTCAGTGCTTGGCTTTTTGGCTTTCTTTAAAGTTCAGGAACCTTATTTTTTTACTGCAGAATCAGATCTGCTAATGGAGGAATATGCAATTAACCAATCCATAGAAGATACTGGAAAATTAGTTGCCTTGAGACGAAGACGACGCACTTTACACCGGAGTCTGGCAGAATCGCTTCCCAAACGCTCCTCCCAGCACTCCTCTGGTGACATGGGGCTGGAGTCCCAGGGCAGCATAATAGGTAGGAGTTCTTGTATCCAGATTTTTATACCCAGTATTTTCCACAAGGTGTGTTTAAGAAAGTTTAACTCTTACAGTAGTGCCAGAGTAACACTTGTGTGTATATTGCTCTTGTTTTTATCTGATTGGTGTGATAGCAAATGCTTTAGTGTGTTCAGCCTTGCATAAAATCAGTTAGGAACATGCGTAGTCACTATTATGGGGAACACATGATGAAATCAAACCTAATCCTACCTTCCGTTTTTGAAAAATTAAAATAAAATCCTAAAATGCTGCACAGTACATGTGTAGAATTGAAAATGAGATGGGATCAGAAACAAATGTAATCTGATTTTTTGCCAAGTTGCTGAAAATTTGCTTTGCTTTTTCTTCAAACTGCACATCTGAGTCGTGAGATGATTAACTGTCACTCACTGCTTGGCCTTAGCACCTCATACTTGATTTTGTTGGTAATGTTGGAGTCCATTTTCTATCTGTTTTTGTAACTTCTATGTTACTGAAGCATTTTTTCGTAGTTTTACTGCCACTGAGTATGACAGACTTGGACTCAGATGGAACAAGTTAAAGGGGAATTTGATTTAGCATTTGTTGGCAGGAAGTCTCATTTGGTCAGGAGAACAAGCAGAAAAGAGCAATGTTGCAGACTCTCTGCTAATACGGGACCAGCAGCGTGCGTGCTGAATGGGTGGTGGTAATGCATGGGCTGCAGCATCCTCAGGCCATCCGGGCTTAATGCGATGTCCTAGAGCTGTGTTCCCTGCAGCATACTGGAATGGAGGGAATCCTCCTGAGGGAAGAGCCTGGCTCTCTAGCTGACTTGTCTGAGATGACTGCGGAAATGACTGGGTGCATTAAGTCCATTCTGGAGAGAATCTTGTGTACCTGTGTGATCTGTTGCTTTCCTCAGAAGTTGTTGAGCAGTTCTGTGTGTGCAGTGCTGGGCACTGACACGTGTCTGTTAGGGGTGTTCTTCAGGACTTCTTAACCTCCTTCTCTTCCATGCCCTCTAGGAAGGAAAAGAGATCCTGTAAATAGGACCACCACCATCATTGTAGTAATGAGTGTCTTGTAAGTACTCGCTTGCATTAAATCATGGTTTAACTCAATCTCAGCTTGGTGTTTGTCTGTATCTGCCTGTACCTACCTCACTTGCACATTAACATTGCATGTAGCAGGATAAATCCTAACCGATTTTGAATGTAAATTTAGAAACTTGGGTAGAAGTGGAAATGGATTGACTTAAGAAGTGACAGAGAATGAAAACGCTGCTTTGACAAACTAGTCTGTTGTAGGTTTACCTATATCTGATCCTACAAAAAATTCCAGAACTTAATTCATTCCCATTTTGACAGCTGCAGAGGAGGCACTGCTGTTGCTTCATGAAGGTTGCTGTTGCACAGCTTAAAGCTAACTGCTGAGAATTGTTTGGGTAAATCTTTCTTTTCAGTATAGCAGTGCCCCATGGCCTTTGGCCCCAAAAGCATTCACTTTTCCTAGATGTTTGTAGCCCAAGTCTCATTTCTGTAGCGTTCTAACAGTAATGGCAAAGCCTGTCTGACTTAATTTTGTTCTCTGTTCTCTCTGCAGTTTGCTGCTGTTGGTTTTGTTGAACATAACGCTGTTTCTCAAACTGTCAAAGATAGAGCACGCAGCTCAGTCTCTCTATCATGTCCAGCTTCAGGAAGAAAACTCTTTGAAGTAAGTTGAATACACAGTCTTTGCTTTTGTTCTTCCTCAGCCTATGACAGAATCTGATTTAAAGAAATAGATTTCAAACAATGAAACCTGGCGGTACGTTTTCAAAAGCTGTTAGGGCTTGTTGCTCTTCTGTGGTCTATGCTGATATCCGGTGACATGTCTGACTGCATTTTGCAGTAATAAATTTCTCCTTTGACAAGCTGTTTTTTGGGGAAGTGTTAACCTTAGCTTGCATTTATCACCCTGCTGTGACTCATCTGCTGTGAATATTGTAGTGCTGATCACAGAACTGAAGCATTCACTTCATCCTGTGTGAACCAGCATGATCTCAAACATCACGTTAAAGGTTCACTTAGCTTTTTAGCTTCCATCTCTGTGCATCTCTTGCAAAATCCCTTCTCCCCCTCAAACTTGTGTTAGGTGCCTTTCATATTCAGATCTCTTTTAAGAGGCTCAGGTATTGCTCTTTCTCATCGATGTGTTATAGGTAAACAAGTTACAAATGATAACCTGATCTTGAGTATGGAGGTGGTGTGGTGACCTCCCATGGTGAAGATTTAGAGTAACTGATTTAGAGTAACTTCCTTCATAAGAAAGATCTTACCATCTTGGTCCTTTGGGGACCCAGGAGTTGGACTCAACGAACCTTGTGGGTCCCTTCCAACTCGGTTATTCTATGATTGTGTGATCTTAACTGTGAGAACTTAAATTGTTGACATAATGTGAGCACATTTGTGACTGCCGCTACAAAGGCCTGAGGCAGTACCTTCAAGTCAACAGGAAGCAGAATTGAACTGCAGACACCTTTTTATGTGGCTTTTGGAAAAGGATGTCCTTAGCAATGGTGGTAGAGTAATTGCTTTTTGGTGGATAGGCACAGGGAGGTGCTTGTTTCGTGTTTCTGATGTCATCTCGATCTCTTTCAGCATATCCCCAGAAATGGTATCAAAAGAGGAGATCCCTCAATATGATAAGGAACAGGTTAAACACGTGAAGGGAGTACTAAGAGATTCAATTGAAATGCTTGAGCAGGTAAGTCTGCCAGTCTTCCCTGGTGATACTCTTGTTTTTCAACAACTCAAGTTTTCTCCCTTATGCCAGGATAACCTTTTTTTTTTAAAATGTTTTCTGGTGCTAACTAAAGTTTCATGTCTACTTGGCCTCAGTTTTGTCCTAGGCTTGAATTTGGTACAAAGGCAGTGCTCATCATATTTCTGATGGATTTTTCTTTGGGCTAGAATTAAATGGTCGTATCAATTTTCTTAAACCTGTCAGGTACCTTTTATTGATGAGATCTGTTGATGGATTTTGAATCGTGACAAAGCAAAGATTGGAGTAACTCAAAACAGATCCTCTTTTCTGAGACGACTCAAAACATAACTAAGTATTTGCTTACCTCACTGCAGGGTTTCTTCAGGCAGGTTTATCTAGGCTTTTGCTCCCCTCTACCCATCTAGATGTTGGTGAGAGCTTCACTTAATGGGCCACCCAATCTCTGGTCCTGAAGTCGAGGGCTGCTAAACCCCTAGGCTGAAATTACAACTCAGCAAGTGAAGGACAGTGAAATTCATACAGCAGTTTCTACTTATAACCTATGAATGTTCTGATTTTAAGCTCTTTTTATTAAATCTTAAAATGTGACAGAAGAAATTATTAGATTAGGAAAGCTGTGGGGGAGTTCACATGTAGCTCTATCCATCAGCAGTTTGCTCTGTGCTCTCCCACGCACTAAAGGAGGGTAGAAAAAAGCCAGTTTTGATATTCCCTGTTTAGAGGTGTCTCTGCACAAAAAGCTGCTATTAATTTGTTAACCGTTTTGGGCACAACTTGAGATGCTTCCAAGTGCTGGAGACTTCACTGTAGAAATTAATTTCCTGGTTTCCATTCCTTCTTCAGTTTCTTTGCCTCCTACCCAAACAATTGTGAATGCTGAAGTGTTAAACTGCCTTTTTGAATTTTCGCAGTGTGAAAACTTTTAAAAGGTGGAGTGAGAACTCAGCCACCTCTCCCATCCCAAGTAACGCTTTTGTGGGGAAGTCACGCCTCATCGGTGTCCTTTCACCTTGTGTTTTCTGAGGGTTGTCAGCAACCTAATTGCGTCTTGTGCATCAAAATGCACTGGAAGGGCTGGGTACTAAAAATTTTAAAGATTGATTATGCCTTGCTGCCATTTTCCTTCAAGTATTTGCCACGAACGTCAACAATGACTGAAAATGAGTGGGGAAACTTCTCTGTGCTATTGTATAGCGGGGTGTTAAGACTTTATCATATTGTGATGTTAGTAATTATAAAGTTAATAATTACTAACAGTACAGTATGATGAACTGCATAGAGTGTAGCTGTTAAGAAAGCAGAGTACAGTGACTCCTTAAAGAGAAAGGAAGCAGGAAATGGGATGGAATCCCTCTAAGAAGAGGAGGGAGGGGAACAGGATTTTCCTGATGGCCCTTACCAGCAGATTGATTAATTCACTATTTATTTCCCCAGCTGAAGCTCTCCCTGTCCATGCTCCAGAGAAGCTTTGATCACCTGAACAAGACCCAGAGCAGCAAGCCCGACAGCTAATGCCCGCCCCAGCCCTCAACCCCAAGGAGACACGTGCTCGAGGACTCGTGGGGCAGGGACTGTACCCGTCCCTTCCGGACTCTTTTCTATGGCGGCTCCGCAGCCGCACGGAATAAAGCTTTCTAGAAGCAGCACGCTGGCTCTGCGCTCCTGTAGGGGGTACCCCCCGTTGCGGGGGTACCCCCTGTTTTTGGGGGCTGTGCTCCTGTAGGAGGTACCCCGTATTTCGGGGGGCTGTTTGCCCAGCAGCACTGAGCTCTGCAGGCAACGAGCCGGGTTTGTGCTGGGCACATCTCCTCCCCGTGTCAATGGGGAGGTGCCCCCAGTGCGCAGGGCGAGGTCCCCCCCCCCGACCCCACCACGCCCCCATCGCGCCTGTGGGGCCGCGCCAGCAATGAATGACCCGCGCGGGAAAAGCGCTGTCCCTTTACGCCAGGTGCCGCTACGTCACGCCTAGCCCCGCCCCGCCCGCGCAGCCATTGGCCCGTCCCGCCGTCAGCTTGATGGGCCCCAGGGCGAGGGGGGGGGAACCCGGCACACCTCCGCGTTGGGGGCGGGGCCGGGAGCGCGGGCGGACCAATAGCGGGCGGGCTCCGCCGGAGGGGGGCGGGGCCTGCGGGGAGGAGGCGGGGGCGGGCGCGAGGCACCTGCTGAGGGGAGGGGGCGGGGCGGGCGGAGAGGTGCGGCCGCGCCCCTCCCCCCGCCCCCCCCCTCCCTCCCGGTCCCGTCCCTCCCCTCAGGGCCGGGGCACGGCGGGGAGGGAGGGAAGGAGGCAGGGAGGCGGCGGCGGCGATGGAGGAGCCGCTGTGCTGCTGCGAGTACGTGGACCGGCGGGGCCGGCGGAACCACCTGGCGGCGTGCTGCTGCGACTGCCGGGAGCTGGACGAGGGCTGCGACAGGTAACGGCTCCGGGCACCCCCCCGTCCCCCCGCCTTGGGGTCCCCTCAGAGAAGCGACCGTTGGGGTCCCCTCAGAGAATCCCCTCAGGGAAGCGACCGTTGGGGTCCCCTCAGAGAATCAACCGTTAGGACCCCCTCAGCGTGTACCCGCTCTCCTCCTCTCCCTGCCCTCCCCTTTCCTGTTGGGAAACTTTCCAGCCCCCTTCTCCACAGTTGAAGGGGGTGACTGCCTCTTCTCCACAGAGATCCCCCCAGGTGTTCCCTGTGTTTTCCCTTCGCTGTGTTTTCCCCCCCCCAACAGGTGGCTGACCTGCAGGTCCCTGCCCCCAGGAGCTCTGGAGAGGATCGCTGACGATGTTGCGGACCGCTGCCGCGTCCCCTGGTTCGCAGGGGCCGTGAAGATCAACATCAGCCTCGTGCCGCCGCTCGTGCTGCTGCCTGTCTTCCTCCACGTCGCGGCTCTGCACTTCCTGCTGGGGCTGGTCATCTTGACTTCGCTTCCCGTGGTGGTGCTGTGGTATTACTACCTCACCCACAGGAGGAAGGAGCGGACTCTCTTCTTCTTGAGCCTGGGACTCTTCTCCTTGGGCTACATGTACTATGTCTTTCTCCAGGAGGTGGTTCCCCGAGGCCACGTGGGGCATTCCCAAGTGGTGCTCCTCACCTCTGGGTTAGTTCTCATGCTTGCAGCCTTGTCACGAGCCAAGAAAGACCCTGGCTACCTTCCCATCCCAGCAGGCGATGGCAAGTCATCGCATCAGGATTTTCCCAACAAGAACCTTCAAGGGAGCTCCAACGGGCTCCACGGAGTCACTACGGCAGGAGCTGCCAGTGCCCGTACTGTGAATGGGGAAGCCAAAGGCTATTCCAGAGCCTCAGCTGAGGGGCCAGAAGGTGTGAGAAAGGACTGGTGTGCTAAATGCCAGCTGGTCAGGCCAGCCCGAGCGGGGCACTGCCGGCTTTGCGGCAGGTGTGTGAGGAGACTGGATCATCACTGTGTCTGGTAGGTTTTGCACAGCTGAGGCTATGTATTTTTTGTTCCTCTCCTTTTTCTTTTAAGTTAATGTCTTTTTTCCCCTAGCCTATTCCAAATGTTCAGTGATGTTCTTTCAAAAAGTAAATTTGCTGTTTAACTGTGACGACCGCTGCTAATTTCTACAGCGTATTTCAGAATTGCTCCTGGTTGTCTAAGTCTTCGTCTTTTTTTCTGACTTGGTCTGAGGAGCACTAGGGATCCTGCAGTTAACTTGCATAAGTGCTCACCTGGGAGCAAGGGAACCCAAAGCTGCCCGCGCACAGTACTGTAATCAAGGAGCAGCAGGTATAAATGTCTTAGCTTAGGATACTATGCTTCCTATAAGTTTCTGAGGCAAATAGTCTACTGCTCCTGCTGTACTGGTCTATTGACTTGTGCCTATAAGCTTTCTATAAAAAGCAGTAATGCTGCTTTGAAGCTGCCTGTGTTGTAGCGAGACCTTGGAGATGAGGTTCTCTGACAGTTGGGGGAGGGAGAAAAAAAGAAGCAAGCTCTTTTCTTTTTTCTTTTCTTCTCCCAAGCAAAGTAACTTCTTCTTTCCTTTTTTGGAGGATTAACAGCTGTGTAGGGGAGCAGAACCACCAAGCATTCATCCTTGCGCTCTCCTTCTTCATGCTCACCTCTGTGTACGGGATTACGCTGACCCTGGACACCATCTGTAGGGGACGAACCCTGTTCGTGGCTTTGTTCTACTGCCCTGGGGCCTATTCTGACTACAGGTGAGACGTCTGCGTGGGAGAGAGCTGGGCTGGGAACTCAAGCCTGAGCAGGCAGCTTGGCTCCTTGCCTTTCCTCGTTCTGTGCTCACGGCCAGTGCTATTGACTGTCAAGCCTGACCAAAAAGTGCTCCTTAAAAAGCTCTGGAAAGCAAGGATGCATCTCTGCTTTTGCCAAGGTGGGGAGCCTGAGACTCAGAGAGCTCACAGTTTATGTCTAGGAAACTGTTGGAGGAGCTGGGATTTGAAGTCTTTATTTACTGCGTCCTATAGAGATACACCCTTTAGATGTTTGTTCCCAGTGAAGGGCGATAGTCTGACAGTCTGGAATCAGCGTGCTGCCTCGCTGAGGAAAGAGATGGTGTTTGTCTAGTGGCTTTGTCGCTCCAAGTTATCTGCTCGGTACAGACAGCATTAATATGCCTTGTCTGGCTGGGAGGGTGGCGAGAAGCATCAGACACGTGTTTGGAGACCGGCTCTGCTGCTGGTGCACGGAGCACGCTAGCATGAGTGGCTCTGCCTTCCTCTGTACTCCATCATCTGTCAGGTGCGAGCACCATCGTTTCCTCAAGTAAGGCTTTTACAGCAGTGAGAGCGAAGAGCTAGGTAGCACGACAGGAACGTGCAGGAGTAGCTCTGGTAGCGCTAAAAGCTGTCATTAAGTAAGCCATGAAGCTTTAATTTTGAGAAAGCCTTTAAGGATTATCTGATGAAAGCGGCAAAGCGAGATCGCTGCGGCAGATGTAGACGGGGATTTGAAAGGATAGCGATTACTAGGGAAAGTCGCTCTGAAGCAGCTGCTCCAAAACTAAATGGCTTCCTTCCCATTTCTTTCCCCGCTGCCAGCTCTGCTCTGTCGTTCACCTGTGTGTGGTACTGTGCCATTGTAACAGCTGGCATGGGATACATCCTCCTCATCCAGCTGTTGAACATCAGCTACAACGTGACCGAGAGGGAAGCTCGGCTGGCTCTGCGGGACAACACCGGGCGCAGGCTCCTGGGTGGGTTAGTGATAGACACTGGCCAGTACAACAGGGGCTTTCTATGCAACTGGGGCCACTTCTTGAGTCTGGGGTCTCCCCCTCCACTGCGCTCTGCCGAAGACATCGTCTGACAGCCTTTTTTCCTGCAGATGACGTTGACTGACTTTCTTTAGCGGGGGAACGGCCCCTTCCCCTAGAACTCCCCCCTCCACACCCTTCCTTCGTGGTCGGTGTATGGGCTGCCCACCCCGTCACGGACATTGGAGGCTTTCCCAGGCAGAGTGGTTCTTCGCGTGCCATCAGCCAGCAATAGGTTGTGGAAAGCAGTAAGCCATATGCACAAACCTGGAGAGCAGGAGCCTGCTGCCTTTTTGCACTGCCGGAAGCTTCACGTGGCTCAGCTTGGCAGGAAGAAGAGCACAAGGTTTTGAGAACTTGGCTTTTTGTTAGGCGGGAACTCTGGCATCAAGAGGAACCTGCTGCTGGACTTCAGCGTGCATGCCGGTTCCTGCAAAGGTTAAGGAATCCCTGGCTCATACCTACATGCAGCATTTCAGAGATGTCAGGAGGGTGAACTTTTAATACAGATAACATGCACCACTGCAGAAGCCAGGCTCCTTGGCTAAAAGAGACTGTTCAGGCAGTCGCTGAGCAGCTCCCTCCTCTCTGGTGTGTTTTTTTTCTTTCATTTTCTATTCCATCCAGCTCTGTATACATGCTAGTGCTTGTATTAAGTGCCTTTGTGAGCAACATTCCTGTAGGGCTTTGTAAGATCCTCTTGTCTCCTGCCCTGTCTCTCTGACTGGGTGAGAAGACGCTGTCATCTTGGATCTCGTCATTCTTTTTGTAAGCTGAGTTTTTGTTGGGTTGATGGCTCGTCTCATCTCCCTCAAAGTGTTTCTGCTCTGATGATGGATTCTGACGTGAGACAGCAGGTAAACATACCAAGGAAGAAGGAGATGTTTTGAAGCAACATGTAACGGAGTACGAGGGGGAAAACAGACCTCTGCCTGATGGTACTGCTGCTGTACAGAAATGACTCCTTCCTCCTTGAGAAGGAGGGAGTCTGCGGGAGCATAGGCACCTCTGCTAGCTGCGGCTTTGGTAGGCAGTGTTTTGGCTGGGGTCGCTTATGTTGCTAATAAGCGATCCAGTCTCCTCTCAGCCCAGTCAGTGGGGTCTGCCTCGGTGCCTGGCTTCTGCTTTCTCAGGCCGGGAAGCCGAGGAGCAGTTCAGTGTCTGCGCGTGTAGGGAGGTAGAGGGGGGTGTGAGAGCTGGCTGCTTTTGGGGCAGCTGACCCATGGCGGCAGGTGAATGAGCGTGCTGAACGTGTTCTGCAGGAAGGCCGTGTGTTCCTCAGCAGCCTGCGACTGCATTATTATTACCCAGACTTGAGCTTCAGCTGCAGTCACAAGGCTTTGGTGAGGATGGCTTCTAGTTTTGTGGGTGGGATTTTTGGTGTTTGTTTTAAATCCTTTCTGCGTGCTGGCCCTGCAGAAAGGTCTGGCTGGAAAGGCCTGCGACTGTGGCACGAGAGCTGGAGCTTAGGCCTAAGATTCAGAAGCAGTGGAAGAGCCTCATCCTAGTTAGTTCCAGATGCGTGTGCAGCTTGCACAGCTCATGCTTCTGCTTGGGTGGCTGGCAGCTGGGGGGTGTTGCAAATTCAGTGTGCACCACTACCTTTTCTCCTAAGACGACAGCAGAATTAGAGCTGTCCCCAGAGATCCCTGCCATCTTTGGTGTGTATGCTCCTGATTACATGTCCCAGTTTAAGGTGAAGACCACGTCCCTCTTTGTGCTGTTCGCTTTCCTCGAGCGGCACCTGCACTTCTTATACCCATCACATAACTGAGGAGCAGCTGCACTTGGGATGGCGCCGTGCAGAAACAGCTACCCCTTTTCAACCCGTGAGCAATCTTGTTTGAGGTAAAGGGGACACCTCTCATGCTTTTCCTGACTTACTGACCACACTAAGAGATTTCTGACCAATTCCCAGTGTGAATTAAAGGCACTCAGCTGACTGTGCTATTCCTCTGGCAGCTAAGCATGACCTTCTGACTGTTGGGAGCTGGAGCCTGACCCCAAGGAGTTTAGCTTTACACAAAAACCTCACCTCCGCACGCATTGTCTAAGTGTTTCCATGGCACACGTGCATTTTGTGGAGCCTCCTGAGATGATCTGAAGCTTGGCAGCCCTAGAGACTGCCATGCTGTGGGTTAACAGGTTTGTGATCTTCAGACCTCATCCTGCTGGCTCCTGGGAAGACGAAGCCAGCATTCCCACCTGGGCTAAACAACCCCCTGCCATGGAGATCAATCACATGTCCATGAGCTGAGCAAGCTGTGGGAGTGCTGTCAGGTTTGAGATGAGTGGATTCTCAGTCCCGCTGCTCCGGCTGAGAGCTGGGCAGGTGACAGACGCATTCCTCTGGCAGTGCCTGGCCCTGTAGTGCTCACTGTCCCACAGGTATTTGTTAGCACTTTGCAGCCCGCGTGCCACTATGGCCTTGTCCCTTGCCTTTTGGTGAGCCCTGGCTTACACCAAGGCTGCTGCAGTGGCATCGGCCGCGTGGACTTTCAAGCCCACTCTAATAGTGGGGTAAAGTGCCAAAGTAAAATTTATTTTTTGCACTCCTTCCAGAGGGAGCCAGAACCATTCAGGACAGTAAAATGGTTGTAAGGCTGGGGTTTTGTGCAAGGAGAACTCGGTGCTGAGATCCTCCAGTGAACAGGAAGTTCGTGTCACTCTAATCTGCATAGCAGTGGTGACCCTTTCTTTAAGGACTTGGCTTTTGGTTTGTTTACCCTCCTGGCTTCTTCCTGAGAGGATTTGCATTGTGCTTTCCGTCTCCCAAGGCACACACAAAGTAACACGATCTGTCGCTGCCTGGAAGAGCGGAAGAGTTGCTAGCTGTGGATGCACACTCTGGGTCTCTTCTTTTAATAGCCCTGAGAAGCAGCAAGAAGCCTTTGAAGGGTAACGCTCCCTTTTCCACTTCCAGCGAGGGCAGACTGTTGGGATCCCTTGTGCACTAAGGGGCCTTTATTTATTTATTTTATTGCTGGGCTCAATATTGACCACTAAAAAATTAAAACCTAGTGCAGCCTGGCAGGGCTGGAGGGTCAGGTCAGTCCTCGGGCTCCCTCTTTCCCACTACCCCAGCCAGGCAACTCGCAGGCCAGGTGTTTGGCCTGAAGGCAGGGACCAGTGCCTTGCCCATAAAAGAGCAGGCACCTACCTATGTGGCAATAAGAAAAGTGTGCTGCTGGCCCTTTCCAAGCTTTCCCCATGTAGGAAGAGAGGACCCAGAGTTGATAAGCAGGGAAGGATTTGGGTGATACCTAGCCTCTATGTTTCCCCACCTAGACGTGGAGATGAGTTTATCCTGCTTTAGCCGTGACCTTGTGAGGCATTTTTGTTCCACAATCCGCGTGGTCTTCAGGGCAACTCTTGAAGGGCCAGGGTCTTGATGTTGCTGCTGTTGTAGTGGTAAGCCCCCTGTGTGCGAATACCAGCACCCAGTAGTTTGGTGACTGTGCTAAGAACTGCGCCCCATTAGATACTGTGCAACTGGTGGCTTTACACTGAGTGTGCTCTCTGAAACTGTGCTTCTTTGTAGACAAATCGCAGCCCCCCCTATAGACTGTTTTCTCTATTTAACTCGTCCTGAAATGACAAAAGTCACTCGTGAGCCTGAGTTGGTGCTGCTTGTGACTTCTGATCACATTTCAGCCTTCATGCTATGATGGTGCTTTTTTTTTCTTCTAAGTAGGTTGCTTTCAAGTGTCTTGATGAAACCATTTGCTGTAAAAATTTCTTGTAGAGATAAAATGGATACTGCCTCACTGCCTAATGTCTTAATAATGTGCTTGACTTTCTCTTTCTATATGAATGTATATTGCCTCATTAGGGCAGGAAGCGTGTGTGATTATGGATGTTTTCCCTATATTGCTTTCAGCGAAGAATTCCACGTTTTCCTAGGATTTTCTTCCACTGCCAGGATGTTTGTACAGTGAAACTCTTTCTCTGGACAGGTGAGGTTCTTTCTGAAATGTGGGAAATCAGCTTCCCAAAATCTTTGTCTTTATGGAACCGCTTTTAATGATAACATGGAGAATGAATGACAGGCTCTGGAAGACCTGTCTGCCTTGGGGAGTGGGGTGTGTGTTCCCCCACCCTGGCCAAAGCTTTAGGAGGAAACTTCATGCAACATTTGTGAGCTTTGTTGAAAGGACTGGTGTGTGTATGTGCGTGTGTCCTGTTTACATCTTATCCAGTGTTTTCAAATTGATGCAATTATGAATCAAAATAAATGATTGGAAATCATCCATGAAGTTGCCTGTTGATTTATGCCACCTTGCTCAGCCAGGTGAAATGACTGAGAAGTGCCCTCATCTCATGGCTACTGTGACGTGGGCATGGGGAACAAGGGAGCAACAGGCTAAGGAGAAGCTAGGGAACAAGTGTTCTTGCAGTTCCGCAAATGCTGTTATGCATTTATTCGTGTTGGGATGAAACAGAGCTGTTGGCAGTTCTCACGACCATAGAAGTTTGGGATACCTCCTCGTCCCCTCCAGTGGGGATTTGCACCAGGATCTTGAATTCTGAGAGCAATCTGTTAGCAGGCATTGAGTGTAATCTGACTGGGTTCCTAGCCTTTTTGTCCAGTGTCTTGCTTTCCCTCGTATACCTGCCCTTACAATGCATCCAGAACCCTGAGAAGGAAGCTTCTGCCTTTAAACTCTTTTTAAGCCACGTTTGGAAATAACATGGATACTCCCTGTGCAGACAGTGGGAAGAGACGTCCTCTTTGATCCTGCTGGCATCTTGGGATGTCTCCCGAAAGGCAAGATGACCTTTAACAAACAAGAATCACAGGTGCCTTTGCTGGTTTCAAGAGTTCTGCTGTGATTTGCCCGGTGGCACTTCTCTCTGCTGTTCTGCTGTTCAGCCATTTCTCTTGGAAGGTCACTTTGTGCGCTTGTTGACAACGAGGACCTTTCACAGCAGTGAGCCATGTCTCTACCCGTTGGTAGAGACTGGTGTGCTGATCACCAAAAAGCAAATACTTCAGGAGCTAAGGTTTTTGGGAAGGCATGTGAGTAAGAACTCTGCAGGGCAGGTGCTGGATGGGGATGGGGGAGAAGGGGAGCTTGCAATCACTTCACACTTGTGAATTTGCTGTTACACCCCAGTGGCAATGCCCCCTCTCCCTGCTCTGCTGGAGAAGGGATGCCTGGCTCTGGCTCTGCAGCCACCTCCCTCTCTGGCTAAGAAAAGCAAGGAGCTGACAGGAAGGAGTGGGTCTGAGCTGAGAGTGTGGGCTGATGACCAGCATTAAGGCACCGACATCCACATCTAACCGAGCGCTGAGGCGGGAGGGATGCTCCAGCACAGCTGCAGGCCGAAGCTGTTTGCTCAGCCTGACGTGTGTCACCCTCCTGCTGGGAACTGTTTGCTGGAGCTTTCATTATCAAAGCTCTAACAGCATGCCGCAGATTTTAGGGGTGTCCTGTGCCGTCTGTCAACAGCACCATCAGGCACAGCCTTGCTTCTGCTGAGGAGGGATGGTTTGTTTCTACTGGGCATGGATTAAACAGGGAACCTGAGGGGCTTCTCATCTCCCCTTGGATGGTGACTGGGGTCGGTAGGAATGTGCCTGATCCCTGTCCCTCAGCTGGGTTAAGCTGAGGCTTCAGCTTCATGCTAGCATGGGATTAGCCATAGCAAGGGCAAAGGGGTGTCAAAGCACAGCTCCTCCTGGATCTTCTGGATTCTCACTGCTGGAACCATCCAGCAGAAGAGCAACTTAATAGGAAAAGCTTTGTCAAAGCTACAACCCGAAAACCCTAGAAGTTGAGAGCATTAGAGACAAAGTCCCATTCTCAAAGGCAAATGCTGACTGTATGTCAAGTCCTGGGGGGAGAACTGTGCTCCACAGAAGCAGCATTATTTCTGGGGATGGTGAGTGGGCACAAAATGCCCAACAGTGGCAGTGTTGTTGGGGGAAGAATCTGTGGTTCATTATACTGGTGCACCCTGACTAGCTGAGTAGCCAGAGATTCAGCCTGTTGCTAGCCTCTCTGGCGCATTCCTCTGTGAAATTTGCCACTCTTCTGCAGTGCCTGTTCCTCCCTGCAAGACAAGTTATTCAGCCCTTTCTCAGCTTGTAGCTTCCTCTCGCAATCTGCTCCTAACGCAGCCAGATGGTCTGTGCTCGCCCACACGCCGCGCAGCACCTTCAGCTCCCTGCGCTTGGATAAGGCGCTCGTCTGACCCGCTGATGGTCAGGTCTGTAAATCAGCCCTGGGGAGAGGGTAAATGTTAAGGTGCTGTGGAGGGAGGCAAGCTGGGCGTGACACAGTCTTCAGAAGGACGCTTGGGGTCTGCTGGATGGCCTGGCTTGTGTGGGAGGGGAGGCTCTCTGGCCAGATCCCTGCGAGCTCTCTGTACGGGACTTCAGCCCAGTGCCTCAGCTTCCGACGCCTTCACACTGAAAACTCACTTGTGCTCGTTTCAGATTTGGGTTTATTGGAAACTTTCACGGCATACACAGGATTTAAAAATTATCCAGTACAATGGATAACAGCAAACTGTCATCTTCCTCGCATTGCCCAAGTACTCTCCATACTGCCAAATCGAAATCGTTTTGGAGAGAATTTTGCCTATCTTGTGAGGGGGAAGCGACTCCAGATTCCTCCCTTATGCTATTGCTCAGAGAAGACATACTGTACCTTCTCTGCATTACTATATCTGCACTGTGCTGCAGGTTAAGGCTCAAGAATTATGAGAAACCTTATTTTTCTGTTTGAGCTTATGTAAAAGCACTTAAAAATATATATATATATATTTGGTGTTATTTGAGGTGTTGGCTCAAGTGGAAGGGCCTAGACAGACTTGCACAATCCATCTTCAAATACTACAGTTGACCAGCATGGGAAATGTTTAAATGATGGATGCGAAGCCAGAGGATCGTGAACTTGGAATAACCACTTGTACCCAAAATCAAAGCACTGCGCTTGTGAACTGGCCAGCACAGTAAACTAGACTGTGCCTTGTAAGAGGAGTCCAGGTTTTAGATTGTCTGCATGTGATGCTGTAACCTGGACTGTTAGTAAATACAATTTGCATAAATAGCTCTTCCCTCGCCTTCTCTCATCCACGCTTCCCTGGCTCAGTTAGCCAGAAGCTGTTCTCTGGGTGGCCAAGTTCACAGCAGGGGTTAGCAGGGATCAGCTGACAGTGAAGTCTGTTTGCTCTACCATCAAGCTGTCGCCCTACAGAGTACTGGCACCAGAAAAGCACCAGGTTTCTGCCTAATAGGTACATTTCAGTTCCGTGCCTCCTGTGATGGAGGAGGGTTACTGTCAGTCCCGCAGCTCTGTGTGAAGAAAGGGTCCTGGGCTAAAGCTCACCCTGGGCTAGCCTTTGGTTACCTAGGGCTCGCTGCCACCCAGCCCAGACCTCCCAGTGGAGACCTCAAACTGGGAGGACCTTGTGGGCAAGAACCTCCTCAAGTCAAAGTGATGAAATCATCAAAGTAGGTTCCATATGCACGTGGGTTGGTCTGGCCAGTTTCTTCTGTTACATTTGGAAGTCAGGGAGAATTTCAGCTACTCTCCTTCGTAGCTGGTTCCTCCTTTCCTCCCTCTCCCTTTCCTTTTTCATCAGTAATGGGTACTGCCTCCAAGCTTTGAATGCATTCAGCATGAGTCTCCTAAAAGAAATGAGGGAAGCACAGAACAAAGTGATGACACTAAGATGTATGCATAACATGCCAGGTAATCAAAACATATTTGAGAGGGAATTCCCCTGAAATACTTCTTTCTTCAAGAATAAGCAGTCTCCCAAAACAGTTCCTTCAGGAGAAGCACAAATGTAAAATTCAGACTCGCTCAGTCCAGATCAACTACTTGGGGACGTGGGCAGGTGGGCTCTATTTCTTACCTGACTTGTAGCACCCCACCAAAGGTGCCTTGCCCCGGGTTCCCATATGGCAACAGGGAGCAACAGGCCCTTCTAAAGAGCAGTGCACTGTGCCGAGGGCTGAACTGCCTGTTGCCAGGAGGAGGAGGAGGTAAAGAGGAACAACGTGACTATGCTCCTGATGTAAGGTCGTATTGTAGAATGAATCCAGTCTCTTCCTGCGGCTGAATTCTCCCTGCCTCCTCTGGTTTGTTGGGTTAAACCAGGCCCTGTTCTGACCTTACAGACTAAGCAAGCTAGAACAGGTTCATTATACCCCATATGAGGTGAATTTCATTTAATTCTTCCTTTGAGGTGCTGCACGTCCTGTTTGGGCCATAGCACAGGCACAGCCTACTCATGACTGCATGCAACTGACATGCTTTCATGGTCAGGGAGGTGAACATGTTTGTTTTCTGCTGGACTTCGATAATAGCTCTTCCTGTTAAAATGCACAGTGAATGCAGTCATGGGACAATGAACTGAGTGCATCCAGCTCCAGCTGTGATCAATAGAACTGTCTGCTCTAGTTCTTCCTGCCAAACCAGGCTGATGATCGCAGAAAACAAAAAATTCCCTAAGTAGGGTTTCTAAGTTTATCAACTTTGGATTTGTAAACCAAATCATCCACAGTAGACAAAACAATACAGCGTAATTCCTGCACAATTTCTGCTTGTTATAATTGTACTTAAAGATTTTCCTAAGGCAGCTTTTAGCAGAAGCTGCATAGCCAGATCTGCTAATCAGCTTAGAAAGTTTCAGCCACTTAGCTGCTTTCACTGTATTCTCTTTCAGCAGATTTAAAAGTCCTGTGAAGGATATGACTAAACTTCCTTTTCCAGGCTGTTTGGAAATTTCTACCATAACCTTATGCTGATGTTGTCTACGCACATGACAGAAACAAAATACCAACTGTATACAATCCCTTTCACATGTTCCTGGGGAGCAGATCATTGCTCTGTCAAGAGCAGAGTCCCTAAAGTATTCTATGGGGTAGAATTAAACCCAAGTAAAAAGAACTGCTGGCAAGGGAATGCACTTACTTGTCTCTATGTTCAGTAGCAATCTTCAGTTTCTCCCTTAAGGTGTCTTTTTCCTCCATGACCAGATGAAACCATGCCCAGAAGAACTTCCTCTTGAGGCAGGCTGCACGGAGGGTATTCGCTCTCTCTTCTAGACTGGACAGATAATCCTTGTACTAGGGAAGGAAAGCAGAAGGAGGTGAGAATGGCTTCTTTCTCCCACCCCCAGCCCAATAAACACATACAGAGCAGTGCTGAGACAGTGCCTCTAAGGGACAACAGGGACAGTAGTGGAGGAAAATCAACGGGGAGCAAGGGGAAAGCATGAAGGTGGTAGTGGGGAACAGCATGTAGGAGAGCGTCCTGGGTTGTGGAGGATGATGGAGGGTGGAGAGCTGAAGGAGGCCTCTGCGGAAGGGAATGGGGTGGTGCTGGAATAGGGACAGAGCAAGCCAGGAAAGTTGGGGCTGTAGGTGTGTGGAGTGGTGGTGAAGGGAAAGCACGGCAGCAGCTGGCTCCCCTGGTATTGCTTCTCCACTGGGGTGCAGGCAAACCTTCAGCCAGTTCCTGAAGCCTTGTCTGAGCAACGTGTGGCAATGGAAGTCCTCAGCCCGAGACACCTTCTCCGAAAGGCTGCTCTGGGTGTGCTGGAGCCAAGCCATCAGGCATTTCCTCTGCAGGCCCAGGCAGTGGTGCTTCTCGGCCACCTGAGCAAAGGCAGAGAGAAGGCAGCTAGTTATCTGGACTAGCGACTACAAAAGCCTCAGCTACTGAAAGCTGGCTACTCTAGAAAATTACTTCAGCTCTTGGGGGGCCTCTAAAATGCAGGTGTCTGACAGCTGGAATACCTTACAGCGTTAAATTCCCACAAAGAGGAGGCAGCATAAGGAACAAGACCAGTCTCCCTATCACACCACTGCTGTGTCACTCCTAGAGAACATCCTTTTGAACTAGACTTGCGGTTTGACCTGTTGTGAATGGAGCAGAGGCATGGCCTAACAGTTCAGTCCAACCTGCTCCTTAAAGCTGAACAGCAGGACGACTTAGAGAGCAGCTGCTATCCCCTAGTTCATCCCAGCCGGATGCCCATGTGCATTTGGTTGAGCTCTTCAGTAGCTGCAGCTCCAGTGACTTAAATGGAAGCTTGCCAGCTTAGCCTTGGGCTTTGGCTACATTTTCAGGATACAGTTGAGTGCTATTAGTCTACTTCTGATAAGGCACGCCAACTCATTCACGTACAGAAATGTTTCATTAGCAGTATTTGTATGTCACGGTCTCAGAAGCCACTAGCTCTTCTGCACTGAAGGCATGGCCAGGCCAGAACAGATCCCTGGATTGTCACCTGTGGTATCGTACTTCTAGCAGCGGCCAACAGCGCTCCAGCACTGACTCCAGGTAGAAGGAAAGCCCTAGTGATGGGCTGGGGTTAACTACTAAATACAATGCCTTAGAATTATCTGATTAGCTTTGCTGTGGTGCAAAAGAACTGGCAGGCTCACATCATATAATTTCAGTTTATTTTTTTGGCTGTATCGTACTAAACTAACTCCCACTGTGTTACTGGCATTGAGTCAAGTGGCGGTTAATATTGCAGACAAGTGTAGGCTAACAAAAGATGACTTCTCATTAGACTGAAATTCATTCCTTTCTCTGTCCTTTTGGTTCCTGTTTAATCAGCTATAAATGAGGAGGCCACCCTTGTGGGTTTTTGATGACCTTTCGTGATTATTGTCAGATGAGTTGATTTAAAGCACTAATGTAGGGCAGGGTGTGCAAGGAGAATTTTTGCTTTGCCATTTCTACCTGGCTTAAGAGCCCATTAAGGTTTCTGCTACCTTCTGCATCCATTCTTTTTCCCTTCCTCCCATGATGCCAGTCCTTTGCTTTATCCTCAGCACTTACCACCAAGTTTTCCTTGGCTTGCTCCCTCAGCCTCTTCCATGGCACCATTCCCAATTTTCTCAGCAGGACGCTCTCATAGTGATCTTTGGCCTTTTTCTGGAGCTCCTGTTCTCTTTCCAGCCTCCTCTGCTTCTCCAGCTCTTTCTACAATACAAAGAGCAGGAGTTTTAATTCAGCCTGCATGAAATGAACATTAAGCTTGTCATACTGGAGTTGAAGGTCCTGATCTCACGGGAAATGGGAATCTGCACCATCATTAGCAGTGCAGATCAGGCATGACCCAGCGTATTAGAACCCGTTTTCGTAGGCCCTGTGTGAATGTATGGCCTTCCCTCAGCACCACAGTTTGGTGTTACAATCACCGTCCCTGTAATCTGTGGCTACCAGCAGTGCTGATATAGCAACAACTTTTTTTGATGGGCCTTCATCCATGTGAGGAAGGGTGCCTTGGTGAGCTCGAGAAGGGTAGCTTTCTATGTCTGTAAAATTAGACTGAAAACCTGTACAAAAATGCTTCTGAGTTTATGCATGGAATTTAGCTTAAATAGCCGGGAAGGTATGTGGGTATTATATAACCGTACGATATTTTTGACTGAGACTCAAAGATGAAGGTCAAACATCCTAAAACACTCAGTGCAAGTAGGACAGCACCTGTAGGTCAAATTCCAGTGGGATTTCAAGTGTGGTGCTATTTGGGTTATTAGTATAGCTCATTTGCAAGTAACAAGAATGACACGGGGCTATTCCTAGGCTGCCGGATACTGTTAGCTCCAAGGAGAGGATGCCGCTAATTCTTCAGCTGGAAGGTTGCCCTTGATAGATCTCTCAGGCTTGTTTACTGATAAGTTGTGTGTTTGTGACTGGTATCACTGTGTATGCTGGAAGAGGATACAGGTGGAAGGAGCAGCCTGAAAGTAGCCCAGACAAGCTGCCACTGCGGGGGTTACGTGGCTGTAGCTCGGCAGTGGATGTCCACCAGCTGGGACCTCTAGTCTGGCTGGTGAGATGGGGACAATACATGCTTCACAGCACGTTCGGGCCACAGCCCTTTTACTAATGTCCCTAAAAAAGGGGGAGGTGGTGAGCTGATACAGCTGGTGCTGTGCAGTGGAACACTGCTCTGTTAACAAAGGCTTTCAGTTCACACCCCTGGCTGCTGACTCAGTGCTAGTGGGTAACAGCTCCTCTTCCCTATCCCTGTTAGGTGGGTGAGACAGCTGAGGTGTTTGGTCACCAGCTTCTGTAGCCTCCTCTCCTCCCGTCTTTTTTCCTGCTGAGCTTCCTTTTCCTCAGCCTCCTTCTTCTGACGTGCTTCCTCTTCAGCCTTCATCTGGGCCTTGAAATGGAGAAAATGGAGGAAGATAAAATTTTGTTCAGCATATGCGACCATTTTGGAGAACACAGTCCTCTAAACTTTCTCAGACAAGTAGTATTCTAGTACTGTCCAGAACCTGAAACTTCAGAAGGAGGCAGACTTTGTCACATACTAGACATGATCTACACTGAACAATGAACTGTGAAAGAGGGGGAGAAGGAAGTGTTCCTTCTACCACCTATATATGGCCATCTTTCTTTGCCCTAAGTTACAGTACTTGCCCACTCTGCCAATAAAACACTTAAAACCATACCCCAGGTTACTTATTGATAACATGATTGCTGAAGTCAGTACTGAACCACTGGGCTCTGCTCTGAAGTTTTACATCTGCATGTTAAAGAGCATTACAGGTGCTCACATATGTTTTTCCCCAAACACTGAAGACCAAAGAAGCTGTTTTACTTCAGCACTGGTTATATGTGGTACATGTGTACATACAATATCTTTCTCTGAATGTTCACCCGTTCCCCTTGCAAACCCCAGCCTGCTTTCATTCCACAAAGTTCTTGTTCTTGGTGTATGCATCAAAGGCCTCAAACCCACATGATAATGCATGATTATAATGACTGTGCTTCCTCCAGTCTCTATGATCATGGCAGCAGTAGCTGAGGAAACCTAACCTAATGCTTGTCTGCCCACCCTATGGTTGATGTGTTCTCTAAGATTTGTTTAAGCTTCCTAGTATGCATGCACATCCCTCTTCCTTGGAGAAGAAACACTGATTGTTTTAGAACCCCAGTTCTGAGCTTTCTAATCCTAATGCAAATTAGGATTGATGTTCTCAGTAACAGATTAATGCCTTGAAGCTAAGAAGGCTCCTGTTTGATGCATATCACGGAATTTCTATATTAGCTATGCAAATATTGTCAATATCTTCCCTTTTCAGAAGAGATTTTCTAGAAACCAAGATGCAGCATTTTTACTAGGTCAGACTGCACTTCCTCAAGCTGCACATGACCTGACCAGACAGGAGAGGGAAAACCCACCATTTGCTAGGTCCAGTCAGGTGGATTTCAATTCCACTCTTCCCATCCTTGGCAACAACGGTTACAACCATGAGGTAGGCGTGAAAGAGGTGGTGGAGGGGTGGTAAGGGAAGCTGCTTCTAGAGTTGTAACAGCAAGCATCAACACGAAATGTCTGTGATATGGCAGGGCTAGTGGGGTCACTTTTTGATGTACGCTGGACATCTGCTTTCTTTACAAGCCATAAAACTCCTCATTTGGCTAAAGGGCCTCTTCTTGGTTCACAACTTCATGGTGTTAAAATAGCACTTCTTATGACTCAAATAGCATGAAAAAGTCTTCGTTTCATTTTCCACTGTCCTTACCAGTTTCTCCTCTTCTCTTTGTTGTTTGGCTTCTTCTAATTTCCTCCTCCGTTCTGCCCGCTGAATTGCTCTCTCCTCCATAGCTACAGAAGTGGAAACAACAAAAGGACGTAAGTCTTAGTGCAAATGAGCTATAGGATAATGGCACAAGCTTGGTGAATGGGAAGGATGACCCCTTCTCTCTACTGCCAGGTCTCCTGGTGACCTGGCAATGCCAGGACTAAGTGACTTGCTTTCTGCTGCCTCTTATGGCTGGCAGTTTCACAAACGAGGAACCCACAAACTCTTTTAAGACTCAGGACTGCCCCAGTTAGATTCACTCCACCCTCCTTGGTTGACAGTCACCGCCTGGATTATAAAAGGGGCTGTGTCTGTCCAGAAGTTTTCTCTCTTTATTCCCTTGAATGAGCGCTGGGGCTCAGGGCACCTGATTTAGCAGCAGTTGCAATAAGGTCTCTAGGAAGCTCCAACTACTTAGAGTGACTGCATGATGAAAAACATCCCTGCCACGGTGACACATAGGTACTTGGTCCCTTTAGTGAGAAACTACTGCTTAATGCTGCTTTGGGGAGATGAGTTGCAATGCTGCAGTCTTGCTGGCTATGACTGAAGGTCTGACCTCACAGAACATGAAGTGGGCCTGAGAACCTGTGCTTACTCCTTCTGCAGTCACAAACAAAGCACAGGCTGGAGCAATCCATAATTGGAGGGGCGTTTAATTGCTTTGACCACAATAGGTTTCCTCAAGTTCTTTTTCCCTTTCAGCTGTGCCAGGGTTCTCTGCCAAGGGAAAATCATCTTGAGATGACTTTGCACTTAACTACTTAGGGGGATCTTCAAAGAAAAGCACTTGAGTGCTCTGAAAATACTCTTACTGTCCCCAGGCTGTACAGAGCTCAGACAATCAGTGAGTGATGGCTTGTACTAGGTAGCGTGGGAGCTGAACACAGTCAGTTAACGAAAGGCATCTGTTAATGCACAGCAATCAGGGCCAAAAAGGTATGGTGATCCCAAGACTGTTAAAACATCACAACAATCACATACCAGACAGTCTTTCTTGCAGGCTGTGACTACCCCTAGGTTGATACGGGAGAATATAAGCTAGGGAGGTAGCAGAATCTGATCTTAATTCACTGTACGACAAGGCTGTTTTCCATGTGTAATGTGTATCTGCCATTCCAGCATGGCCAGAGAAGGGGAGCTACCTCACAGAAGGGAGGGATCTGGAGCTCCTTCCCCAGCCTACCTACTGTTGTCTCACAAAATCTTGGGTTGGCACTGCGTTCTCTTGGAAATCTTAATACCTCTGACAAAGGTAGGTGAAAATGAGCGCTCAGTTTAAGTGTTGATTGGATGTGCGACGGGAATAAAACTGACAGCAAAACAACCTGTAGAGCTTCTCTCAGAGTCTTGTCACACCAGAAACAGTCACAAGTGTTACGACTAATGGTTTCCACAGCGTTCTGAGCATCAACTTGGGGTGCTTGCAGCGGCCCAGGTTTTACAGATGCCTGACTTGGCCATGAAAACAGCTCACACTCTCACAGCGCTGATCAGAGGAAAAGAAAGAGAAGTTTCCAGATGAGCTGTTGAGGAAAGCGGTCTGGCATGGTCTTTGCTACCAAGAACAATACCTTTCAGTATGGGATGAGCTGAGGTCAGCTGGGTGGAGGGCCTCCTGCCTTGCGTCACTGCTCTGGTGTTCTGGGACCTATGAAAAAGAGGCAGGCTATGAAAAGGAAGAGTGAAGACATCAATCAGTGAGCTCGGTCAAACCATGTCTCACACCTACTACCTGAGACCGAGAAACAGGCCTTGTAGTTTCTACCCTTCACTGTGCTACATTTTCAATGTGGGCCCCTGATATACATTTCTTCTGCCTGAAATGGGATTAATGATGCATCCTTACAAAGAAGATGAGTACCCTGAGCTGCTGCATGTTGTGAAATACTGAGTATGACAGTTTCTCTCTTTTCCTAACTAAATCCCTGCTGCTATTATGTGTAACACTCCAGTGCTGCTGTTTCTAAGTGGACCCTGTATGGATCACGCGGTGTCAAGTCAATACAGAACACAGAGGATGAGAACTGTGGCGAGACCAACGCTACCCTTGAGGCTAGGTCACAGGTAAGAGGAACAGCAGATAGCACTAGTATGACTGAAGCGTTCCTGGCAAATTCTGGCTCAGCTTGGGTAGAAATGAGATATGATGACTAACTGATCCTGCTCTACCAAGGGGGCTTATACCTCAAAGGGGTGGTATTGCATTTGGATTGTCTTCCGCTCTCCATTTTTAACTCCCTGGTTTGGGAAGCAGAGTTGTTAAGTGCCTGGGTTACTGCCATGGCTTGTGCTGCCTCTCCTTTTGCTCTGCTCAGCCTCTGATCTTCCTGCAGTTCAAGGATCAGCTCTTGCTGTTTCTGAAGCTGCTGCCTCTGCTCCTCAATCAGACGTTGCTGGAAGGCATAACGGTGCTCAAAACAACTACCATAAGCAGGGGTTGTCTTGGGGCTGGGTGCCTGAAACTGCTGGGGGAGAGTGGCTATTTGATTCCTGTACGTAGCCTGGTGCTGGGCATTCAGGGCTGAATGTTTTAGGGTGATCTGCCAGGCAAACTTGGGTTTTCTGTTGGAATGAGATGTGTGAGCAGCATCCCAACAAGAGTGGTCTCTGGTCTGGTCGGGTTCTTCCTGTACGAGGCATGTTTCAGTTGGCTGGGAAAGAAAAAAAAAAAAAACACAAAAAGAAAGATTTGGCATTAATTGAAATCAAGCTCTCTTCTGCCCTTTCCACATAATAAGCGTTTCTTGAATGAAAAATCTAGTGAGGGGCCTGAGAAGTAGGGCAATCTCAGCTACACAATCTTCATCCAGTTCCTAGCCAAGGCAGAGGGACACAGTTATGCGCATAACTGGAAGGATGTTGGGAAAACACTGTTAAGAAGCTGTGTGCCATTTCCCTGGGAGGAGGAAATCCTGATCAGGCAAGAGCTCTGGCAGGCATATTACCCCAACCATTTCGTCAGGGAGCACAGCACAGGACAGTTCATTTCTCAGGGGTTAGCTCATCTCTCAAGGATTACCATGATCCCTTTTGGACTCTGTTGTCCCTATGCAATGCTCAGACTGAGAATAAAGGAAAAACAGTTGTTGAAAATGAAATACAAGTGGTCTACAAGGCTGATCTACTGGACAGCCTCTTTTCAAACGGAAGAACAGTCTACAAAGGGCTGCTTTCTTGCCTCTTCTCCAGCTTAGGTCAAGTATTACCATGAAACTGGTGCACACTGGGGAGTCAGGCTGCGCCTTCCCTGACACCTGATTTTTTCTCAGAAGAGGCATCAGATGCCAGCTCTGCTTTCTGACTCCTAGGTCAAACTCCAAATTCAGTCCCATCCTTCCAGCACAAGCTTTTCCACCACATCTGAAGAAAAATACTGGCCGTCTAGGATGATTTAAGCACAATAGGAAATCAACTTTCACTGACATTTAAGCAAATGAACAGCTTGAACTGTAATATGCATGTCTGTATGTGTGAGCTCTCATACTGGGTGCTGTTTTACAGCTTTTATAGACGGAAAGGAAAGGCAGGCTCTGACAAAAGACAATTTAAGGAAGCATCCTGATTCTCCTACCTCCTTGTGATGTGCATTATCCTGAGATATTCACTGACAGCTCCCCCCCCACTTCTGAAAAGCCAGAGAGCTGCACTGCCATGACAAAATCTCGTCATGCAGTCGAAAGTTATTCTTTTTCAGTCTAAAAAGGCATCAAAGATGTAACTAATCTCTCAGCAGAAGTGATCTGGGGGTGGGACGCTCACTGCGACTCAGAGTACATGAAGGGTTGTTCTCTGGCACCATAAGAGATCATTTTATTTTTAAAACTCATCCACTGTCCTTCATGGTTACCTCTGCTCTTTAACAGGCTTCCCTCCTGAACAGTAGGCAGGTATTTAGGGGTCACCCTGGGCAAAAAACCTTCCTCTGCTCTTTATTTCGGATTGCACAAAAGCACTTTGTGAGATTACAGGGATGCCAATAGACAAAGCTACATGGAAAGCTTTACCTCGTCTTGCTGCAAAACTTGATGCTGGTTTACTTTTGCTGTCCTAGGCTTGCTAGCCTCCTGTGGCCCGTCCAGGCCCCCCTTCCCCAGTGACACCGCCTCCAGCAGCTGTGCCATCTTCCTCTTTGTCTCCTCCCTCTTGAGCTGCAGCTCTCGCTTTTCTGTCTCTGCTTGGCTCCAGCGGTGCCATGCTAGAAAGCAGCAGCGCAGAAGCCGCCGCCGATTATGCTCTGCAGACAGCTGGTTTTTCCTGAATGAGAAAGCACTTTTGTTACGATAGGAGTGAGGCTTCTGTCCAAGCCTGCCTGAAACAACTCCATCAAGTACAGTAGTCCAGGCCCCGTAACTTCCCAGGTCTTTTTGTTGTTCAGCTCTGGAGGCCCTCCAAAGCTGTAGCGTTTTGCCAAGGAGGAATGGGAAGGCAGATGATGCCCATTACTTTGAAGTAAGTGTCCCACTTGGCATTTTGCATTTCCCTCTGTCACGCCTGGGCAGCTGCACAGAGAGGGGGAAGTGCCAGTGCCTCCCCACACAGCCTCCCAGACACCTGCAAGAGCAGGATATTTCCCTGCTGACAGGGAACTGATCCAACAGCCTTAATGAAAGGGACTGGTCAAAACGGCTGTAATACTACTGAAGTAGGAGATACCCTCCTATTATCTGGGGCCCAGAGCAAGCCAAAATGAGATTTCCAGGGAAAATACCTAGAGAGAGAGTTGCAGGCTTGTTAGAAAGTGCTAAAGCTCTAGCTTCTCTCTTTCCTCCTTTTCATCTGTGCCACAAGGTCTCCAGCAGAATGTAGGCAATGTAGCAATTTTCTCAAAAAGCCTCTGTTTTCCTCCTGCTGGCTAACTGGCAAGCCCCTTTTACAGCCCTCTTGTCACC
Source organism: Anser anser (assembly GCF_964211835.1). Classification (NCBI taxonomy): domain Eukaryota; kingdom Metazoa; phylum Chordata; class Aves; order Anseriformes; family Anatidae; genus Anser; species Anser anser. Next base: position 96,538,632 of record NC_139720.1, read on the forward strand.
ACACAGAGTACTGCTGCAGCTGGAGGAACTTCACAGTGCAGGGTCACTACCTGTTTTGGTCTTGGAGATGGACTTCCAATTGCTGTGTCTCCTGCTGTACTTTCTGGATCCACGTATAGTTTCTCCAGGCTCGCAGGGCCTTCAGTTGGCATTTCCAGTCAGCAAGGGCTCTGGCTTTCCCCATTTTAATTCTGCGTTCCAGAATGAGTTTGAACCAAGCAGAGAAATGTCGCTGCATGCACTGCATGGGAGAGTTTCAGAAAACCAATGAGTAAGGTACAGTCCAACACAAACGCCAATCCTCTCCACCATCCCCCTTATCTGACTTTTGCTTTTGAGGTTCTTTTTAGAATCCCCACTTTCCATAAATACCTTAAAGGTAAAATAAAATAATGCAGAGCAAAGGTAGTCTTCTGCAAAAGGCAGACTAGAAAGAGAACACCATGGGGTTCCATGCTTTTGAGTGAAACACGCTCAGTTCACCAAGTATAAGGAATAAAACGCATGAGGAATTCAGGAACAGTTTCTAGAGGTAAGAAAGATGTTTCAAAATCTGGAAAATGCCTAAGATTCTATAAACAAGGGCACTTCTGTGGAGAAGAGTTAACAAACAGCTCCATGGACCAGTTGCTGATTTTTTTCAACTTAGACAAAACTCAAGACACTTCCCAGCGTGAATTTATGACATGACCTAAGCTCACCTTTGTTCCAGTAGGAAGCCAAACCGTTCCCCTATTGTGTAATTAGACTCGCTGCCTCTGGGAGTGATTTACATTGTACAGAACAGCAATTTGCTATCTAATCTACCCCATAATTCTAGCCCTGCCACTGCAGACACTGTTCATTTTGATCCTCCAAGTGGGTCAACTCACAGGACTCAGCTGTTCCCCTTTTGTGATAATGCCTTGTAATAATTGCATTCCTCTCGGTCACTGAAATCTCCAAATGAAAACTTACAAAAAGGACAAAATGTCAATGCATTAGCTATTTTTTTCTGCTTTAAGAAAATAATCAATGTCACTATTGCTTAGCTCGGCTAAGCTGTGGCTTTTCACATTATGCCAGCTCTAAATTGTTCTGCAGCTTCCTTTAGGCTTATCTTCACAGCTTAGATTGTGCTGGAAAGAGGCTGTGTCCTGCTAAACAGTAGCCAAGCTCACATCCAGCAGACCGGGGAGATGAAGTGAGCCGGGGGAGAATCACCATTAAAGCTGAGATTCTTTGACGGAAAAAAAAAAATCTAGATGTAGAGAAGTAGACGTTAATGACGACTGTTCTGTTAATTAAAAACATTACATGATGGATGGTATACATACTGCACACAGGGAAGTTTATTCCCTTCGCTGAAACCACCCATATAAGATCATTCAGTCCAAAAATCTCTCCAACTGTAAGGGTTCGATGTAACATGTTTAACAGAGCTGGCTGCAGCATCAGAAATGAGCAGGGGAATCTCTCTTACTTTTGTAAACTCTCAGGGTGAGAAAAAGGGAAAATCCCCACCTTTAGATACCCCTAGTGGTAAGACATGGAGAACAGTTGATTGATGGGAAGCTCCCCTACAGTTTAACTACCAATAAAAACCAGTTACTGTTTTCACCCAACCAGTTTCTCCAGCTTAATCTCCCAATAGCAGGTAAGTGGGTTCAGGGCTCCAGGACACTTGTGTTTTTATTTCCCTTCAGAGCACTGCTCGTGCTGTTTTTCAGAACCAGAGGAGTAACAGTCAAAAACCAGGGAAAAAGAATTAGCTTCCTACTAGGAATTACTAAAGGCTACATGTTTGTCTCAAGCTGCTGCAGTATCACAGAATATTCCCCTATACCTGGTGGGGGTGGATGCTCAAGGAACCCGTTACTGTGTGTAAACTGGCATACTTCAACTCCTGGAGACAACTCAGAAGTCAGCACAGGCCCTCAGCGCTTCTCTTTCCTACCCCCCTGCTCCTGTACCAGGCTCTTCAAGGCAACCTTTAAATATCTTCCCATACACACAGTAAGGGAACTTCTCACGCCCCTCTGTGCCACTTTCTCCCTCCCCACTTCCTTCCTCAGGGGAAAGCAAATCTTGCTCTACAGCCGCCGCCTCTGTACATCTGCCTGTTCCTCAGCTGCAGAAGCCTTTGTGTTTGCAACTGGAAGTGACACCTTTTCCACAGCTCTACGTGAAATCTTCCACTGGGTACACTTGCGACCCAGACTGGGTGTGGTGTCTCCAGATTTCTCGCTCCTAGTCTTACAGTGTACTTCTTGGCCTGCTTTTCTACTTGCCTGATATCAGGAGGAGAGCTTGGAAAAAGGGAAAGAAAAAAAAAACCGAACACTAATAACTAGGATTTTTTACTTCAGTTTTGCAAACAGTACCTGAGGGCAGGTAGTTCAGAGTCTCAGATAAAAGGACGGTGATGCTTACTCTCTGTTTGTTGGTGTGAATCTTGATCAGCAGCTCCTGAGCCTTTCTCTGTTTCTCCTTTTCTTGCTCTTCTTTCTTCAGGTGCAGGGGCGGTGACACAGTAATAGATACCTCCTGCACTGACAGGTTCTGGCTTTCTCCTTGTCTCTTCCCCTCCCTGGAAAGTGAGCAAACATCAAGATCTAATACAATAAGGAAATTGCTGTAGTACAGACCTCACTCCCTTTTTTGCCAATCCTAAGAGAATGACCTCTAGAAAGCTGCTGATTACTTAACTTAGCCTTCCTAGAGAACAGCCCACATTTCAATACATTTCAATAAATCTTCTCGCATTAGAAGATTTAGGATATTAGGGCTGCCTAAGTAAATAAATGGCATCCCTACAAGTCACATCTCTGTGGCAACCCAAGCTCAGCAGAAGCAAAGAGCATCCCTCTGCAGAATTCTTAGCCAACAGTGCACTTTATTCTCCCACAGGAGAGGAAGTCTATTAAGCGATAGACGTTCAGCATAGACTATTCTAGGCTGGCCAGCATTTTCATTGCAATTTCACGCATTTTCTTCAGTGCACTGGTTTTCATGCTGTATTAAACACTGATCAGGCTGGATGTGGCCACAGAGTTGATGGAGAGAATGCACAGCGGTGCAAGCATGCTCCTACTTTTGTGATTGCGTGTACCTACTGGTAATGGCTGAAGGGAGTCTAACATCTTTAGCCCATCTTCTAATGAGAGATTCTGCCACTGAAGTCAGTAACAAAGGAGCAAAAGGTTTGGGGAAGAGTTTGGAGACAGGAATAGAAAATGTTTCCTTTGGGACCACCGCTCCTCTTACGTTTACCAAAAGGAGCTAATAAGAGAAGTTGTTCTTCCCTATGGTGCCTTCCATGCCCCTCTCTCCCTCTTACATTCTCCGTGCTTCTGCCATGGTTTGCCTCTTCTCAGCCATTTCCTTTCGCAGCTTCACCATTTCCCTCTGGATCTCCTCCTCCTCCACCTTGGCCTTCAGGGCCTTCCTTCTGTCCTCCTCTTGTATTTGGAGCTTGGCCTCAGACAGAATGGATTTCTTCAGGGACTTTTCTTGCCTCTGCAGCTCTAACGCCTTCTGACGCCTCAGTCGATTTTCTTTCACCTGGGAAAGAAGAAATCAGCAAAAGTCAATGCAGGTGCCAAAAGCTGAAGAATTTGAGGTTCATTGTAGATTGACAGGGTGGGAAGCACGCAACCCTATCTGTAGCTGTCACTGACTGGACTGGTGCTGTTCTCTGACCAGCAAAAAACACCAGTTAGGAGAGCGGGGTTAAACCAAGATTATGTGGTGGGAGCAAACTCAGAGCTGAGGGTCTGGTGGCTTTTCCAGTCAGTCTTCAGAAAGGGGGAAAACTTGAAACGATGAAATAGTGGAAGTTCACCTTAACAGTGAAAGCTTCCCATGCAAGCTACTGTGAAACGCTAACATGCAAGGGGAAACAATAACTTTTCAGTTAAACCTTGGAGAAGTATCCTAGGGTATTTGCCTGCAAGTCAGGGATTATTGCAGGCTGGGAGAGAACACTGGGAAAGTATCACTGAGCTTAATCTAATCCTATAATCCTCTATCTTACTTCTTTAACTGTGCTGTGCTGCCCTGCCTGCACACCTGCTTGTGTCTGAGCTCCATGGTTATTCGTGGATCTGCAAGTTTTTGTCTTCCTTCCGTGTCTTCAAGCCTAAGGTCTTCCAGTATCCTGCAGTTCACAACTTCGCTCTGCAAAAGATGCTGTAGGTATTCTTGGGCAGAAGAACTTTCCAATTCATGTTCCAGAGAGCTGCACAAGTCTGAAATGAGGAACTCAGTTCATCTCAAGATAGCCTGAAATGAATAAACCCCTGTCTTGGATCACGAAGCCTAACATAATTAAAGGGATCACTTTCCCAGCCTGTGAATGCATTTCTGATGAAAGCAGACACAGTGACTGCACTCCATTTATCCCCAAAGAGTCTTAATCAGTTTCCCATTGAACACAGTAGAGCAGCAACGACATTTTGTCCATTTTTTACTGCCTTGCCTCTGAGCATCTCAAATTGTTGTATAAATTTGACAGGCCTCACACATACCCAAAAGCAACAGAAATAAAATCTCTTTTACAAAGGGAGACATCAGATGTTTGTGCAGCCCAATAGCGAGCCGCTGTCAGAGCTGGGGAAGAAAAATCTTCATCTGTACTCGTTTCACCTGAGCCCACCCTCCTGGCCTCAGAGACTCATAGCTGTCAGCCCAACAGCCCATCTCCCTTCCCCAGCACGTGCTCAGAAAGGGAGCCAAGAACCGCTTTGCTGTGCTCTCACCATCAAACCGCTCGTACTTCGGAACGGCTGTAGAAGGATTTTCCGGGAGGACAGAGCCAACTTCGCTTTCTCCATCGCTCATCAGCTCCAGTTGCAGTTTGGACTTCATCCAGCTACTGAGCAGCTCTCGGGCTATCACAAGGAAAGAGACTGATGATGACTTTACTAGCTTTAAAAATATATGCCTAAGCGTAAGCTAGCATGACTCTGTCTCTGGGATGGTTATATCACATGCAGGAAACACATTCTAAAATGACTGAAAGCTGATCTGCAACATAAAATGGACTAGGGATAATAATTCTCATCTCATCTTCCTAATCTACAAAAGAACAGGAAGAGAAGGTGGCAATTTTTTTTCCCCTGTCACATATGTCACAAATGAATTCTTTTCCACCTAATTTTTTCTACAAGATTCTTTGGACATTGAGACCACTCTTGATTATAAAAACATTTATCAAGGAGACGGAATTCATAGGAAGCAATTCATAACTCAGATAGCTTTTAAATGTTTCACCACTGCACTTGCAGACGCTTAAGATATATTCCACATGTACAGCCAGGGTTGTCATATGTTCAATACAAAAAGAAGCAGTTTGGACAAATGTTTGCTTCAAGCATACAGGTTAACCTTTGCAAGTACCACAGCTCCAGTAACTACTAGATTAAAAATCTGCCATGGGGCAAGCTTCAGCAGGGACTACCTGCAGTCAGAAGATGTAACTACAGGAATTCACCCACGACGGATTTGCTACTACTCAGTGAGATAGATGCCTAATACACAACTGGGTATAAAGTCCTTCTGTGGACTTATTTGCAAATTCTCCATACTCTTCTGCAGAAAAATGCAAAAAACTCCTTCTTTAGAGCTCCTACTCAAGAGCAGGGACAGCTAATGTGGCTGCTGCCTCAACAGCACACCAGGCCTCACTGCGTGGGTGGCCAGGCTGTTCCTGAAGCAGAACACTGCAAACTGCATCAGGAGCAGCCCTACAAGAAGCTGAGGCATCCATGCAGCAAGGATGGACAAAGAGCGGGGATCTCGTCAGCCACTGCGGGGCTGTAAGCCTTTAGACAGGACGAACAGCTGCTCAAATCTCTAGTTCTAACACAAAATGATATTCCCAGTGAGTCCTGATATTTCTAAGGCAGTAAAGCCTTTCTAAACTTCTTTAAAATGGGTTGCTGTTTTTTTTTTTTTTTAAGAAAACGTAGATTTGATGTTTATTGTCCTTCAAATCACTTTTGTTCTCTATAATCTCAGCTCAGGAACAAGAAAATATATCTGATATAAAAAATAAGAGAGAAAAACTGCTTATCACTTGGGAACGGAGTTACTTTTTTGACTGAAATGTGAGCTCTTCATAACTGGAATAAATGAGTTCTAGCACTTCTCTTATCCATACCTTTCCTTGCAAAATGGAATATGTGCAGATAATGCCATTAAATACTCTAATAATGGACTTCCAGATAAAACACTTTCATTTGTGCTTGTAACAATCCCGAGGGATTGGCAAATACAAAAAGGGAAACACTAGCAGAAAAGGACAAACAAAAATAATAAGGAATCATGAGGAAAGCAAGCAACTTCTCCAGCAACTGCAAAGACAGCTCCTTTTGAGCCACTATGCTGCATAATATATTCCGACAGTGCACGGTAAGCAGATATGTGTACTCTGTGCTATTAGTTGAACTGCTGTTGCTTACAAGTTAAAAAGCTGACCTCTTGTTTTGAAGAGGATGCACTTGGGAGATCTGTCTTCATTTCTTTCTGTACAGCTCAGTGTTGAGTTTTAAAAGAACGATTCACTCTGGTTTTAAAATCCTATCTCCTACACTGCAGATGTACTTCTTGCATGGATAGGAAATCAAATTATTTTTTAAAATGTTTTAGTTTTACTTTCAAATTTCAGTAAGTACTTGTGGCTGCAGGCATTACAAAGAGAATATTTAGTTAGTTAATTGGCAAGGAAAACTTTGCATGAGAATCAAAGGAAAACCACAAAATTATTCATAGATGTGAAAGTTACACAGGGCCACTCCATTTTCACATCTGTCCTGCTGTCAAAAATCTGTCAGGTAATTTCATCCAGTTTCCTGATGCCCAGCAACTTGTATTTGACCAGATCTTCAAAGACAGTATTCATCCTTGTCTTGACCTGAAACTTCCAGGAGACAGGGAGTTCATCATTCTCTCAGGTATGCTAATTAAGATCTACCCTGAACTCCACCAAATTTTCTTTTATGCCTTTGTCCCTTAGATGAAAGGCTCCAATCTGTCTTGCTATGAACTGTTTCTTTTGGTCTGTCACTTTGTAACACCCTGTTCAGACCAGAACCACAGTGCTGGATCAAGAAGAGTTCATTTAGGCAGCTCGTGGCAAGCAGTATTTCATCTCACCTTCCTTACAGGCCTCATCATGATCTTGCAGCTGTTCCACAGTTTGCAACCTCGTCACAGGACCACAAAGCCCTTGTGGGTACCTCGGCTCTTGAAGGGAAAAAGCTTCAGAGATGGCATACTCAGAGGCTTGCTCCACTCTCTTTAAAGAAAGAAAAACATTTCTAATGTTTGATGTATATTCATTCTCAAATTTCCTACATCCAGGTCTCTCCTGGAGAGAGGTCAGACATCAGTGGGGCTGTCACACAAGACAGTACGGCTGTTATAAGAAACAGATTTCTTTCGAAACACATTTCTCCAACTGCTTCTGACTGACTGGAGAAATTTCACTTAGAAATGATTAAGTAATGAGCATTCATTTGGCAATTACTGCCAATCATAGTGATTGGAGAACATGCTGGGAGAATGCAAACACCCAGCCCCTGGGGGCTGAACAGAGACTTGCTGAGTTAGTCCCCTGCAACCACCAAGTAAGAAAGCTGGTATCAGCGTTTTGTCACAAACAGGCTGGCCAGCATGTCCAAAGGATTTTCTGCCCCATATTCATTTCTCCGAGAAGCAGACAGTCCTGACTCGTCACCGGGGTTTCACACGTAACACCCGCACCCCAGACAGGGCGTACAACTGTGAAGCATCTTCCCTCGGTGGTAGGGCAACCAGAGCGAGCTGCAGCCGGAGACACAGGAGCTGGGCGATGAGGAGGCACACACTGACTCCCACCTGCCGCAGGGAGCAGGTTTGGGGTGGGAGGACAGAGGTACCTAAGGCAACCCAGCAGCGAGCCCCGTGCTGGACCCACGGCTCCGGGGCACAACCAGGGGCACCACGCTCCCGAGCCAGCTGCGAGAGGGGCTCGCTGCACCTTCGCCCAGCGCTCTCAGCGCCAACCCCCGGCTGGAAGACAAGCACAAAATTCCGATCACAAGGCACAAAAATAAAATAAAACAGCCTTTCGCCGCGCACAGACCTGCGGGCGGGCCGGGGCGGTGAGGCGCTGCCAGCTCCAGAGCCGCGACATGGCCGCCCGCCGCCCGGCGTGCACCGCGAGGGGGGAGAGGAGGGCGAGCGGCGGCGGCCGCCCTTCCTCTTCCTTCTCCTCCTCCTTCTCCTCTTCCTCCTCCTCCTCCTTCTCCTCTTCGTCCTCCTTCTGCTCGGGCCCGGGATGCGGCTGAAGCTGTGCGGGGTGGGCGGCGGGCGGCTGGGGATGCTGGCGGGGCTGGGCCGGAGCGGGGCGGGCGCCCTGCCGCTGCCCGGCTGCCTGCTGTACACGCGGTGCGGCTCCGCGCCGCACCTCACCTGCGACACCCTCGGGGAGGTCGCCGGGGTCCCCCCTGTGGCCCAGCTCACCCTGTCCTCCATGTGAGTACCTTGCGGGGGGAGATGGAGCTCAGGAGCCGCCGGTTTTCCTCGGCGGTTTGGTTTTTGTTGGCGTAATTTACCTGTTTTTGTGTCCGGGTGCAGGGCGGAGCTCCACGAGGTGCTGGAAGAGTACAAGGAAGGAGCTGCGAAGTTTGTAGGTAAAGTGTAATGGGGGTGTGTTTGTATAACGGGGGGTGTTTGTGTAACGGGGGTGTTGGTGTGTGCCTTGGGAGAGGGAGCGCGGGCGGGTGCCACGGGTGCGTATTTAGGCAGCGAGTAGGTGCAGAGGGTTTCCACATTCAGGTGTTTTCTTACCCAAAGCATCACTAACGAGGGCTTAAAATTGTATTTTGTCAGCAGTATGACCAGAAATCCTTTAAACAGTACAAAAATACGTAGTTTTGCTTTGCTTCGCTTTACCAGCCCCTAACCACCTTCTTGAGGGTGCTTCAGCCCTGACTACGCTGAGCTTAAATCAAAAGTTGAGACCAGACCTGGGACGGGTGTTAGTGTGGCCTGACGCTGCTGCAAGTGAATCTTGCAAAGTGAGATTTCTGACCTCTTCTAAGAGAAAACTAGAAATTGCCCTGAAAGCAGCCTTTCCCATACAGCTGTCTAAATAATTCCCTTTGAATATCTATCTGCTCAGCCTGGCTTTTTTTTTAATTATCATAAAGCAGTTGGTTTCATCTGACCCATCAAGAAGTCTTAATTCAGTGTGAGAAATAATTAAAGAGGAAAAAAAAAAGCTTTAAAATCTTCATCCAGTGTGAAGAAGGGGCAAAGCACCCCTCCCATCAAATCAGTCTTATCTGGTGGACACTTCTGGCTGCAATCTATTCCTGTCCTGAGAGGATGTTAGGGGAGCAACCTATGGTGGATTTGCAAGAGCTTTGAGGAGCTAAACAAGCAGCGGGAGAAGATAATTTTCCCCCTGTCCTTCATTCCTGTTGGTTTAGCAGTCAGGCTGTACTTGCTTCCTGTTCTTGTCTTCTGTTTTTCCACGTTGCATGGTCAGTTTTAAGAACACATGCAACTATCCATAAGTTGCGTATAAAACAAGCAATGATGCCACAGTCCTCAGCTACTGCACCAAGCTTTTGTAGTCTTTGTCAGTCCCTGTACTCCATTCTTGTAGCACAAATGAAGCCTTTACCTTGGCGCTAAGGATGTGCGAAGCCACAGGTCCTGTGTTCATCGCAGTCTTGTTTTTCCCCTGGCTGACATTACAGATGGGTAAAGGCCTGACCACATGTGGTATGTAACCGAGATCGCTGTTGGTGTGCTTGGGTGGGGAAGGAACCTGAGCGTGCTGTGAATGTAAAATTGGTATTTTGCATGAATATCTGTATTCAGAGTTAGTATTTCTGTCTGAGCAGGTAGCTCAGAGAAATGGAGGATGATCAGCCACGTCAACAAGCTTCTCTGGGATGCTCTGTTTGTCTAGGTGTCTCAGGCTATAGTGGGTATATGGTAAATCCCATGATGTGGTAGAGTGTCTGTTTAATGTTTGTAATGTATGGACATTTCTTAACATAGAAATCTATTGGACTGTGCAAGAAAAATAACTTCTGAGTTGTTAATAGTTTTAATCAGACCTGAGGTATGTTTATGAATGTTTAGTATGTTTCAATTGCACATAAATTGTTAAAAATTAAACAAACAAACCAAAAAAAAACAACTTAAGGAGTTTTGTCCTATGTACTGAGACCTTTTTTTAAAAAAAACAAAACAAAACACTAACATTCTGGACATTGATTTCAGTCATTACACAGGCAAAGCTATGGCTTGGATTTCCAAAGGAAGTTTGCATGCAGCTCCTGATAAACATTGATTACATTGCGTCAACTTACTCCATCAAGAAAAATTGAAAATCCCTTCTACCTGAAACTTCTTGGAAGCTTTACTAAGTTCAGTGCCTATCCTTGAAGAGAAAACTGTGGCGTTACTGTCTTAACTTACTCATGACATTTGAAAACTCTGGTTTGGCAGAGATGATAAATCTCATGTCTGTAGCTGATCTGTTTTCTCACAATATGTTGTCCTTCCTTTTAAAATTCTAGGCTTCAGGCTGTTGCTCTCTTTAGATTGTGTCAGCTGAGTGGTCAAGCGAATCAGTTACTGTGTCTGGTGAATTTCAGTAGCAGGAGTATTAATTGAGAAAAAACACATATAAACCTCAGTGGGGCTACGTAGCTTGCAGAACTGATGGGTGTTATTTCATGGTTTGTGCTGATGCTGTGCTCTCTTCTCTTTAGTCAGTAAAGCTGGGGAAAAAGTTGTCTGTCTTTGGTGCTGAGACATCAACTGAGCAGTGGTTTCTTAGCCAGTCCTGCAGAAGAACTTCAGGGGAGGATTTGTGTGATTATTTGTGGGAAGATACCCTATTCCCTTTTGAAAATTCACAAAACGTGCCTCTGTTTTAGCTTTGTTTTGGTTCATGAAGCTCTACTCTGTTGCTATGTTGCCAGGTATGCCAGACACGGCGATGTACTGCTCCCTTCATGACCCAGTCACTCCTTGTCCATCTGGCTACAACACTAACAAGGTACAGTAATTGTGAAGACTTGAAAGAGTTCACTTCAGGTTCTCAAACGAGAGCTGCCCGTCTGTCCTCCTTACCTGGGTGGGTGTGCCTAGAGTGCTACAGGGTGATATTCATACACTATAGAAAAATAACTTTCTGCACTAAGAAGAATGTCACTTACCTGCTCGTACCTCCAACTAAATAAAGCTGGATGGTTTTTTTACTTGGCAGTGTAAGAACAGCTCCTGAGTAGTTAAGTGGTGATTCAGATTGGAAGGAGAGCTCTGGACTCTCGTGCTGTTGCGGTTAACATGGCAGTAAAAGAGAATACGTGCATTCTGGCTTACGTGCTGAACAAGCTTAAAGTGATGCCATTGATAAGCAGTAAACCTGAAACCCTGTCTTTGGTTATAGTCTGCTACAGGCCCACAAAGGGGAAGAACTTAGCATTTCTGCAGGAAGACATCTCAGGCCTAGCCTTGTGGGCCTTTGCCAATTCCAGCCTACAGGTGTGTGTATTCCCCACACAGTCCACATACTGCCTGGTGTCTGCTACAGTTTTGGCCTGGAAGGGCTGCTCCTGGCACCTGCTTAGATGCGGTCAGTACCAAGGCCTGCTTGGGTACGATAACAGGTCTTTGAATGAGAGAGGATAACCTCTGCCAGACGGGGTTTTTTTTGCACTATCTTGCTAGGAACCAGGCTGAGTCTTGTCCCTCTGCAGGAGAGGAATTGCCTGAAGCTCATTTCACTGCTGTGCAGCTGTGATGTTAGAGCAGCCTTCTGGGTGCTGCGGGGTTGAATTATTTTTTTTTTCTCTTGGAGCCTGGTGCAGACTTTCATCACCTAGTTACAAGGCCAGTGAGTTGTCTTTCTGCAGCTGGATCTGTGCTGACAAGTACTTCTGAAAGCTCTTTGAAAGCAATGGACAGAAAGCTCTGCTAGATTCTGTGCCAGAAAGCGTGGCACAGGCTGGATTTAAATAATCATGGTGTAGTGTTCTTTATCAGGTCTGTAAGCCACCTAGGGCTTTAGCAGCATGGCTACTTTATTTATTAAAGCTTTTTTTTTTTTTTCATGGACAGCAGTATGAAGGCAACCAGGCTTTATTATACTTCGTGTCCTTGCTCTGCAGATACTAATTGTGGTCTCCCTCTTTTGAAGTTGCTTTTTTAATGGGGAATTTACAAAAAAAATATATTACTTAAGAGACTTCTGTCTGTCTCTGTTACCAAGATAGCGAGGCCAAAAGTAACTAGGCGAGATAGATGAATGGACAGACCTTTTCGCGTTTAAAAAAAAATAAGGGGATTGCAGGTAAAAATAACCAGCTTCTAAAGAACTCAAGCCCAATACGTAACCTACTTTAATGCCTCTTTAAAGTTTTAGAGCAGGAGAGTCAAGTCTGAAAACAACATAACGAAAGGAACTGTCAAGTTACACTCCGGGTTAGTCGTCGATTCCACAGAACAGGACGAAATATGGTGGATTGTTGCAGTGGTTCCAGTAGCGCTGTGTGGACTTGAACGTTGGTGGATTAAATGTTGACATCTGCTAGCCCAGATGTGTTCATGTGCCTTAACTTCTCTGTGCAGGTGCTTTGTCTGGCTTTAAAATCTTTAATGAGGGCAGTATGGAGTAGTGATGGAAAATGAGGGCCAGTGTGCACATGGAACAGACACTACAATCCAAAAGAGTGCCTGCCATTTCTTATGTTTTTTTGGTTTGAAATCTCTATTTCTTTTGCATTTGATATTTCAGTCCCTTAAGCAGCTGAATTTGAGACCTAAAATAACATCAGATTCTAAGATTAAATTGCCTTACAGGTGTTTGTGTTCTTCCCAGTGTGTCTGTGCACTTGGAAGAGGAAATAAATTCTGCTGCTGCATTTTGTATAGTGTACAGAAAAACTAGTGAGTTGTATTTCCCATTACAGCCTTTGCTACTCTTCGTGGGATGAAAACATAAGTTTGATGGCAATTAAATCTTTTCTTCTTTCTCGTTTTTTTTTCCCAATTCTGCCACTGATTTTGGTGTTGATAGGCCAGCCCAGTTGCTCTGTTTCAGAGACTTCCAAACACCTTGAGAAGTTGCTGTGCTGAGTATGTGTGATGGTTTCACCAAAGAGTATCCTTGAAATCCTGCCTTGGTCGCTTATCTTGTTCATTCATTGTGCCGAGGGCAGCTGATTACCTGAGCCATGCTCCTGGGGAGTTTATGTAGTGTCGTTCAAGCATCTGATGTGTCACCAAGTTAACAGGTCCGTTAATCTTTGCACGAACCTTCATCCCTATTTTTTCTTGGCAGACAGTGTCTGTGTGGGGTACCGCGGGGCGCATGGAAATAACAGCTTCCAGGTTCATGGACATTCAGCGGGCTATCCAGCCAGACTGGTTCCAGTGCATCTCTGACGGAGACACCATTTCTGGGGAAGTTAGTAGGAAAAGGGCCAAGAAGTCTGTGGATAGGTCGCTTTCCTTCCTGGACATATGCCTTCAGCTGCTGGAGAAATCACCGGTAAGGTCCCCAAGATGTCATACATATAAATACCTGATTTGAGATATGTATATATATATGTGTGTATATATATGTGTATCAGAACAGTAGGTTTTCCTTCTACCATTTTCTTTTCATAATAACATGTAGTGAATTTCTTTCACTTAACCCTCATGCTATGTTTGCACGGGCAAAGTAGGATTTTTCTCATTCAGACTGAGACAACTCATCTTTTTGCTCTGCAGTCCCTTCATTTCCATGTGAAGGAGGACTTGCCAGGATTTGCCAGTGCTATTCTGTATTTTTTCCAGGAGGCTTGAAATTAACTTCTCTTTTGGTGAAAGGGAACAAATCATCCAAGTTTGTATTACAAAAGAAAGTGCTTGCAGGAGCTGATACTGGCATCCTCTGAAAGGCAATCAAGTGTGAGCTCTGGTGTCTGACAGCCAGGACAAGGACACCTGCTTTGTATTCTCCTCTGACACATGTAGTGCTGAGGGGATGTCTGCAAAAAGCTGGTGTACAGAAATGATCTGTGGTTGTAAGGTGGAAAAAAGGCACTAAAATTCTCAGTCAGTCAGTGTCAAGGCCAGGAACAGAACATTGTCTCTCTTAATCCCATTTCTACCTTGGATTTCACAGTGCTGTGTTAGGGACTTGTCTTACGTGGGATGAAATGCTGTTGGTTTTCCAAGTTCTGGGAATGTGGGGTTTAAGTAGCAGGCATCTGGAGTCTGGGCTGTAGGATCTTGCTTGTCTTTGGCAGAGCTCTAACACTTGTAGCTTTCTTCTGGGCCAGGAACTACAAGGAAGTGTAATGTTTGGGGCAATTGAAGGTGGAGATATCTTGGAAGAGAGGATCAGATCAGCCAGGGAGACTGCCAAGCGACCTGTGGGTGGCTTTCTGCTAGATGGCTTCCAGGGATCTGCCATGGCCAAGGAGACCAAGTTGAAACTGATAGCTTCTGTCACAGCAGAGCTGCCAGAGGATAAACCAAGGTAAGTTGTGTGGGTGACATCCCAAGAAGTCCGTCTGTCCTTTTATGAGGAGCATCTACAGGCTGCTTTGCAGTACTGCTGTAGGAAACAGTCACGGCCTTGCACAGCACTGTGTGTATGGGCCGGGCTACATCTATTCCACCACTGTCTTCAGACTTCAACCCTTGTTTCAATTCTCGGTTATAACTGGCACCAAGCTGTGCTTACACTGTGGATTTTAATATTCCCCACATTCTGAGAACAATCAAAATTGAGTTCAAGTCTTTTATTTTCTTCAGGCCAAACTATAGGTAGGGTATGTCTGGGCTGTTCGCATTTGGCCTCTGAGGACGTAGTTTACTGGAAGTTCAGCTAGAACAAAAAATTATCAACCCTTTCGACAGGGGCACCTTCTCAGAAAAAATCTCAGTGAGCCTGTGAATTACCAGAGCTGGTACAGCCTGGCCAACCAGAATTGCATTCCCTGCTTGGCTTGGCATAACGTGGGGACTGTAGCGTCTTCTGCGTTGTTGGTTCTGCCCATCTGATCCATGCCAGAATCAGGATGGAAGTGGCACTGTTCCTGACTCTTACAGATGATTTACAGTAACTAAAGGCTTCCAGAAAACGTGTGCTAATATTTGCTAGGTGGTTCAGAGGTGGAGGAGTTACGATTGGGTTGAGCTTGCTGGCTTTTGTATGCGTTCTGGGTTGCTCTTACTACTTCTGTTGCTCCTGCCCTTGTATGGGTGCTTTTTTCATCGTTTCCCAAAGAGAATGACTCAGGCCCTGCTGTCTTTCTGTAGCTGTGCTGCCCTCTGCTAGCTGAGCATTGCTCTTACCTGCCGGTGTTCAAAGGGAAGTAAAATGCAAACGTGTGCCCGGTACTGCAGCTTGTTCATGCTTAGCGGTGCCTGGGGTTTGAATTTTCCTGACAATTAGGAGGCTTGCTGTGTTGTTGCCATCTTGTCTGGTTGAGCTGCTTAAAAAGATCCCCTGCGAGCATTAGAGTCCAATCTGCTCAGCTAACCTCCGTGGCTACCAGAGCATCTGCCTCATCTGTCAGATGGTTTGCTCGTCTGGTTAAGACAAGCGTTCCTGACCTCTTTGCAGGAAGAAAGCTGGTGTGCCTTAGGGGGTCTTGTAAATACCTCAAGTGAATTTCAGACAGTCCTGCTTGCTTGAATCACCCTTGCCATTCTGGCTGGAGAAGCTGTTTTGCAGCTGTGTTTTCCATCCTGATATGAAACTCTCTAGAAGGCAAACATTTCCTCTGCTTCACCTGGGAAGGAACGGCTTTTTGTGTTGGAGAAATGATCTTAAGAATTTAATCTTTAGGGTCCTTTCACATACAGCAGTCTCCTGGTCAAAGTTTTCCTTCTCAATAGGGGCAGAACCCTTGCAAGAACAAACTTTTGTCCTTAGCTGTTCAAAGGTAAGTTTTAGCAAGGGTTTTGGTCACGTATGCTGAGCTAGTATTTTAACTATTGAGTGTCATTTTCTTCCTTTCACAAGAGCCCAAACCAGAAGACACTCATGCAGTAAATTTTTTCCCATCCATATTCTGTGCTCATCAAATTAATCCAAGTACTTAGAGAAATTACTAAAAACAGCACCTTGTGACTTCATTTGTTGGCCCCTGTGTATTTTCCTAATTATCTGTTTAGATCACTGCCCTACATTAGCTTTTACTGCTGTCAGCCCAGCCATGCACCTGCAGGAGAGCAGGCACTGCTCTGTTCCCCTCTGCTTCACCAACGCCTCGGGGAAGCTACCAGCTAAATTTGGCTAACAGCAGGATCTCCATTACCACTGATGGCAATCCAGCTGGGCTCTTCCTGGCTCTTAATGCCATATCCCTGTTACAGCCCAGGTTTGGGGGTAAATCATTTGTTTTAGAGAATCGGAGACGTTATTTGTAGAATAAAGTGTGCATCAGTGAGGGTGAAAAGGTATGCTGGAGTAGGCAGAGTATAGAGAGGAAGAAAGAAAAAAAGCAAGGAACTTCTTTCCATTTCCACTGATGCTTCTCGTTAGCATATTCTCTTCCAGGTAGTTCGAGTGCCTGGAGAACTGTCTGTCACCCAAAGGACTTGTGTCTTTGACCAGCCATCTACTGCTGCTCCTGATGGAGTCTTTTTAGACTGCCTCCTGAGCAGTTACTAAACAAACGGGTCCATATATCTGGTAACTTGTAGTTACTTAGGGCAGATACATGACTAAGGAAAATACCTGTGCCTAAAGGCATAGCTTTTAGGTGAATTTTGAATTTAAGTGTATTTATGTGGTTGTGAAAGGACCCAAATCACTTCAGACATGATGGATGCTTCCTTCTGCTCGGGATATTCTAGGCTTGTCTTTGTGCATCTCTTACAGAATCATCCATGGCGTGGGCAAACCAGATGAGGTGCTCGAGTGCATTGAAAGGGGCGTGGACATCTTTGAGAGCTTCTTTCCCTTCCAAGTGACGGAGCGGGGCTGTGCCTTGGTTTTTGGCTATGATTACCATCCAGAGCCTGAAGCAGCAGGTAGGCTGTTTCCCTATCAGCCAGTACTGTGGCAAGCATAATTCATGTTTTGGAGGAGTCTGCGTTTGAGGGTTTTGGCCTTAAGTGCAGCAACCACAGGAAAACCTGGAATTTAGTTGTCAAATATTGCTCTTGAAGGTGGGATGTTGTGGTGTGAAACCTCTGAGGGGAACTTAAGGTCTCAGCCTATGACCTGAATGCCTGATTAGCCAAAATGTGCTTAATGATTTCAGAAACACCTACTGAACAGAGGTTTATATAGGCTTAACTGTGTTTATCTGCCCTCACTAGAACTGTTTGACACCATTGACAAATTTTCTGTTGGTGTTAGCAGTAAAGGCTGGACCTATTTATGTGATGTTCTATGATACTTGACCTTTATATTTAACCGAATATGTGCTTGTTTTAAAAATAAAGTCCCTTCTCCTTTCTAGCTGACCAAAGTTAGGGATCCTGTTTCTTTGGGCAGCTTCCCTCTCAGCTCTTGCATTCATCAGTCATATCAGAACAAAAACAAGATGTTCATAACTCATTACCTCATTAAGCTTTGAGATAGGAGCATGTGTAGCAACCGCTAAAGCATCTATTAAACATGTTTTAAGCAGTCATCTTGTTTTGGACTTAGTAAATGTTTTTAACATAAAAAAAAATATTTTACATTTTTCCTCCTAGGTAGAACCTAGCTTCTTTTCATGCCTGGATAATTCAAAACCAGATGAATAGAACAGAACATCTCGTTTCTTTGTGCTTGCTCCTTTTTTTTTTTTTTTTTTAAACCCTTCTCTGTTTGTTGTTCTTTACCTCATCTCACCTTATTCTTAAACCAAAAGATTATGGTAGGGACGGCCTCTTTGTTCTGTCTGTGTAACACTCAGTAGGCATGGATTGTGCAAACAGTAATGATATTGATGTTTCCAGAAACATCTCCCACTCAAGAACAAGCCTAAAAATGCAAACCTACAAAATTATGGGGTGATTTTTTTTTTTATTTTTAAGATAGACTGCTGAAAAGGAAGATGTATGGAATCTACATCTTCTGCATCGATCTGTCTGCATCAGTGCTATTAGCTTGTTTGATTTCAGTTGCTTAGGGGAAAAAAAAACAGCAACAAAAATAATCTAAATCTTTGAGACTGACAACATGGAAAGCAGAATGATTGAATGCAGATGAGTTGCCTGTCTATTCTAACAGAATCTCAATAAAATCAATTTGTTCAGGTGACTGCTTTCTATTGAGCACGCAGTTCAGACTGGAAATAATTTTGACATTTTATTAAGAATTCAGCTCAGTAGAGCAGCAAAAAAATGTGCTGTTATTTCAGCTCTAGCTCTTCATTAGATTTAATAGATCAGTTTTCACTTGTCCCTTGCTGTTTTAATCATCTAAAATTGTACTTGTATTAACTAACCTATGATAATTAAAGAAAAAGAGTTGCTTACTATGGGAGGGAGGTGGAAAGTTGTGGCAGGAGTTTTGATCTGGCAAGGGAGCAGCAGAAACATCTAATGTAGGGTTGCTACACGTCTGCCCTTTCTATCTGTTTATAAAGGGCTGTTGTCTTTTTATTTAAAACAGTTTTAAAACAAAATGGGGCCCAGGACCTGGAGAAAAATGGCGCTGAAGAAGACCAGGATGAAATCGCCAAAGCTGACCCAGAAATGACGCCATTTGAGATATTTCTGAAGGATAAAAGGTAAGTGGGTTTGTGAGGAGGGTACGTGCAGCTGTACCAGGAAATACCATGATTTTGTCCTCTGTATTTGATTGCATATGGTGGGATGGGAGACTTCATAAAACGTGAAGCTGTTGAGGAAAGTAAAGTACTTCTAAAACTTCTAAACACTGAACGGAGAGTGTCAGACAATCGTTCCAGACTGATACCTAGCAGCAGTGTATGGCTGAAAGCACTGCAATTTGCTTGATCTCAGGCCAGAGATTTTCTGACCGCTTATCCAGCAGACAAACTGTGGTCTTAGCAGTGTTCCAGTTGAAAGGCAGTAGTTTGACAAAGGCTGTCTGAGGATCCTTTGGGTCTTCTGCATCTAACTAACTTGAGTCATTTTCAGATGCAAGATTTTATTTAAAGCAGTGGCAGAGCCTCTGCTTTGTGACTCAGCTGGAGTGCCTGTAGAGTGAGATACCTACAATTCTGGGATATTTCACAAAAACTTTGGCCTGCCCTTTCTTCTTTTTCACATCTGCTGCTAGGCTGAGCATTCATTTGTTGATTGCTCCACTTTCTCCTCATTTTGTGAGAATAGTGCATCTCGGAGTAGAGGGGAATACTGCTCTGTGAATATCAGAATTGGTAAATCCTTGTTTCTGATAGCTTCCTCCTCTGTGGACTGATAGCTAGCGAGGTGAGTCTTGTGCTGCAGCTCTTCTGTCAGGGAAGGCACAGATGAGGCTTCTCTCTGCTGTTAGTGGTGATGCAGTCAGAACTATCTTCTGACTCAAATGTGTGGCCTCTTGGCTCCATGATATGGTTTAGTGGAGCACTTGTTAGTGTTAGGTCAGAGGCTGGACTAGATGATCTTGGAGGTATCTTCCAACCTAGATGATTTTGTGATTCTGTGTCTTAAAGCAACTAGATTCCGGCCCTCAAGGCTCAAGTCCCTTGCAAAGGCCATGTAATAACCGGATACTGTTTGCTACTTGAATGGGTCTTACCTTTGATGTTAATCCAACGTTGCTTCCTCCTCAGATACCAGGACGATTTTGGTCCTTTGCTGGAAGGCTGCACCTGTTACTGCTGTCAGAGGCATACTCGCGCCTACCTCCATCACCTCCTCGTGACCAATGAGCTGCTGGCTGGTGTCCTGCTCATGATGCACAACTTCCAGCACTACTTCAGCTTCTTCGGTGCCATACGGGATGCCTTAAAAGACAATAAACTGGATCAGCTGAAAAAGTTCGTCTTCAGTCAGGCACTTGAAGGCCCAGCAAATGCAAGGACAGGCCAGTGAGTTTGGAGAAGATAGAGGACGTTGCAGCTTACATCCTTTTCCAGTGGGACTATGTAAACTGAACTGTTAGCGGGGTCACCTGGACCTGCTAGGTAGTAAAATGCCTACCTGCCTGGAGAGAATTTAAAGGAACGTTTGAAGATCTTGCATTTAGCTGGGAGAGAAAGATGTTATTCACACGTCCCTTTCAGTTAATTGGCTTGGTGTATTCTCAGGTTACAGGAGAGCTTGAGGCGTTCAGCGCCTCACAGGACCAGTATGGATAGCTTTGTTTTCAGTAATTCGGCGGTGGTTTTCCATGTGGAAGAACTCCATATGGAAGCTCAGCAGCTGTTTGGGACTCGTGCCCCTCTCCCCCAGAAAATGCCGGTGGTGTGATTGTCCCATCATGCAGGTCCTTGATGGGAGATCCTGCCTCAGTCTAGTACGCGACTCCTTGTGGCTGCTGCCAGCATCGGTGTCCCTGAGAAGAACTGACTGGAAGTGCCGCTGTATTCAGTGGCACAAAGGGACTGGGCACATACCTCTGTCCCACTGCCTGCAGTGCAGAACGTTTTCTGGGCCAAGGGACCTTCTGCTTCAGCCTGGCCTGGAAAACCCCTGCCTCAGGAGTCCTAGTCTGTGGCATGAGAGCCATAAAGAAGAGCAAGTGTTTAATCCATGTCCTGCTGTAGACGTTTTGTGCATCCTTTCACCTGTATGGATTAAGGTGGCATCCCTGTAATAGTGTATGGATGATGACGAGTGTACCATTCCTTCCAACTGCCCTGGCACTGGCAAACAGCAGGCTATGCTAATGCCAGTGTGGGATAAGATGTGGAAGGGACATACCAAAAGAAAAGGCGTTTAGACAAGATTCCCGTTGCTCCTTATTTTAAAATACTGTGTTGTTAAGTCATTTTCCTTTTGTTAGTTCTTTTATGCCCCCTTACCTTGTAACTGTGGCTGTATGCATTTTATATGACAAAGCAACAATAAATTTTTTTATTCATCACACTGTTTCCTCAAGGTGTGACAGAGATGGTGTACCAGAGAGTTTGAGTGCAGTAGTGGAGGTAATGTCTCCTGAGAACATGAACTAGCAGCCCAACAGAGGACAATGATCCATCTAGGGGTAGGGTACTGTCACTGAGCAGGGTCTGTGTCAGTTACTTCAGAAGAAGCCAAAATAGACCTGGAAGTATTAAAGACACTTACTGCTTCCTCTCCCAGAAAGTACTCTAGCAGCTGAATTAAGCTTATAAAAATACTACAGTTGAAGTTGCTGGCCTTAAAGCAATTCAGGATAAATGTGCAGTTTGCTGCTCTTCACCCTTTCTTTAATGCTTTAAGATTACTTTATTAATTTATTTATTAACTTACTACTTTTTTTTAAGATTACTTCTTAAAGAACACTTCAAGATCTTGCATTAGAATGGCTTTACCACAGCACACAAGGAGTCGTCAGCTTTGCCCGTCAGCATTGCCTGTGCATCCCTGTTTCCTGTGACAGATAACAAACACAATGGTGTCAGAGTACCTTTCACCAATCAAGCCTTATTGACTGTGTTGCACTATTTCTGTTCAACAAGTTCCTAAAGAAATGGTGCAAAGACTGCGCAACTGCTGTCTTGAAACAGTCTATAGGGAATAGTTTAGCCACAGAAACTACATAAGCAAGGATGTTAGTCCTGTGTTTTCAGTAAGTACTTTATTACTCTTGATACAGCACAGGGAACTTGGAAAAGGCTTCATGTTGGGAAATTCAACGTGAGGTAGGAGGTCTGTCATCTAGAATCCATCTATCTTAGAGGGCAGAGAGTTCTAATGAAAGAAAAATGTTTTATATCTCTTTCAAGAGGATTGCAGAAGAACTATAGTATTGTTTTTGATCAAAGGTATGTGTCGCGGTGCTTGTTTTCTGCAGTGCCAGTTTTCACAGTGTTGCATGTGTCAGTGCAAAATATTATTGGAGGGGACTGAGTTTTTAAACTTCTCATTCACTCACACTCTTGTATCCACATACACAAAATCGCCAAGATACTTGACTGCCCAGCATTCGTGGACCAAAATGCCTGTGTCCAGGAGGTCCGTCAGGTATGCTCTGCAAGGTACCGAAGACAAGGGATGCCAGCTATTGTGTCCTTGTGTTACCTGCGTTGTTCTTAGGTTGTTTGTCTGATGGCTGGTTTTGGAAGTGTCACTTTGTAGCCTTTGGGAGCTATCCGTGATTGGTCTCCTCATCCTGTTTCACCTATGTGGCTTAACTAGGATTTATTCATTTTCCTTTGTCCCCAAACCTGACTGTCCTGAGAAGATGCATGCAAAGGTACTGGGATTTTAGTGACCTGCTAATTTAAGTGCTAACAACATGCCATTCTTAACAACCCTCCTGGTCTTCCTTCTTACCTTCCAGTCTTTCTGTACTGCTGTGTGAGTGTGAATGAACACGAACGAGTTTTTCCATTTTGGTTCTCTGCTTAGTTTTTGTGTGTGTGCTGTGTGTACAAGAGCTGCATAGAGTGAACAATTTCATATTGGGCAAAATTTCATTTAGTCAACTACATCCACTCATTAGCTAACAAACAGTAATGCACTGCACTAACTCTGCAATAAACTTGATACATTATATTTACACAGGTTGTCATTCTATCAGCACTCCTAATAAACATTGTAAAAAAAATCTCTGTGAATTTAGAAAGTTTTTGGTTCTGTTTCCAAGCAGAGACCTATTTTCTTTCAAAAATTTTCTTTCTTGTCCTAACATGTAGTTTTCTTACCCACCTTTCCCAGAGAAGCAAAAATTGAAAGAAGTATGGAGTGGAAAATTTTCTGTGCTAAATTACCTTTATGTAACGCAGAAAACTCTACAAAAACACCATTGTCTGCCTTCCATCCACAAATGGCAGAACACAAAAGAGCAGGGACAAATACAAGAGAGAGTGTGTTACAGAAACATTATACAGTAGAACATCTTTTCCTTATCATCTTCTACTGTAGTCTTCTCCTAGATAAAGAAAAATGTTCATGCTCCTGTGTTTCTGATGAGAATAATTGGCAGGGCCATGCGTTACTGTGCCTTTCCGACCACTTCATCGGTATTCTGCTCAGTAACTTACTTCTTTCAGAGCTATTTTAATATTGCAGACCCTCCAGCAGTTTCAAAGGTATGCTTTAAAATGTATTGAGGAAAAATAAATCAGATTGGTCTGTCCAAAAAAGGCTTTCTCTGTTCCTTCAGGTACAGCATTTCTTCCCCTGTACATTCACCCCCTCCATCCAGTGAATTGCTGTGACACAGGGTCCCTGACAGGTTGTATCAAGCCTTGTCTGGCAGTTTCTAGGTCTGCTCTTCTGTGGCTCCAGGGAGCTGCAGGAGCTGTTGAAGGCTGGAAGTGTTCCAGCAGGGTGTTCAATTTATTTCTAAGCCTCTTAGGCCCAGATGGCTTTCAGATCGTGGTGCTTTTATGCATAGAAAAGTTGGTTCCAGGTAAGTTGCAGAGGTGCTTTTAAGCATCAGGTAGCTTTTTTTTTTTTTTTTGGGTTCATAACCTGAGTTGACAGGCAAAGGGCTGTTTAAAAAAAATAGCCCTACTAAAATGCTTAAACCTTTCCCTCAGTAATCTCAGAGAATCTTTCTCTCCGACAGGGAAGGCATACACAAAATACATGATGGTTCAGGCCAGTTCAGTGGTCTTACAAACACTCTGGTATGATCTACGTAATTCACTAGGGACTTCATCTCTTTTCTGGTAATGCAACATGCACTTCTTCAGTTTATTAAGGTCACAGAATCGTTTAGATTGGAAAGTCCAACCATTAACCTAGCAAACCTGGCTGTTCAAACACATTGCCATCCTTCCTTAAGCACTTTCTTTAGGCATGATCGGCCTTTCCAAACATGAGAATAAAGTTAAATCCCTTTGAGAAGCTGGATCTAGATGGCCAAGCTGGTGCTGGCACAAGAGTGGTTAACACCTTCCTGCAGCAAAATGTTCCTGTTGTTTCCCTGTGGATGGTGTGAGTGTGAATGCCGTCTGCCAGAGCACGCATTGCCCTCCCCTCCGGCACGCTGGCTGGGAAAGGCAATACCTTCCCTGCCTTGCAACGAGGTGATGATGAACTGCCTGGTTGTTTCTACATCTGTCCTCGGTTCGATTTAATTAAACTGGGGAGGGGAAGGTGCAGCACAGCGTGATGCCCTGTTATGCGTCCGACATGCCTTCTCTAGCCTTGCTCGCTCCCCGTCATTTCACAGACTTAGGAGAAAGCCTGCTCTCTTCAGCAGCTGTCTGTGTGCCCGAGCATCTCACAGAGCTCTTTGTGGGGCAGGTTTGGATGCAAAGGGGTTATCTGGGCAGCCAGGCTAATTGCAAACTTCAGACTGAATTTCAGAAACTATGTAGTAGGGACAGGGCCATATGTAAAGAGGTGATAACTGGAGGCATCTAGATCCGTTAGACAACTCAGGATTCACCAGATTTCTGTTTTCCCTATCCCCCTGCTACTGTATAAAACGTCTTTCTGGCCAAGGCTGTGGCTGGAGTGCTGGGATAGGCAATGGCTGTGTTTCATGCCTGTGGCCCCACAGAATGAGGCGCATCTCACCCGTCCATGCTTACAGAGCGGGTTGATTTGCAGATTATTGGTCAAGAAAACGTCCAAGAACGATGATCCCATTTATGACGTTGAAACATAGTGGTCCAGCAAACATTTTCACAACAAGAAAGGAGTTCTGTCATGGTCTTTGGCTAGAGTTCCTGGACCCATTACACTGCTGTATATGTGATGCTTTTTACACTTAAGTTGACTGCCCTTCCGAGGCACTGCCCATGCATTGTAAAGCACTGAATTAAAGTTTCTCTATATCAGTGCTTCGTGCCTGTTGCTCCCTCCCTCACAGCAGAGCAGACGGTTTGCTTTTCTGTGAGGTAATCGGAGGAGGCATTGAAGTGATGGAGCTAACATCCTGCAGCAAGCCAGCAGAGCTGAGGCTACAAATCTGTCCTGAGCTTTTTACGCCACCCTGCCCTGTCCAGCGTGGAACCGTCTGCAATGTAATGTCAAATGTAACGCTACTGTGGGCTGAAAATCAGCTGAGGAAACCAACTCTTAGGAAAGCCAGATGCCAGGCGAAGTTGAATGAACTGGGTTGGGAGAGAACACAGGAGACTGGCAGGCAGCCGAAGCCTTTGAAGAGATGCAGCATCTTTGAGGAAGGGAGCAGGAGATGGAGCATCTGGGAGGAAGGAGCAGAGGCAAACAAGATGATTAGAATTTGGCAAGGCCAGCAGAGAAAGGAGTGGGAACAGTGCAGTATGTCCGCAGCTAGCTTTGCCAACACCGAGCTGCAGAAGACACTGGCACGTGCTTTTTTACATCCTTCTTTTTCCTGAATATCTTGAGGAGGAACAAGCAATTTGTTGTTCTGGAAGTTTAGCATTGGCTGCTATACTCCTGCTCGCCGAGGCAAAAGGCCAAGGAGTGATGCCGGTGGCCTTCACACGTGGGGCTGAGGGGAGATAGGGTGCTGGACTCACCCTGATACTCACCTCCCCTGCTCCCTGCAGCCAGCAGCATCACAAAAAGCAGGGGAGCCCCACAGCACTAACAGCCTGCCCACCTCCCTCCACTTCAGACTGACGTGCACGCTGCAGGTGCTGTCAGCTGAGGCATGGCAAGGTGAGCAGCCACCTGCATCGCACCCTTTCAGCAAAGGCACAGGGTGGCGAAGACACACGCGGTCCCATAGCAAGCGTGCTTCTGCCCTGTGAAAAGCAGTCTGTACTGTGCTGTTTGATCAGCATCGCTCACAGCTGCAGGATAAAACATGAGAACTGACAGGAGTCCCTAGGGCAGGGAACCAGAAAGGTCTTCCCCACGTCACCAAACACAGAGCAGGCTGGTGCTTGTCTCGCCAAGATGCTTAAATCATTATACAGAAATTAATTTTTAATTATGTTCGTTTTCTTCTTTGGCTCTAGGGGCTTTCTTGTTCCCTGCCTCACGCTTCCAGAGGCATTCAGAAATAGCTGAGACCAGTGTCTGGCAGCAAGAGACTTGCTGATGTGTGGCCAGAATCATGGAAGAGGCTCAGGAGAATTCCTTGCCTGGGCTGGGGGGAAGAGCATCCCTGCTGGAGAAAGGCATGGTTGGGGTCAGCTGAGGAGCTTCAGTTCTGGCACCGAAGGTGATATGAAACTGAAGAAAGGAGGCATGAGCGATGCCAGGAAAGCGGATCAAGAAAGTTCACTATTCTCTTTGGAATTGAGGTTGGCTATCTGGAGGGTAACAGAGCTGGATCAGTGGCATTTGACATTGAAAAGAAAGTTTGGGATGCATCTTCTACCTCCTGTTCAATGTCTTAGCGGCTGATGCTGGCTTTGAAGAAATATCATCATGCATCCCTCACACCCTGAATTGCCTTCTTTCTGCTCCTAAGGCAGCGGATCAGGTGGTTAAGATACCAGGAAATGGCCACCATGTTAATTCACTGTTATCGTTAGACAGTTCGCGTCAGTCATTCCCCCAGACTGCAGGTGCTTGAGACCACAGCCAGGAGCCGTGGAGCACATGTGGGGCTCAGGTCTCTGACAGACACCTCGAGACACTACAGCACATTCTGAAAAAACTCTTATTCTGAATAATAGACTCACCATCCATTTTATTTATGTGCTTCATGTTCTAAAACTAAAGGCTGCCTCAGAGTCCTCGTGAGGGTCCCCCACATCCCTCAGGGCTGCCCTGGTGGGGGGCAAGGGATCAGGGCAGCCACACATGTCTGGTGGGGGCAGCATCCCTGGGGTGCCCCTGGTACGTGGAGGAGACCGGGGCACTGTGGCTTTGATGGAGGTGATGTGTGGTGCTGCAGGAGACCTGCACAAGTCTACCTGAACAAGGCTTGGCGGTACGCGGGCTCCCACAGCTTGGTCAGAGCCTTTTGGGAGCTGGGATGAAATGTCTGGCTGGAGAAATGCTGGAGTGGGAGGTAAACAATGTTTTTCAGTCCGTTTTTCAGGCGTGCTGTGCCTCTGCTGCAATTTCGTCTAGACAGGCAGTACTTGGATGGCCTCTTCTTGCCTTGCTGGGGAGGCTGCTGTTCCTGGCAGGTTTTGCCAGCTCTCCTTGGTTTACAAATGCTCTTAACTCTCCTGAGCTGCCGTGGAGATGCTTTCTGGTTATGCTGTCTGCCAGCTTGATTACAGAGGGTGTCTAGTAGAGGGGATCTTTGGTATCCCGTCCCTGCTGCCTGGTGGAGCACAGCGAGGGTGAGCACAGGCTATGCAGCCCCTTGCTGTGCCTGCAGGTCTGCCAAGACATGCCATCAGTGCAAGGCTCCCACTCTGGGAGTTATTTACAGCCTGCAGCAGGCTCTGAGCTCCCTTTTCCCCTCTGTGAGAAAGGAGGATTTTTTTGCATTCTCCAAAGGTTTTTCTAATGTGAATACCAGTATCTAAATGAAAATCTGTGAAATGGTTCTTCAGCAAAGAAGGCTCCTGTGCTGAGCACAAAAATCTCTGCTCACCTCTCCTCTTCCAGATGCTCTTGGACTGGGGGGAAAACCAGCAAAGATGAAAATGTAGAAAATGAAGGTTAAGAGAAGGTATTTCAGTTACACATTGAGGGAGTGTGGATTATTCTACTGCAAATAACTGGAGCTGGGGCTCCTCCGCTGTCCCTCTGGGTTGCTGGGGAAGGCAGGGGGCCATCAACTCACTGCACCTTCAGTCGCTTCTGCTCCTTGGCCTTTCCTGAAAGGTCACTTGTGTCCTACTGCCCCAGTAAAACTGGGGCACGGAGCTCAAGCAATGCTTGAGGAAGGGAGAGAGCAATGGTTTTATCACCCCGAATCATCTTGGGGATCACTGCTTGAAGAACAGGCTCAAACTCAAGATCAGACTGAACATGACAACTGAGGGCTTGAAATGGACCCAGTCATCCTTTAAAAGATCTGCTTCTTTGTTTCCACCTTTCTGGCAACTGTGCGTAAAGCGACTGAAACTGGTCCCTGGTGGTCTGTATTATGACAGCATCTTAATGAGAATTACTTGGGCAGCAATCTGTCCGCAGGTTGATTCCCTGGATTTATACCCCCTATATCCTGTGGGATGAGTGCCTCCTGTGCAGTCCAGCACCTTTGAGCAGATGGAAGAAAACTACCACATGCCTGCATAGCTGAAAAACCAATTGACCGTCTTTTCAGAATTCATCTGCTGGAAGTGTTTACAGCAGACATTGATTTCTTTCCCAGTTTCACTAGTGCTTCACCGTGTGAGGCTTGGAAAACCACTTCCCTCCTTTGATCTTCATTAGTGAAATGCAAGCAATAGTAATGACCTCTTGTGGGTGCCTGGGAAGACGATCATTTCATGCAGGGAAGGTGTTAAGAAGGCTGCAGGTGAGAAAAGGCTTATGGCAGGGCTATGTTCACCACAAAGGCACCAAAGCTTCCAGTTAGACACGTGTTTTATTGGGTTACTGCAGTTACAATACAGTACGGAGGGCACCTCCCCGCACAAACAACACATGCTGTCTGCTAGTGTCTCCCCCCCAAACCCCGCAAACAAAAGAAGCAGCTAGAGCTCCGCTATGTGCTCCAGGACAAAGTCTTGGCTTTGTGTTAGGAAAGAGAGGAAGCACTGCCCCGATGGAGGAGCTGTGGCGTAGACAAAGGCAGGGACAACACGCGGTTACACCCAAAGCTGTCGAACAAGTGCGGCTAACAGCGCAGCTAAGCCTAAGCTTGGGAGCGGGAGCTGGAGCCTCGGGTGAGTCACTGGATCCTGCACAGTGAGGGGAAAAGATGGGAGAAACAACGAGACTGTCCCCAGACAGGTTTTTCTGTACAAGAAGAGCATTAGGCTGCCCTGGCACGAGATGATCTGACATGGCCTAGGGCAGGGCTGGTCTGGTGGTCATCTAGGTCTTACTCTGGCCGTGTAAGGCCAGAGTACCTATGACCTGTACCTATGACAGCGCTGCACTTCTCGTGCAATCTGCTGTGACACAGCAAAGGGATGGCAGCCACCTCTCCACCTTCAGGGAACAGTACAATAAAGGGGATGTTTTGTCTGCATTTAGGGGAATTTTCTCAAGCACTGAAACCGATCGGTCGCTATAGGCAAAACCTTTGATGGAGACAACAGCGATGTTACAGTTTCTCCATCAGTGTTCCCTCTCTAAGTTTCCTTGCCAAATTTTTGCCCTTGGCTCCTGAATGAAGGGATAAGGATCCTTATCAAAGCGGCCATGTTCTGCCCTCGCCTCAGGGCTGCTGCTCGTGTGCTGGGTGCCTCCAGCAGGCCGAGGCTGTGGTGGTAGGAGGACTCACCATTTCACCTCTGTGTCTTCCTTCCCTACCTCCCCAGCAGCGAGAAGGACTTGTGCTGTTCAAAGCAGAGGCTCTGACAGTTGCTGCACGAAGCCAGCCATGCAGGTGGGGTGGCTCTTGCTCGTCCCACAGCTCAAAAAGCAGGAGGAGGGAAGGGCCCACGCCATGTCCCCAGCCCATGCCCCAGCTGCGACCTGCAGCCTGGCAGAGGCAGGGGGGCCGAGCACGGCTCAGCGCCAGCCCTGCTGTCAGCAGCAGAGGATCTTGAGGAAGGCTCTGCGGAAGTCGGTGTTGAAGGTGGTGTAGATGATGGGGTTGAGGGCGCTGTTGACGTAGCCGAGCCAGGTGCTGGCGCTGTACAGCCCCGGGGGCACGTGGCAGGCCGGGCAGTGGGCGTTGAGGATGTGAATCAAGAAGAAGGGCAGCCAGCAGACTATGAACGCCCCTGAGTTGAGAGAGAGAAAGAAAACAATCCCTGACTTTTGAGAGAAGCAACGACGTGCAAAGAGGCCTGCACCTGTGCCCTCTTCCCCTACCCTCTCACTACTTCTGTGCAGCTCAGAGTGCACTTGCCTGCGTTTGGCAAACACTGAAGAAATGTCATGTTTATTCCTGATACAGAGGGACTTTGCAGGAGCTTGGGCTCCTTAGGGTCAATTGTATTAATGAATGGGCCTTTAGATGTGGCCTGGTGACAGTGGCCACAGCTTAGGAGGAAAGACTACTGCCTTAGCTGTTTTAATACGCTGTGATGATGGTTGCATAATTTCCCTGCTAGTAGTGAGTTAATTAGGGGAAGCAGCGTGTCTGCTGGTTGTGGCAGGTGGCTCTGGCTCCAGTCTCTCGACTTCCCTGTCGAGCTCTATGAACTGGTTCCTCTGCTGCTCCTTGCCTGTTTCCCCTTCTGTACCTGGAGTTAAGAGCTGCTGCATATGTGCATTTGGGAACTTAGGATCGCTCCAGCTTAATAATAATAATAAATAATAATCAATAACAACAAAAATTTAAAAATACTGAAAGAAAAGAGAAAGCAAAGGTACCCCTTATGCCGCACTAGACAGAGCTGCTCTCACTCACCCAGGACGATAGCTAGCATCTGTGTAGCCTTCCTCTCCCGAAGCTGGATCAGCCGGGGCTGCTGGTGCGCTAGCTTCAGAGAGCTGATGGTTTTGCCATTGCTGAGCCTCCGCACCTCCAGCCCTGGACTCCTACTCTTTCTCCTCTCTTCCAGCCTGTTGTGCTGTGTAGTCCCTGGTGTCTCGCTGAGGGATGCATCTTGGCAGAAGCTGCGGTACCGCTGGAGGCTGAAGACTGTCAGCAATTTCCTTTTGGTAGACATCTCCTGGCCTGAGCGTTTGAGCGGGAGACAAGGGGAAAAGGTGCCCTGGCATCTGTCTGACAAAGATTTCCTCTCGATGTGTTCCTGCAAAAGAGGATGCCACAGAGGAACTGGGAAACATCCAATCCATTCTCTGGGTCAAAGGATGATGGGGAGAGTTGTAAGCCATCCTTAGCCCCACTCGTTTCTTGGGCACTAAGACTATCCTCTGGAGATGGCACAAAATACAAAGACTGGGACAGGCCTTGGCTTATCAGAGGGCTGGAGCAGGCCCTGACAACTCTCTGCCTGCTTCCCACCAAAGAGAAGCATGAGAACAAGAGCTGAAACACCCCCTCTATTAACCTGTCACTTGCATTTTGTGACATCCCTGCTCCCCTCAGCATCCCCACCCTTTTCTAACATGGCTTTGCTCTGAGAAAGTGGGCAAAACAAGTGGGTATGAGTGACCAGGAGATCACTTTCAACCTATTGCGTCAGTTCCCATGGCTGCAGATATTTCATCTAGAAAGGTCAGTGGAACAAATGCTGCATGCACCATGAACATTTTGAACTCTTAAGCCTGCCAGATGAAGAGATTTTTTATTAATAATCTGGGTTATTAAAGTCTGTGAAGCCCTGAGAATGAAATCTCTTAGAGTAGAAATCCATAAATGAAGAAATTAAAATCAATAAATGAAATTAGCCAGACTTCTGCATGGCTGAGAAAGCATGGCTCTGAAGAAACGTTGATATAGGCTGTGCTCTTTTCTAGTTGGCTGGTTCCAGAGGACAGAGATACACATGGGATATCTTCTTTCTAGAGGACTGAAAAAGGGCTTAACTAGAGCTTCTGCATCTCAAGTATCATGGTGTATGAGTGAGTGACGTGATGAAAAGATGTCATGTCCCTTCCTTATGCTTTCCACTCCACGCTTTGACCCTCTGAGGAGAAGAGATAATGCATGCTCTGTTCTTTCTGACAGCTCCTACTGCATTCATGGGGATCTTACTTCGTGTGTACAGCACGGTTTGGTGCTGGCGCTGTGGCTGCCCTGTCGGGTGAGGGTTCGCTTCTTTTGTCTTTGTCTTAGCACGAGGTAAATCCGGACATAGAGCAGCAGGGTCACCATGAAGGGGAGGTAGAAGGACACCAAAGAGGAGTAGATGACGAAAATAGGGTTGGATATGGAACAGACACTGGGATCCCCTGGGGAGGAGAAAGAGAGAGAGAGGAGAGGCTGAGCTGCTTGAATTTATTACAAGAAGGCCCTGATGTGTTGGCAAAGCAGGTCGACTGATGGCTGAGGGACAAGGGCAGTCTAAGGAGAGCAAGTATCTTCAATCTCTGTTGTTGCATATTATACTGTGGCCTACCCACTCACCTAACCGGTGCTTAAAATGGGCTCTGCCTCGGGTCATCCAGCATGACTCAACACACATCTGCTTGTTCTGGCCAACAGCTCTGCCCTCTTCTCTCACCTTTACCCCCAGCTTTCCTCAGAGGATCCTTTCTCCTTTTTCCTTTCTCCCGTTATTCTGGCAGCTTCTGAGCTGTCTAGATGCAGAGGTGTGCACCGCTTGCACCTGTCTGGACCAGGTAGTGAAGGGGAACAGCACTTCCCTCCCCGTGCCCCTTCTCACCTCAGGCACTGCCTAGAGGATGGATGGGGAGCAGAGGACCTCTGCCTGTGGCTCAGAGGGAGGAAGGCTCCCCTGCACCTCAGCCTCCATGGAGAATTGGCAAGATGCAGGAAGTCTTATGTGTGTGTTGGAAGTGTTGCATGAATGATTGTTCGGGGGATTTCTAGACCTGGGCACTTTGAAGGGCAGTGACTTGACAGTAAGGCAGGCAGGTCTGTGCTCACAGCAACAGCCAGCGTCTGCCGGAGCAAATGGCAAGTTTAGACAAGAGAACATCTGCTCTCCAGCACTGGAGATTTTTGTCACCCTTCATAGGGTGCTTTCCAGTTCCCTAAAATTTCCTGTAACTTGAAAAGCCTGCAGGACTCACATTAAATGACATGGCCATACACAGGGCAGCTCAACTTCCAGCCCCTCCCTATGCACAATTGTTTGGGATGTCATTTACCTGTAGTATTGAAGCCAAAGAGGAGAGGGCACGACACTGCGAATGCCAGCATCCAGACTATCACAATCATAAGAGAGACCCTCCTGCAGGAGCTCTGCCCGGTGTTGTACTGGTACTGCACTGGTTTCACCACTGCGGTGTACCTGCGGACCAAAACAGCTCCAGAAAAAGGAGACATAAGAATGGTGTGAGGAGAAGGACGAGGTTTGAAAAGGAAGAAGGAAAGCCACATAGGGAATGTGATGGTCGAAGTGGTGAAGAGATGGGAGAGGAAAGGAGGGAAGAGCAGATGATGGGATCAGCAGTTTGTAAAAATGGTGAGCAGGGTGTTGCGGGGAGGAACAGAGGAAATCTGAGTTAGTTGGCAGCACTGGGGAGAACCACTCTGCAGATCCGTTAGCATTGTGAAACTACAACGTGCATGGTACCAGATAGACCTAGAAACCTGGGGAAACCTCCCCTCCACCCCCTATGGCTATATGTGAACTGCTGGGAGGGAGCAGACTGTGAAGCAAACACAGCCTGCTACACTCTGTGCCTCAGCTGCCCGCTCTGGTGTTGGCCTTGTGGACAGCCAGATGATTGCCCCCGGGAGTATGCTGGGGACATTTGGGTGCTGGAGTGCCCCTAGGACACAGCTCCACAAGCCTGGGACTTGTGAGGCACAGGAGTCTCAGCTTTAGTATCACCTGGCAGCAGAGCCTAAGTGAAACAGGGAGTCTCCCATGGAGAAACACTAGACTAGTCCATCATTGAGAGCTGCCTCGTGCACTTACCCTTGAACCAGAAGTTACAAAGGTGCAGCGTGTAGTGTTTTCTCCTACCCTCACTGCTCCCCATAAGCAGGAAGTTTAGGTCCTAACTGTACTGCACGTGCCAAGGTCCTGGCTCCCAGCCCTCAGTGTTGCCTACACTAAGCGCAATTTTAAGATGCAGAAAAAGATGGTAAGGCTGAAGATTACGCAGCAATAATCTTCTTCCCTCCATGTGTATATGACAACACTTTTTTTTTGTGATTTTTTTCTGAGCAGGCTCTCTAGGGGGCAAAACCCTCTCTGATACTCAGTGGGAATTTGATGACAGATTCTGGTTTCTACCTTCAAAAAGGATGAGGATGTAGCTGACTACCAACTGGTGTTGTTTAATTGCTTGTCTCTCTCTACTTTTTTCTTAAGCACGGACATCTTCTAGCATGTGGTGGGCAAAGCCACATTAACAGCAGTAGTGGCAGTGATAGACCTGCAGGAAAGTGTATGTTCGTGAAGACACTGGCACTGCCTGTGCCAACACCACGTCCTTGTCTCTTCCATGGTCGGGTATGGGGCCTACCCCACCCTCAGACTATTCCCCTGTATGTGCTTGGCACTCACCTGTCAATGCTGATAGCGCAGAGGTTTAAAATGCTGGCTGTGCACATCATGACATCCATGGTGACGAAGATATCGCAACAGATGCGGCTGAAAGTCCAGACTCCCCCGGTCACCTGCATCAGCAATCACAAAGCTGTCAGCCTTGCTCTGCAAGGAGTCCTAATAGATTATGTATAAGGAGGTGCTCTCCTTCAAGTATCTCAACAGCTAGATGAATTCATATTCACTGTGATGTGCAGAGGGAAAGTGAGGCATCTGTATTGTATTCAGGATAATACAGGGGTGGGTCACAGGGAATCCAGGAGCTGCACCTCAATTTCACTCTTTTTCTGACTCTTACAGAGGTAGGCAGGATGAAGAAATAGACAGCAGCTATCCATTTCCTTAAGGTCTAGCATGATAAATTGAATTAAATATGATATCACTGTATACATCCTTTGATTAAGGATTATCTGACAAAATCTAAAGGCTAAAGGTGCTTCTCAGCTTAGCTGCTGGAGTTCTCTTGCAGGCAGCGAGCTGGAAAAGTGCTGCAAATTTTATGCATTTATGCATGAAACAGTGACCTGAGACCCGAGGCTTCTCCAGAACTTCATTTGGATTCTTATCTCGGTTACAGATTTTGATTATCAGATCTGAATGAGAACTCACAAGCTATTCAGATAAAGGGTTTTGGGTTGCTATCATGTCTAGCTTTTGTTCTGGTTGTTTTGAATTTTTAATCTCAAGTGTGCAATCATGAAAACTTAGCTGTGGCCAATCTTCGTGATGGAGGAACACATTTTTGGCCCAGCCATCGAGTTCTTGACAATGACCTTTCCAGCTGACAGCAGTATGCTCCAAGCACCGTGTGGCACTGCTGTGAATGGGCCAGCTCTGCTCGCGGCTGGGATGATGGCCTGGCCCCGGGCAAGTTGGTCGGCCTCAGCACCTGCTCCTTGTAGGAGATGAACAAGAAGGCAGCCTGCCCTCCAAGAGATAAGCCCGATGGAGGAATACAGCAAGCTAAGTTAATGCCATGCTGGTTGAAGTGGGGTAGGAGAGAAAGAGGAAGAAAGTCCTTCCTCTAAGATAGCAGTGCTGTCTGCCTTGTGTGGGAGGCCTGGTGTTTAGCCTCCACCCCTGCAGATCCTTCTGGTTCAGCAGGATCCTGGGAAGCTGTCGGGAACTGACACCAGTTCCTGGTCTCTCTGCTTATGTTCAGATTACACCCGGGGTACTGCATCAGGTTTTGGGGCCCAGCATGGGAAACACATCAATAAACTGGAGTGAGCCCAGCAGTGGGCCAACAAGATGGTCCCTAGGGGCTGAAGCACCTGTCTTGTGAGGGGAAGCTAAGGGAACAGGGCTCTTTCAGCTTGGAGAAGAGGTGGCTTTGTGTCCCCAGTACCTAGTGGGAGGTCACTGAGAGGGCTGGAGCCAGGTTACTGAGAAGGTGGAGCCAAGCTTTTCACAGCAGTGCGTGGTGGAAGTATGAGAGACAACAGGCATTGAAAGAAGAGAGGTTCACACTGGTTATGACAATCAACCCAGTTTGACCTCATGGCTGATCAGCTTCAGGCAGGGCATTGGACTGGAGACCTCCTGAGGACCCTTTCTGCCAGAATTATCCTGTGATCCTGTGAACATGTTCCAGCTACCTACCTAGCTGGCTTCTGGGGCCATGCAGCATAGTGAAGAGATGATGAGGCATGAGCATTGTAACAACTTCTTATAACTCATTTCCCCTCAAGGGGGTATGTGCTGGTATGCTCCTCCTTAACCCTCAGCTCCCTGAGCTCCAGCACCGATCCATTCCCTTAGCTTAGGTCATTTACTGTGTCCTACCTGTCCTAAGACAAGAGCTAGGCATTTGAAAATACTCATACCAGGACAGGCTGGAGATGGTACCACAAGCAAGCTTTAGTCCTATGGCAGTGGGCCAACTCTATAGCAAGTGTCAGTGCCTGGGAAGGACGCAGCTCACCATAGAGAGAGGCAGCACTGATGTGCTTGTATAAACACAGAATTAGCTCTGTATGGATTCTTTTCAGGCTTGTTTAACAAATAATCCTGAGGAATTTAAATGTTTTTTGATTGTTTCTGTGCCAGCATTCCTACACACGGGCACCAAAATTTCCTGAGGTGAGCTGTCTCCGGGATATTCTCTGCTGGACCCAGCTGCTGTATGTCAGAAGTCAGGTACCGAACCAAGCAGTTGCCCATTAGATCACCTAACACCGAATGGATGGATGCATGGGAGAGAAGTAGAAATAGGCCTGCAAAATGAAGAAAGGAACTGTGCTTTCATCTTGAGTTTTTGGGGCTCCTTTGTTTTCTTTAAAAAAAAAGTCAAGAGAGAGAAAAACAAACAAACAAACAAACAAAAAAACAACTTAGAGATTTTCTGCACAATTAGGTGGGCTACAAGATGTACAAACTGAAGGCTGCCCTTCTGAAATTAGGGACTTGAACAGATTCAGTTTTTAAAGAAATCCCACACCATTTGTGTTTAGTTGCAGATTTTGAGACCTGCTTGCCCACCTCATAATACCCCAAAATTATAAATGCTGGAAACCTTTGCAGTGGGACCCAGTAAGGGTTTTTTTTTTTTGTAGTCTGGGGTATAACAAAATGCAGTGTGTACGTGTGATCTGTGGAGTCTGAAGAATATGTCACCAGGAACTGCTGCCAGGTGTTTGCAAGGAAGCCAGCAGCTGCTAACCCAGCAGATGTGCAAGCACTTAACTGAGGGAGTTTCCAAGGTCCTGAGTGTGTTTGAATGTGAAGCCTAAGGAGAAGCTCCGGGAATGTAAGCCATTAAAACTGAAGAAGGTGCCGGTGGGAATGGCCCTGACGTGAACCCTCTCAGGATGATGCATTCAGATCATGCCACCTGTATGCTAAGCTGTAGCTTGCATTGAGGGGATGCTTGGCAGATCAAAATGCTGGGCTTAAAACCCATCCTCACTTCATCAGTCAGAGCTTCTAAAATGAGGAGCAGCCCTGTGGAAGTCAGTGGAGTAGTTAGTGTTTACATGCAGGATAATACAGAATTAATTCCAGAATTTAACAATGAAGAGAGCCCTTTTATTACAGGCCTTGTTCATAATTTTTTAATTCTATTTCTGCACTTTATTTTCTTGCTCTGTTCTGCTCATCTTTGTTACAGAAGCTATAGCTTGCCAGTGTGCATTTCTGGTTTTCATGTGCTGGCAAGGTATCTATTCTTTATCCCTCTGGTGCCTTTTATCCAGGAATCTCAAAGCACATCACAGGTATTAATTGAATGTCTCCTCACAACTGCCTGGGTGAGGTGGATGGTCAAATATTATTCTTCTCTTACGATGATGAGAGCAAACCACAGAGAGATGAGCTGATACAATCTCTCATTACCACTCAGTGTGTGTGCAGCAGAACTGAGAACAGAGTCCAGGATGAAATCCTGGTTCTGTCAAAGATGATGCTAAAGCTCCCTATAGACCATTCAGGTCAGGTTCTCACCCCGGCTTGCTCAATGACCAGTCTGCATTATCCACAAAGCTACAGTATTGCTATTTTTAACTTTCCAACACTTTAGGAAGGCTTCCAATCTAAAAACCATCATCGTGCATTCATAACTTTCATAAATCTGTCATTCTCCTGAATCCTTAAAAATAAACAAATTAATCTCTGTAAATCTTATTTATGTAACAATGCATGGCTAGCAATGACTAAAGTATGAGCAGGTACGTAAGCAGCTGTGCATTTAAGCATGCTCACTTGAGTTTTGTGTTTAAGAGAAAGTTCTTCTTGGGGCTGCAATTAGCTCCCTGCAGCTGTGAAATCACTGCTTATGCTTTTGCACGGACAGAGCAACCAAAAGCATGCAAGCGGACAGGCCAGCCGACAAGTGGGAAACTGCTGAGCTGCAGTAACTCATCTTTTTGTCCTCCCTTTGATGGTAGTCTGGTGAGCTCCTTGAATGCCAAGAGCAGTTGCAGGTCTCACCGCTCCGTTGTGAGAGCCACAGACACTGGACATCAGTGACAATCACCTTTTGAAGGCTTTTTTTCTTTTTTGGAGTTAGAACTGGATGTTACGAGTAGCCCAAGAAAGATGTTACAGGCCATGCTGCTGCCTGTTCTCCTCCATTTGCGTGCTGACCGTAAGGCATGACGGTATCGATGCCATCAGACTCCATAGCCCCAGAGGTCAGTAAAGAATTAGAGTAGCAGCACTGCTATATTAGTCCTACCTGTTGACCCCAGACGATTGCTAGGCACTGTGCAGAATAGCAATTTTGTGCCAGAAACTTCATTAGCTGGAGATGAGGATTTTGAGGTTATAAAATGTTCCTATTGTTGCTCTGTCACAGCCTTCCCAAAAGACTTCTCAGAACGAGACAGATCTAGGCTGCCTGATAGATAAAAAGGCAAATTTCATGGAGAAGGTCCAGACCACAGATGGCTCTTAAAATTGAGTGTAAAGCACATAAAGTTCACAAGTGACAGTTAAATCTGAGGGATTCATCTACCTTTAGCTTCCCCATAAATAATGGCCAGGTTTCAGATGTTTGGTTTGGCAAATGCTCAGCAGATGTACAGGTATTGTATGTGGTTTCAGGGACTGAATGATCTCTTGGCAATTTCCAGGCCCAGAGTGTACTGAAGCATGATGCAATTTCTGCTTCATCTGTAGCGCTGTTGATTCCATAAACAGTGACAAATATCTAAACAACTCTGGAGTTTTTTTCAACTTTTTTATTTTTATTTTATTTTATTTTATTTTTTAATCTTAGTGTTTCTAGAGTCTTAAGGCCTAGTTATCTAGAGGGTACTATGTAATGCTGGGAGTGGTAGATTGGATTTGTGATGTGTGTAGGTCCTTCTCCCTTTTGTTTGGGTAACTTCTGCAGTCTCTTGGATCAGTTACTTTGATTCTCCAAGCTCCGGAGTGGAAAATGAATCTTGAATGGGCCTGCAAACACAACGAGGGAATGGACCTGCCATTGTGATTGCAAACAGTGCCCACAATACCGCCGGGGGGCAGAGGCTGCTCCACAGATGTGCCCCAGTGCCACCCTTTCCACAGTGATAGCGAGTAGTAAATCTTTTCCTAACGAAAAGCACATTGTGATTTCATTAGAGACTGGAATTATGCTTGAGGTGATGGAATATTCCTGTATGAGCAGTCTGAAATAAAAATTGCCTTTTAGTAATACTTTTAGTTATAAGCAAAATGGAGTGTCTAATTCTGTTCTGCTGGGATGGCTTCCCCTTCCCTCCTGCCCCTTATTCCTTTTTTTATCTTTCTTTCCACACAAATTAGTCTAAATGTCGCTACTAACTTCATCAGGAACATGATCACACAAGCAGCATCATGTTGCTCGCTTTGTTCTTTCATTCCACAGAGATGCTCTACATAAATAATTACCCATCAATGCCCTTGTACACAGAGCAGACACTTAATTTCTTTTAATTGTAGTCTTGCTGAGACTGCATTGGACACAGTTTGGAACAGTGGCTTGGATTGACATAAGGGAAACACCTGTGCCAAATCCTAGAGCCATGCTGGCTACTGAACATGTTCTGGTGGCAGTGTTGGTCACTGCCACCTTGCACGCGCATAGCAGGTCTGGCATTTGCTGGAGTTGTCCCGTATCGTCCTACTTTCTATTCGTGCACTGCACAGTCCACACGCACAAGTCAAAATCCCTCTCTGCTGCTGCTCTGCTTTGTGGGAAGGAGGTCAGCCAACGGTGGCGAGCTGTCAGCAGAATACTTTACTCACCCTCCAGCCTGATCTCACCTTGCCCCTTAGAGAAAGAGCACGAGGATTCAGAGAGGTCACAGCTCAGAGGTTTGTTCTGTCTCTGTTAGCATGGGAACAGGGCTAACAGGGCGCAGCTGAAAGCTTATGGCTCATAGGCATTCACTCTTAATTTTCCTAGCTCTACCAATTTACTTGAATAAGCATAAAAATGCTAAAGAGAACAGATAAAAATGCCAGCTGTAGCATGCACTCCTGTATTTACTGTAGCAAAAATGTTTGCCCTGGGAGTGGCTTCAGTAATTCAGGATTTTGCCGCAGTGTGGGGGGGATTTGGAGTCCATCCTTGCTGCCCTATATCTGATGGTGCTGCTCATACCATGCACCGTCATGCCAATATAGGTTTACACCAGCCCAATGTGCAAAGATCAGCGAAATGGAGAAAAAGACCCTGAGGGCTTGACAAATCCTTTGAATTTATTGTGAGAATGCTCACTTAAAGAGATTTTGGAGCACGCTCTTTGGCTTCATCTCTTTGTCAGCCTACTTGGGGAATGTTGCTTGGAGCTGACCTAACATCATGGACATTAAGGCTCTTAAACTCCACAGGAGATGAGGGCTCGACCGCCTTCACTCGTTTTCTGGCCAGCAGGCAGGGATTGACCTGGACTCCAAGAAGAGTTGCTGCAAGACATTTCCACCCCCCTTCTTCCCCCTGCCATTCCCGAGACATCATGGTGCTCACTGGCAACCCTCCTGGCTGACGGAGTCAGCTCCAAGGATGCTCAGATGAAAGCGGCGTCAGCACGTCAGG
This sequence comes from Anser anser, assembly GCF_964211835.1. Taxonomy (NCBI): domain Eukaryota; kingdom Metazoa; phylum Chordata; class Aves; order Anseriformes; family Anatidae; genus Anser; species Anser anser. The sequence continues at coordinate 96,579,261 of NC_139720.1, forward strand.
GGCCACAGCCTACACTTCCGGCTGCAGCCCAGCTGCTGCTCGAGCTCAAAGAGGTTGGAAGAGCGAGGCTCAGCATGTCTGCTGGCAGGTGGAGCTGTGGTGTGTTTGTCTGGCTTGTGTCCGGCCCACCAGGACCACCTGTGTGACGCTGTGGGCTGCCACACACCCCACAAATGCTCTGGAGCTGGCTGGGGGGCTGAAACGTGAAGGGGCTTTATCAATACCAGACAGAGCTGGCCTAACCTGAGCGCACGCACTCGTACTGCGGTTCAGCTCTGCTGGTCTTTCCTCCGACGCACTCACCTCCAGGTACACCACCCACGGCATCACCAAAGTAGCCACCAGCAAGTCCGCCACCGCCAGGCTTACCACAAGGTAGTTTGTGGTGGTTTGCAGGGCGCGCTCCCTCAGCACGGCTAGGCAGACCAGCACGTTCCCGAAGATGATGGCCAAGATCAGGAGGCAGTAGCAGAGGGCGTAGTAGGCGTGTGAGCGCGGCAGGCCCGGCTCTGTTGTGTTACCTGCCCCACAGGGAACGGCGTCGGTGCTGTTAAGATGGCCGCCGGTTCCTGTGAAGAGCGCCATGGGGATGCTGCTGCAAAGAGAAGAAGACGACTGAAAATTGATGCTTTTAGTAACTCTGGAGAATGGTAGCCTTTTGTAGATGGCATACGTCTTTCATATTTCACTCATGGCGCTACCTCGAGCCAAATCTAGAGGTCTTTATTCTGCTCATATGAAGGCGGAGCTTGGTTTTAAAGTCTTGCTTGTCCGGTTTGGTTTTCACTGAACCTAAGCCAAGAGAAGAATGCCAGGTTTCACCTGCTGTGTGCATCTGAACGGTGCATCTCACCAGCCAATGCAGCTGTAAGGACAGGGGCAAGGGTTTTGGGAAGAGAGTACCCTCCCTCTTCCCTCATCAAAAATCTCTTTAGGATCTTCATGCAGTCAAGTGCTCAGCAGCCTGGCAGAGAGATCGCACCTGCGCTTCTCGAGCAGGCTCTTGAACCCTGGCTGCCTTGCAGCGAGCACCACTGGCTGAATTACTCTTTTCCTGCAACGTGCTCCTGTCCCAGGCCTTCTGTTCAAATAATGCTCCGCTTCAACCCTGCCTAGCTTGCCAAAGCTCAACTGTCAGCGCAGCCCCCATTTTATCCATATTGTGCTCTGTGTTTGCCATGCCTGGCTGGAAGATACGCTTCCTGTGCTGAAGAGCAAATCGACTTGTCATTTGGGATGAAATAATGGAAGGGTGCATGCAGCGGACTCTACATTTCTCTTTCTTACAATGGGTTTGTGATTGTGCCCAGGAACCTACCCAATCTTGATTTAGAAGGAGGCTGATTTTTTCCAGGTACATGAAGGCTGCCATCCCAGGGTTGTTCTCTGACATTTAATCCCTTTTATCTGATTTATTTTTTTTTTGACTAATGCTCCCATCGCTAAACTCATCCTCGGCTTGACAAGTACTAGAGGCAAGGACAGAACATTGCAAAGAAGGCGCTATAAATATTCTTCCTTGCTCCACCTTACCCGCTCAAGAGGAGCATCCGTGATGCGACGCGCACGCTGCTGGCGGAGTAGCTGTGCAGGAGGTGTGAATTGCTCCAGCCCCATGCACACATGCATCCTGATGCCAAACTGCCCCTGCTGGCTTGGAGTCAGGCGAGGGCAAGGGCTGAATGAGGTGGAAGCCGTCCCGCAAACACGGATCCCTTAGGAGAGGGGTGAAACAACCTCTTACAGATGTGTTTTGCTTGGAAGATCCAGCGCTTGTCTCTCCTCTCTCTTTCTTCCACCTGCCCCCGACAAAAAGTTAAGGCTCCCACTGGCCCCGAAGAACTCCCCGTGCAGCCAGCGCTGCTGCCGAGCCCAGGACCGCTGCTGCACAAAGCACCCCGGCCCCAACCACCCATCTTGCTCATTTCGCAGCGCCCCTCTACACCGACACAACTCCGGGAAACCCGCACCCTGTGGGGCCGCGTTGCAAACCCCCAAACCCCCTGCCCTAAGCAGCCGCCCGCCTCGCAAGCAAAGCCAAAGCCTCCCCCAGCCGTGCCCCACAATTTCCTCGGGGTCCCCCCGGCTCCTGCCCCCCGGCCGCCCTCTCTGCCCTCCCCAGCCCCCGGGATCTGACCCCATCTTCCTGCCCCGCCGTGGGGGGGATCGAGGGGGTCGGGGTCGGGGGTCTGAGGGGCAGGGGGCCAGCAGCGATCGACACTTACCCCCGGCCCGCCGGGCCCCGGCGCCGCCGCCGAGCGGGGCTCGGTCTCGGTGCCGCCCCCTCCCCGCCCCGGCCCGGCCCCGGGGGCGGGCGGGGACCCGCGGTGGCCGGGGAGGGGGAGAGGGGCGGTGGGGGGTGGGGGGGGCGGCGAGGCTTGAAAAGATGTGGTGATTTTAAAGAAGAAAAAGAAGAAAAAAAAGATGTATATAAAGCGAAGGAGAGAGGGTTTTTACAAGGGGAGGGAGTTGCAGAAGTCATAAATCATAGGATCATAGAACCACTACGGCTGGAAAAGACCTCCAGGATCATCTGGTCCAACCATCCCCCTACCACCCACCAATGTCACCCACTAAACCGTGTCCCTAAGCACCAGGTCCAGCCTTTCCTAGAACACCCCCAGGGACGGTGACGCCACCACCTCCCTGGGCAACCCGTTCCAATGCCTGACTGCTCTTTCTGAGAAGAAATGTCTCCTCATTTGCAACCTAAACCTCCCCTGGTGCAACTTGAGGCCATTCCCTCTAGTCCTATCACTAGTTATCTGTGAGAAGAGGCCGACCCCCAGCTCCCCACACCTTTCAGGTAGCTGTAGAGGGCAATGAGGTCTCCCCTGAGCCTCCTCTTCTCCAGACTAAACAACCCCAGCTCCCTCAGCCGCTCCTCACAGGACTTGTGTTCCAGGCCCTTCAACAGCCTCGTAGCCCTTCTCTGGGCATGCTCCAGGGCCTCGATGTCCTTCTTCTAGTGAGGGGCCCAAAGCTGAACACAGCACTCAAGGTGTGGCCTCACCAGAGCAGAGTACAGGGGGACGATCACCTCCCTGGTCCTGCTGGCCACGCTATTCTTGATACAAGCCATGATGCCGTTGGCCTTCTTGGCCACCTGGGCACACTGCTGGCTTGTGTTCAGGCGAGCATCAACCAACACCCCCAGATCCTTTTCCTCTGCACAGCTTTTCAGCCACTCTGCCCCAAGCCTGTAGCATTGCATGGGGTCGTTGTGACTAAAATGCAGGACCTGTCACCTAGCCATGTTGAACCTCATCCCATTGGCCTCTGCCCATCAATCCAACCTGTCCAGGTCGGATCATAAATGAGCTGCCTTAAACCTGGGGAGGTGGAGAGCAAAGGGGGAGAAAACTGAGAGGGAGCGCGGTGTTGGGGAAGTGACCTGAGTAAAACCACTGCCCTGAGATGCGGCTCCCCAGAGGCCTGAGACAGGGTCTGCAGGGCTGCGTGTGCCCTGGCACTGTGGTCCTGGGTGGGCTCTGCAGCCACAAGTGACCCTGATGGGGCTGGGCTTCCCAGCCTCTTGGGGATGGGCTTCATGTGCCTGCTGGGCAGGGTGGCCACTGGGCAGGTGGGCGAGAAGGAAAGGAGATGAGCTACCTCAGCAAGTGTGCCTTGGGACGGTGCTGCCGGGATTGCCTCTCCTGGTAGCAGATTCCCCCAGATAATCTCTTCGTAGGTAAGGGTGGTAGGAGGGGAAAGCGCTGTGGAGAACGCTTGTCCACATCAGATGTGGGTGATGTGAGAAGATTGGCTTCAGCCTGGCCAGGGGATGTAGAGGGTGAAATGCCCATACTGAGCTCAATGCCTGTAAGCTTGTGCCCAGCCTTGCCCTGGGACAGGTCAGGGGATGGTACTGGGTGACTCTGATGAGCTCCCACCTGGTATCTACAGGTGCCACATTCGCAGATGTCCTTGGTGGAGGGTTTGGCTGTCAAGCTATAGAGCAAAAGATCCATGAAGGGCTCCCGGGGGAGCTCCTGGAGTGTGACCCATGAGCTTGAATGTGTCCGACTAACTTCAGCTGTTGTCTGTCCCATACTGCCCACCTTCAGGGAGATGCATTTGCTAACTGTGCATGGAGTAGATAAGCAAAGGGGGGAAGCCCTCCAGCCCCCCCTGCAGAGGCATTTTAGCTGTGAGCTTGGAAAGAGTCCCACACGCCCACACAACTGTGCTTCGAACGGGAGGGAAAGCGCACGGCGGTGCTCGTTCTGCGTAGCGAGGTCTGTGGGAGTTGCAGGCTGGGTGTGAAATGGCCGGAGAATGCAGCTCCTGGCAGTGGGTCCGACAGCTGCAGGGTGCTGGAGGCGGTGCAGCATAATTTTAACACTCTAAAGCACAGTTTGTATGCCATTCCTTAAGGACTGAGGCCAGCAAAGTGTTTGCATCGGCTGCAGGACACCGGTCCACAATTTGCTGTATTCACGTTATCTATCCCGTGTAATGGATAACCAAGAATCAATAAAGAGACATCTCCTGGCACCTGTCGCCCTCCTCTGAGACAGGGAGGTTTCCTGTTTTTCACCAGGAGGAAACCCAGGGCTTTACCCACCAGCACATTGCTGTTCTCCTCCAGATCTCCACCTGGCAGAGACTCAGCACTGACGCCTTCCCCAGCTCCTTTCCTCTTGTGTTGGTGGAGCCCTGGCGCCTCCTCTCCTGGGAACATCCTTACTCCTTAATCCATGCCCTCACCACTGAGATGCCCACTGTGTCTGCCTTTACCCTCCTCTGCTCCTGCCTATCTCTTTTCCTAATATTACTCTGTCTTGATTAAAAAAAAAAAATCCCATTGAACTTGTTGCTGCTCTGTTTAAACTCTTTCTCAGGGGTGTACCTCCATCACGGGGTGGCTCTGTTCGTGCCCCTGGTTTCCCTGAGCCTGGGAGCAATTTGAGGCAGGGACTTAATGACTTTCTTGTGTTTGCTCTACAGCAGCAATCTAGTGGAGCAAAATAATAATCCATGTGATCATTTAATTTAGATTAGATTGTACCACATGCAGAGGCATGGCTGAGTTAAAATCACATCGGCAATCTTGATTGTGATATTTGCAGGGATTTTTTATTATTTTTTTTTTAACTTTATAACTTCTTTAATGCAGTGTTTAGTGCAAACCCTCTCAAACCCTCTACCCTATAAAAAGCCCTGAGCAGCCTGGTCTAACCGTGTGCCTGAGCCTGCTTGGAGCAGGAGGTTGAGCTAGAGACCTCCTGGGGTCCCTTCCCACCTCTGTTCTCCTATGTGGCCATGGAAATACCTTTGCCCTCTGGATGTAGAACTAACAGAGCTTTCCTGGGCGGCAGAAGATGCAAACTTCTGATGAAACTTTAGCTTGTACCCACACCACCTAAGCCAGACCTGCCTATTCAGCCTTGGCTGCTGTTGCAACAACTACCAAAGTGGAAGGCAGGCAGCTTCAGGATAATGTTTGCACAGCAGCTTGCAAAACCAGTGCAGGCTCCTTGGAGAAATGGAGGGAAACTACCACAGCTCATGTTGAATAGGATTCACAGGAGATTCAGATCCTGCTGATGTCCATTCCTTTCTGCTCTCCCTTTACTTTCCCTGTTCCCTGCTCTGGCAGTCTGGACTGAGGGGCTACATCCCAAATCTTCACAGCATGGAGCAATGTGAGGTTATTTGGCCAGGAATGATTTTCATAGAAATCATACCTGCAAATGGTTTTATACAGCAAAATAGTACTATGACAAGAGGAGGATTCAGGGGACTGGGAAGGTAAGGTTAAAGCAGTAGGACATGGGGTAGACAGGAGGAAAAATGCACATGCAAGAAAAGGGACATCAGTGTTCAAAAATGCTGTTCTGGTCTTCAGGGAAAGCTGTTCATGTTCTCATGATCAGAGGCTGAGGAGCTGAGAGGCTGAACCTCCCTCCTGCCCCAGAAAATGAATGTTTCTGGTCCAATATGGAATAAGCTGCTGGAGCTCCTTCCACATTCTTCTGTGAGGCATGCTCTTCCAACAGCCAGGGCTGCCAAGGCATCTGATGAAGCAGCCCTCACTCTAAGGCAGATTGGTTTCTGCTGAATACCCTATGTGAAACCACACTCGGAGGCAGGGAGGAGTGCTGTTTGCCCTGGGGGGGCAGTGTCCCATTCTCCATGGGAAGGTTCTCCATAGCTGATGGAGCAAAGTCCAGTCAGAAGCAGGATGGATTAAGTTGCTCCTTTCGAGCTTGAGGAGGGGTCCCATGAGCCAAACCAAATGCCAACCTGCAGGTGCTCCTCAGGTTGGTCTCCTTCCCTCTTCCATCCCTCCCCTCCACCTCAGACTGATGCTTTTCTTAGCAGAGAGCTCATGAACTGCTTGCAGTCCTCTTCTTCCTGCCCACCTCTTCCATCCTAAAGACCAATGAGGCTTGAAAACTTCTGAGCCACTTTGACTTAAAAGCACTAAGACCACTGAACTGAGGCAAGACCTACAAAATTACAGCCCAAGGGGTGAGACGAGAAGAAATTAGACTGTGTTCTGGAAAGCATTATAGCTTTCAAGGGTGAGATCGCACCTCAAATATTGTGCTCAGTTTTGGGGCCCTCACTACGAGAAGGATATTGAATTGCTCGAGTGTGTGCAGAGAAGAGCAACGAAGCTGATTAAATGATCAGAAAATATTGAGGAATAGGGAACTGGGTTTGTTTAGTCTGAAGAGAAGGAGGCCGGGGTGGATACTTCATCCACAACTACCTGAAAGAAGGTTACAGTGAGGAGGGTGTCCATCTCTTTTCTCAAGTAGCTAGTGATAGGACACGAAGAAATGGCCTCAATTTGCACCAGAGGAGGTTTAGCTTGGATATCAGGAATAATTTTTCCTGATATTTTTTCTCTTTTCTACCTTTTCTCTCCCTCAAATACCTGCTCTGAGTCCCATTCCTCTGCCTACCTCACCAAAACCTGCTTTATTTACAGTTTCTTTTGAACTTTTCAATGCAAACTTCTGTTCTGGACTCTCCGCTGGGACAGAAAATGGCGAGACTTACTGCTGCCTCTCTTTTTTCTACTCTGTATCCCTGAAGGGCACTAGAAGACAAGGAGCAGTTTAAGGTGTCATTTCTAGCTGCATCTTCCTATTTTGCTGCTGTTTGCATGCTGCTCAGGTCTTGAAATCTTGCATTAAGTGTTTTTTCCTGAAGGAGCAAATAGCAGCTTAATCAGAATCATCTGCAGGGCACTTGCATTCACACAATCTTTATGCGGCTATGGGGTAATTTACTTATTTCTGTTAAACCAAGCCTCTGAGAAAAGATGATAGAAATGAGGAGATGGAGTGTGCGCTTGGGTTTGACTTCAGGGCTGTTTTCTCCCCAGACTCAGCTGTGGGCACAGGTCTACGAGTGTGGTGGAGCAGTGCTATTGCCACACCACAGCTCTGGGCAGCTGCAGGGTGGATGTTCCCAAAGTTGTCATGATGGCAGCTAATGACAAGGAATAAAAAGGAGTTTTTTGGGGGGAAATGGTATCTTATCTTGGAAAATGCCTTCTGAACTTCCCATGCATTAAAGCAAGCCCTGGAGCAGGGCTGTAGGGACTGGCCACAATGTTATGGGAGCTATCAGTGTGGATTTGATCCCTCTTGGTGTCCCCCTGACTTTTTTTTTCTGAATCCAGATGATGCAAAAGGCAAAAAATCTAATCCGCCTCTTGGTAGCAATGGTATGGTGTGGCAGTGAGTCATACAGGATAATTACAGTGTTTAAAAAAACAAACTATCAATGCCTAGTGCCTTTTAATTTCAACAAATATCTTCTTGTGAGGGGAGATTAATGATACCTAATATCTTCACACAGATTCTCTCTCAGGAATGGGATCTGCATGCATATCTCTTAAGAGATCATCCCTGGATTACAGGATGAGGAGGGGTCTTTCTTCACCACCAGAATGTGCATTTGGATGGTTGGAAATTTTCACCATATTTAGGCTCTGTTATGTTACTTCAGCTTTTGTGTGTGTGTGTGTGTGCTGGCAGAACCAGCCCTCTCTGTGCCACGAGGTGCCCAGAGAGCACCTCACATGCTGATAGTCCTCAGCTACTCCTCCCCACCTTCCCCAGAGGTTTGCCTGTCAGCCAGGCAAAACTTAACTTTTTTTTTCTTTTCTTTCTTTTTCTTTCTTTCTTTCTTTTTCTCTTTCTTTCTTTCTTTCTTTCTTTCTTTCTTTCTTTCTTTCTTTCTTTCTTTCTTTCTTTCTTTCTTTCTTTCTTTCTTTCTTTTTCTTTCTTTCTTTCTTTCTTTCTTTTTCTCTTTCTTTCTTTCTTTCTTTCTTTCTTTCTTTCTTTCTTTCTTTTTCTCTTTCTTTCTTTCTTTCTTTCTTTCTTTCTTTCTTTCTTTCTTTCTTTCTTTTTCTTTTCTTTCTTTTTCTTCTTTTTTCTTTTCCTTTTTCCTTTTTTTTCACTTTTTTCTCTCTCTTTCGTTCTGTTTCTTTTCTTTTCTTTTTTCTTTTCTTTTCTTTTCTTTTCTTTTCTTTTCTTTTCTTTTCTTTTCTTTTCTTTTCTTTTCTTTTCTTTTCTTTTCTTTTCTTTTCTTTTCTTTTCTTTTCTTTTCTTTTCTTTTCTTTTCTTTTCTTTTCTTTTCTTTTCTTTTCTTTTCTTTTCTTTTCTTTTCTTTTCTTTTCTTTTCTTTTCTTTTCTTTTCTTTTCTTTTTTTCTTTCCAGAGGAAACTGCCTCTGAACAGTTCCTTTTATGTGCCCAGAGACCACTGCAGCATTATTCTGTGCAAGACTTGCCCTTGTTCTGGGAGGGAATTGAGAGAACTGAGGCTGTTCCTTGCCTTACTCACCTGATGTTGTTGCCTATTGGCTCAATGAATCTGCATTCATCAGTGTGGGAAAAACTTGATACAGCAGTTGAGCAATTAATCCCTCACCTCAGCCTTCCTTGGGGTTCTAAGTATTTCCATTAAAGTTCTTGCTGCCTGTATGCTTCCCTTGGGATTCTAAAAGTGCTTCAAAGTATTAGAAGGAAAATTAAATTATTTCAAGCACTTGCAAAAGGAAGGACATTTGCAATTAAGGAAATATATGCTTTGCTGTCTCCAGTCATTTGATAATGTAGGTTTGTAATGACAGGGAAGGGGAGACATGATTTTGCAGATCTTACCACAAACCAGAGAAGTTATATTTGTTAAAAATGCAGGCACTAATGATTTTTATTAATTTTTATTTATTTATTTATTTATTTAATTTTTAAATAACCAGTACAGCTATGGTGTGCTAGCAGTTTTTTCTTTCTAGTTAGGGTTGTGGATTTGTATTTTCTTTTCAGTTAAAACCCTCATAACCACAAAATATTCAAGCAGTTCTGAGAAAGAGCATTTTAAAATCTCTTGATATTTCACAAAATAGCAGTACTAAATTAGAATAAATGAATCACAGGATCATTGATTCATCTAGGTTGGAAAAGACCTTCAGGATCACCAAGTCCAATCATCAGCCTGGCCTACTGAGTCCCATCACTACACCATGTCCCTAAGTGCCACATCCACACGTTTCTGAAATACCTGCAGGGATGGAGACTCCACCACCTCCCTGGGTGGCCTGTTCCAATGATCGACCACCCTCTCCATGAAGAAATTCTTCCTGATATCCAACCTAAACCTCCCCTGGCACAGCTTGAGGCCCTTTCTCACATCCCATCACTAGTCACTTAAAAGATGGACACTCTCCTTGCTGAAACCTCCTTTCAGGCAGTTGTAGAGAGCAATAAAGTCTCCCCTGAGACTCTTCTCCAGACTAAACAGCCCCAGGTCCCTCAGCCACTCCTCGTCAGTCTTGTTTTCTAGTCCCTTCAGCAGCTTTGTTGGTCTTCTCTGGACCTGCTTGTGCAACTCACTATCCTTCTTGTAGTCCAGACCATTAGAGAACATAAATGACAAAAATGCCTTCCATTTAAGTAGTTGAGTAGAAACTTCTTTGTGCCTGTAGATGTTTGATTAGTTTAAACAATATGTTTCTGATTTGTAGAATTTTACTTGTAGCAAACAAACAAATATGAATGAACCTCTGAGTTTTGGGGGCATAGTAATAAGTTCAAGGGATAACAAGAATGTAGGGGGAAAATGTAACAAAGATCGTTGTTGTATTTTATGGAAGGGAAGATATCTTCTAAACAAAAAATCTTCATCAGTCCAATTTCACAAACTCATGCACTAACAAGCACCGAGATATGTGTGTGTTCAGGTGATCTGGATCACTTGTGTGCAACATGGAGGGGTAGGGATAGTGGCTATCAAGTCCTTACCTGCCTTCTGTGGTTTTCTTGACCAGCAATAGCAAAATAAAATTTGGACCAACGCTAAGGGAGGTCTCCCTTAGGAGTCAGCAGCTGCTGCAGGCTGGTCCTGTGCCTGAGCTTCTGGATGGCTGCAACTTCACCAGCCCATGGGCTGGGTTGCTTGTTTGGACTATATATTTGAACTGTGCATCCTTAGTCTGTTTTTCTGCTGGGCCAACAGGAAGAGGAGTGGTGTGTGTGATATGCTGCAGCTTTCTTGCCATCTTCCTGTTATTTGGATGCTAGGTCTTCTGCAGAGCTGTCTGTGCTGTGGTTGTATCAGCCTTTTGGCCATGATGTGAGCAATGCACTCCTCAGTGCGACCATAGGGAACGGTGTCGTTTGTTACCAGTTCAAGCTTTTCTTTTAATCCTCCTGCTGATGTTCCTTCTGCTGCTTACAAACATCTCTATTCATGCTGCATTCCTACCAAATTTCTGTTACAGTGATGACTTTGCTGCTTTTATGTAGGAGATGAGACAGAAAAGGCCTGTCTAGTATCCTTCCCTTGGCTTTGACAGTGTCACACCACCAGGGGAGGTTACCTCATGCTGGCTGCCTTTTCCTTGTCAATATTTTCATCTTCCTGTGAACCATGAGGTCAGAGTGATGCTGGTTTCAGTCCAGAGCTGCTAATGCACCTGAGGAAAAATATGTGTGCCAGTGGCTCCTTTGGGATCACTCAAGCACTTGAAGTCACAGAGGAGGCCAAGTATCTTGCTGGAATTGGGCCCTGCTTGCTTGCTGCTTCAGCGTGGGTGGCCGTGGGCTTTGGCTGTGACCTGCTGAGACCACACAAACCTGTCTGGGATGTTGAAATCCCCTCACCGTTGTACTTCTTTTATGAAATGAAGGCAGGGTGAAGGGCCAGGACATGGCGAGGGTCTAGGGGGCTGTAGGTTATGAACCGGCCTTGTTAAAGGTGTCAGTCAAGCATGTGGAATAGCAGCAAACATGTGGGTAGATGAGTCTGACAGGGAGAGGCCTCCTGAGGTGCTCGTGGCCTAGACGTGGCCCAGAAGGACACAACAAGGGCCCGGGTGTCATGGACAGAGGAGGGAGCTAGGGAAGACTGTGAGGAGATGGGAGATCTCAATGGGGTGGAGAGGGTTTGGGCCGTATTGTGTTTTGTGGCTGGAAGGGAAACCTGCTGGTATCCACCAGACCTCAAACAAGCACACACCTCACGTGGGCAACTGGGGAAGGAAAGCTCCAGGGCCAATGCACACATCTAACATCACTGCTACAGTTTGGCCATGTAGTTTTATAGCTGTTTTTGCTAGTGCTCACTTCACATGTACACACAAATGGAGAGACGTTTCCTGGTGGTCTTTCCCAAAAAGTCAGCTCAAGAGCATGGTCAGATAGTCACGTTTTTTCAACAAATGCTTTCAGGATGGTTTATGGGTCATGCGCATTTGTGCTTCCCACTCTTGGGTGCCTGTGCACATCCTGCCTCCTTCAAGAGAGAAAAGGAGCAGAGGGCACCGAGGAGCACAGCTGCTCTGAGGTGCTGGCACAGATGCCGGGAACTTAGAAGGGCTCCAACACCTGAATTTCTCTGGCATTTTTTCAAATGTCACCCAAAGCTGACACAGGGTGGTCTGCTAACATTTTTCTTTCTTGCATGTAATTGCAGCCTAATGGCCTTGTTAAAATACTTGGTTTTATGATCAGTTTTTTCTACTAAGCAGCTGTTTATACACTTTATTAATGGTGACTAATTAAGTCCCTTGGATAAAGTCCTTTGGAGGCTATCCAAAGACATAAACCCAAATAAGCCTCGACACCGTGATGAAACACAGTCTCTAAAATATCTCCCCAAAAGACACGCGAGCAGATTGCAAATAGACCAAAGAAAGGTCTGATGAAAAGATGTGGGTGAGAAGATGTATAGCTTGAGGTAGGCGTCATCCAAAACCGTGAGGAGGAGGGGGGAAGGAAATGGGATTAAAATGCCTCAAAGTTACTTTTGCGCATGAGGTCTTAAAGCCAACCACTTGTATTTATAGCCAGCCTGGATCGCTAATGCACTTCTGGGCGAAGAGGCAATTACGAGACCGGTGCTGGCAGCTCTGAGCCATCGGTGCTGTGCTAGTGAAGTCCACAAAGCATCCTGAAAGCAATGAGCAGCTGTGAAGTCAGGCTACTGACCTCTTCGTGCTGGACAGTAAATCCCCTCATATGCAGCCTCTTTGGCTTTTAAAAGGTGTTTGGAACAGACAAGCTGGGAGAGGAAGAAAAATTAAGAGTAGGTGAAGTTTTGGCGCAGTGTGGGGCTGAGGCAAGGTGGCGGTGAGAGGCCTGTGCAGGCAGGGCTGGGGGCTGAGGCGGGACCCCTCTGCTGCTGCCCTCACCTTGCCCCACCTGGCTTTTGGGGCACGGTGCAAATGAGCTCATTAGCGAGCCCTTCTCTGAAGCTGGAAAGGAGAAATGGCTCTCCTTACTTCATGCGAAGGCTGCCCCCCTACCCTTTCCTGTGATTTTGGTCAGACTTATTCCAGTGCTGTTGGGAAGTCAGCAACAGGACAGCAGAAAAATCTGTGATGGAAACCTGGTGGATTTTGCCGTCACGGCCTACACCTTAGTTTCCAGTAGGGAACAAAGTCACTTCTACTATATCCTCAGAAAGTGTGGGAGAAAGGACAGACCTGTAGCTGTCTGATTTTGCCTCCTCTGTTTCTTGGTGACAGTAAATGTTGATAAAGGCCTCATCTCCTGTGGCTGTACAACAGACAAGAGACCTCCCCATAGACATCACGCAAGCATCTTGGCACAAAGCACACAGGTCTTAAATTTCAGAGAACGAGGATGTATCAGGCTGACAAACTTGTCTTCTCACAAGATCTTCCTCCATTACAGACTGGAGCAGGAACTGCAAGTGCTATCACTTGTTAGCAAACCCTGGGTTTTCTTCTGGCCACCCTAGGACACCTGGTGCACCAGGTTACACGGCAGGGCCAGAGAAATGAACGTAGGGAGAACAGCTGAGGTCCCAGGAGCACAGGCATGGGATGAGAGCAAAGCCCTTCGAAGTAAAAGCATGGGGTGATACCAGAGGCTGCAGGGCTATAAGCAACACATAGCTGGTCACTGGTCACCTAAGGGGTGCAGCACTGGGAAGAACCTGTTTTAGGCCACAACAAGGCCAACGATCCTATGCCAGGGAGGTGTGCATGGCTTATTTGTGCTCATGAACCTATTAGCTCTGCTGAGTTATATTCTGAGCTGAGTTGAAAAATAAAAAAAAAAGTCTCTTGTTGAAGGAGACTATATGTTTTAAAACAAGGACCTTCTGTTGGGAAGCCAACCAACAACAGGATGGAGGTCATGTACCCTGGACACGTGCAGGCTTGGTCAGCAGCTCGTGGCTGCTGATAGCACAGGAAGTGCTGCGTAGGCTGCGATTAGGCTGCGTATACAAATCTGCAACAACCCCCCACTGTTTGCACAGGTGTTTTGCTGCAGAATGGAAGGCTTGGTCGCATATTGTTGTTTGTGTAAGCATCATCTTATTATTACTGGAGGCAGAAGACTGCCAATGCTTGCCTATGGTCTAGTATCCTGCCCCTGTGGTTTAGCTCCAATTTGGATGCAACAGCAATGGCAGGCCAGCGGGTTCAGCAGGACTCTCTTTCACTTGTCCTGTTCACTGACCATGCCCGTTTCAGATAAAGTCCCATAGATGGCTTGCTTACCCATGAGCTGCTGGTTTGCCAGTCACATCCATGTCTTTTACGTACATATACGCAGGGAGGAATGAATCCCAGCAGTGGTTAACACCCCTACAGAGCTATGGGTTTGGACACAGCCAGCAATGACAGGTTGCTGGACAGTGTCTCTCTGCTGCTTCCCCTAGACATTGTGGTGGGGTTATGCCAAGACTCTCCTCTTCAGCTTTCTCCTTTCTTTCCCCCTCCCTTCAACTGAGCTTTCTGCAAAGCTGTGTTTCTGCTGCCCTGCCTATTTCCCAAACCAGTGACCCGAGGCTTTCATGGCTTGGTGTCAGCATGGCCTGGTTTCTCCTGCCAAGGGGCTGCTTGGGTGGGCAAAAAGTGTCCCCATGCTCTCTGGTCCAGGTACAGTCCTAGGAGGGCGCTGGGTTGTGGTGGCTTTCCCATGGTTCAGGCATGGAATGAGAAACCTTGGGGTTTGTCTGAAATGCTGGCAGCATGGGCAAGATGCTTTTATCATTCAGTGCTTCCCTCACTGCTGCTGGCCTTCGAAATAATGCAAGAAAACAAACAAACAAACAAAAAAAGGGCTATGCTGTTGTCTGGGGAAGTTGGGATCCCATTGTTTGCTTGTTTGTTTGCTTATTTTCTTTTTTTTTTTTCTTCCCTTTGATTGCTTTGTTTTTAGTCTCTTCCAGGCAGCTGGCTCTGTCCCATTCATCAGGCTAATTGATGATGGGCGGTGTGTCTTTACTGAAAACAGAACTTGTCTGAATAGCTGGATTCTTCCTCGTTTGTTCACTGTGATGATGAACCAAGATGGGATGACAGTCAGCAGCAGTGCCAGTGCAGGTGTCGTGCTCTTCCTTGGCTCAGGCCTGCACACCAGGCCCGTGCACCATCCTCATGGTACACCTGGTGAAGGGATCAGCCAGGATTTTGGCCTGGGCTCTTGATGTGGGCTGTGCCACCACATGTGAGAGCCGTCAACTCGCTGCAGATTGCTGGTGGCACAGGGGGGGTGGGGGGGGACATTAGCTGGGCGCTTTCATCCACCCAGGTTTGAGCTTGAAGCCCATCGGTGGGACCGGTGTGGGCAAATTCATTGGCACAGAGAGCTTTGTCCTGCACAGCTGTGTTTTCACAGACACCTTTAACTCCTTGGGTTAGTGATATTTATGCCTTCCCTTACCACCAATATAATGACTTGGTCTTCACACCTGTACGAGTGCCGCAGAGCTGCCATTGACGATGACGATGGCTGAAGGGAGCCCCTGTGACAAGGCCTCCAAGCACCTCAGTCACACCCTGCACCCCTGGGACGTGGTGTGGTCGTTCCCATTTTAACAGTGAGGCTGGCAGAGCTTCCAGGAGCTGAGGTGAGGTCTAAGGCCACACAGGGCAGCAACAACTGAGAGCATTCGGCTGCCTTTCAGATGTTTTCTCTTGCTAAGTGAGCATGGGGACCAGGCAGCTGAATTTGGTGTGTGACAAAGGTTTGTAACAGATTGGGAACTTCAAGGCCTCACAGCAACTTCCATAGAATGGTTAAGGTTGGAGGGGACTTCTGGAGGTCATCTGGAGCAAAACTTTCCCCCTGCCTTAATGGGAGCCCTGAGCAACATCACTCTGACTGCTCTTCTTCTTTCCCCTTGTCCAGGAGACATGGCCAGAGAGGTGCTGACACCTAGCAGTATTTCTGCAGCCAGCAAAGGCAATGTGATACAGGGCTGGTGAGCCAAACTGGTACAACCGGGTGGATCTGGTGGTTTACCTGGAGAGCTCTCCCTGGCAGGACACTGTGGGAGTATGGCTGTAAAATCCACACGTTGCCTTCTGGCATTGATGGAGGTGGGATGTTCTTGGAGGGGATGGGTAAGCCAAGGGAAACTGCAGGAAAAAGGGTTCTTGGCAGGCAAGGAGAAGATCTGAAAGCATCCACAACCTGCTTTTGAAAGGAGCTGAGGCTCAGCTTTGAGGAGCTGTGTAGGTGTTTTGCTTCCTTTGAAATGGAGATGCCTTTGAGACATGGACTTGTATCCTTGGGCCTGGCCTTAAGGCTTTTCATAAATCTGACTGGGCATTCAAAATCATTGAGCTGCTTCTGACAACCATCTTGCATTCCATGGTATTGGTTGGGAATAGACCGCCACCCTTCTGAAATAAACGAGGCTATTTTTAATGATATTTGACTGTAATTTAATTTTTTATCAATGCTTATCAAAATTCACAGCTTTTATATAAAGCGGTCTGAACTTCGTATGTTTTCATTGGAAAAAGGGAATAGTCATCTTGGTTTTGGCACAGTGAGGCATTTTGAATTCTGTCAGAAAGCAGCCTGAAAAAATATTGAGGTTGCCATTAAAAAAAAAAAAAGTTCTTTTTTTCCATATTCTAAAATAAATGTGAATCTTCAAATATGCTTTTCTGAAAACCTTGATTTGGGAGTTGTCCTGTAACTACAGCAAAGACCACAAATCCCCAGCCATGGATCTTGCATCTTTTTGCTAATGATGTGAACAATTATGCCTGAACAGGATTTTTCTTGTGGGGCAATTTATCTATCCAATGACCTTTCTAGCAAAGGGTCTTTACAAACATGTAAGATTAAGGCTGGCCTTGACAAAGCTGCAGCTGTGTCAGCCAGCTAGCTGGCAACAAAGCTTAACCACCCTGCTGGTGGGCTAGGCAGGCTGATGGCTGCTTATGGAGACTGTGTGTGTGTGTCTTGCTGTTGAGGCCCCCACCTTGTCATACGATTTGAGGTACACCCCTTGGAAATGGATACTCTCAGTCATAACCCATTTTGCTGCACGTCTGGGCATGCGGCCTGGGTGGAGATGCCTGCAGGTGGCTTGTGCCATCACACCGTGTCTGCTCCCGGGCAGAGGGAAGGCCAGAGATGTTCAGGGTGAGCTGGTGATGGCTGCAGACAACGTCCACTGCCTGGTTTCTTGGTGGTAAGGAGTCCGAGGGCTGGGGAAAGGCCTGCAAGGAGCACTTGTAGTCCATGTTTAACCCATTAACGCAACCCAGCACTCCCTTTGTCAGTCCTTCCTTAAGATTTCCTTCCTTAGCAAATGTGAAGGACAGTCTTCAACCCATGCTAATTCTGTGCTTCTGTGTTCACCTGTATCCTTCATTCCCTTCAGGGCCTGATGTCGAACTCCCCAGGAGGGCTGTGGTTGAGGAAACCTCTCAGAGTTGAGTCACAGTACGAATGAATGTCTGCCTGTGTGTGTGAGAGTGTGTGAGAGATGTCTCCATTTCCTTCCAGGTACTTAATCAGAACGTGCTGGGGCTTCCCAGCAGCCTATTTCTAGATAATTTCCTGCTTTTCCCACTCTCAGCTCTAGGTGCAGTTCTGAGGAGAATCTTATGTCAGGATCCTCATTTTAGGCTTATCTTGTGTGTCTAAGTGTGCCAGCGTATCTCACAGCTGCTCCCCCACCCCACGGAGAAGCCCCAGAGGACCCTCATTTCCTCAAGGGCCAAAGGAGGAAATTGCACGGCCCAGGAGACTTCATTTCCTCCTTGTCTGGGCACAGGGTCCTGTAGGTGCTTCCCTACCCCTCATCGGCTGAGCATGCGATGCCTCTCTGGAATGCTCCAGCCGTCTGGGCTGGTATCAGAACACATCCCAGATCACCTCTGTTCCCCATCTCCTCCTTATTCCTCCACTAAGCTCCCACCCAAAACCACCTCAGGAGACAGCATGACCCGCAGCTGGGCCATTCTGAAGCATTGCCCAAACTTGGCTTAAAACCTGGAAACTCGTCCATTTCAGTGGTGCTGGGCATGTATGTAGTGTGGAGCAGTTGGCTTTGAGGAGGAATGCAACACCTTGGTTTGCCATGTGGAAAAGAACGACAAAAAAGCATGATCCACACGTGCCACCATATATAATATGGAGGATGCTTTCCAGGGACACCGGGGATCAGGAAACACATCAGAGGAAGGGGTAAACAGGTCTTTATTTAGCAGGCAGCATTTTGCGAGTGATGGCAAATCTACCCCGTGATAACGTGATAGACAGCCGAGCCTGGGGATGGCCCTAGTGTTGCTGTAGATCAATGTGGTGTGAGTAGAAGCAGTGAAGTGCTAATAGTAAATCCATGCTGTTCCTCTGCTCTGTTTCTCATGAGGTTTTTCCTAATCGTTTTTTCACCTCTGTCCTGAGCTTCTGCAAAAGTTCTTGTGAGGGTTCACTGAGAAAAGACCAGCAAGTGATTAACCCCACTGGAGGGCTAGCTCCTTCTTAAAGGGCATGTGAAAAGATGGGTGACCGTCACCCATCATGAAAGACAGTGGCAGCAGAGCACCTTAGATAAGAGGTCAGGTAGGACTGATCCCTGCATCTCGTTGTCTTATCCCAAGATAAGGGAGTGGGGCTGCTTGTACCTCGCTTGCCAGCAGGGTGGACGGGATTTTGCTGAGGAGCTTATCCACCATGTTTTTCCCCAGGTGGGAGAATCCCTTCCTTTC
The DNA here is from genome assembly GCF_964211835.1 of Anser anser. Classification (NCBI taxonomy): domain Eukaryota; kingdom Metazoa; phylum Chordata; class Aves; order Anseriformes; family Anatidae; genus Anser; species Anser anser. Next base: position 96,597,722 of record NC_139720.1, read on the forward strand.
TACCACTCAGGCTTTGGAGGACAGTGAGGACAGTTGTCTTTCATCCCATTATGGAAAATGGAGAAGATAATTGTTTTGCATACAGTGCATGCAGCGGAAAACAAATGGGCAAAATGGTCCTACATTTCAGTAGGATAAAGTTAAGATGGGGTACCTTGGTCTCACCTTGGAGCTCTCAGTCTGCTCCAAGCAGAAAGCTGGTAATCCTAAATAAGACCAGGCTGTTTGCAATATGGGATCTGGAAAGAAGGGTAGGGGCTTTTCTAGTTTCAATGTGGCTTTGGTTAAGTGGGAGCAGACTTCATTGAGAAGCAGTGTTTGGGAAGAGAGCAGGAGCTTAGTTTTTGTCCGCATTTCTAATTCTGCTTTGTACATTTGTACAAATAATTCTCAGCCTTAGCGGCTCATGGGTAATGTCCATGCCCTGTTTTTATATTACTTCAGCTGTAACTTGCAGCAACCTTTTCTGTGTTTTTGTGGCACTGGTTCAAGAATGATCTGAGAATGAAGCTGGTGGGCCTTGTCCACTCAATGTTTTTAATGAACATCGTCAAACTTGGGGTATTGCAACTCAGGGGTGAATTGGTACTGCAGGGAAAATCGTAGCAAATTTAGGGAAAGTTAAGAATGACATCCACTAGGAAAATGGCAGGGCTCAAACAGCAGTGCTGAAGAGCAGGACTGAATGGCCCTGTTGATACTATAGAAAATTTTAAAATGTCGTATTTAACAAAATTTGCTCCCTTTTAAGCATTTGGTTTTAAAAGTTGCTAGATTGAAACACTGTGTCTGTTTCATTCAACCAATTCTCTGCTGCACAGGCTGCCTGTGGGATTTGCTGCCTGTGAGATTTTGACCACTCCCTCTTTAGATCTGTGGCAAAAATCTTTAGTGAACAGCACAAAGCCGTATGTCTTTGTAATGAGCAAGGAAGATGAATGAAAATGAAACTAGAGGACAGATGACTAGCCATTGCGAAGAAAAGAAATCCAGGGAAAATGACCCTGGGTGAGTGCAAGTCCCACTTAGCCCCAAGGAGCACTTCACCCTTGGAGAGTTTGAACCAACAGGCAGAATCTGTTTGGCAGAATCTGTTTTGGGTATTTGGAGAGGGCAGGCAAGGGCTGGACAATTGAAATGTATTGTTTTCACAGACCTTGTGCGGTGTCACTTAACATCAGAAGTAATTTGCACGATCCCGGGATAGTTGAGGTGGGAAGGGACCCTCTGGTCCAACTCCTGCTCTAGCAGAGATACCTGGAACAGGCTGCCCAGGGCAGAGTCCAAAATTCATTTCATTTTTCAGTGAAGTCTCAGACACCAGTACCCCAAACCTCCAAGCATCTGTCCCCAACACGCAGTACTGCTGATGTTCAGACTTAACAACAATCACGCCGTGATCCTCTGGAGAAAAATAAAAGCACAAAGACGCCTGCCACGTTCTTTTGTCTTTTTTTTTTTTTTAATTATTCCTTCATATTCAAACTTCACAAACAGTGTGAACTTGTACAATACCTCAGAAAGTGAAACTTACAAAAAAAGTGCTGGTAACATTAAAAAAAAAAACAAAAACAAACATCATTCTTAGCAACATCAATTACTCTTCCACACAAAACAGAAACCTTGTAAAATTTATTTCCGTATTTTTTTAAGGCGTAATACTTCCGTATAAAGTATATGCAAGAGATAAAACTTCACAGTATTCCAAAATGTCACAATAATAATAATAATAATATAGTATAATGAAGCGCTACAGTTAATTTTCTTTTTTTATTTTTTTTCCTGTTTTAAATAACAAATACAAGTCACAGGTAAATATACGTGAGAAAAATACGAGGCTAATATTAAATGGCAGGTAAGGATACTCTCACTGTAAGAAAAAACTGGCAGGATGTGTGTATTTATTCTATATTTTAAAGCACTTGATAGAAAAGGCGTATGCAAGGTTTTTTTTTTTTTTAACAATTTTCTATTTGCTTGTTTTTGATAACTGACATACCATTTACAGAGTATAATGAGAGAAAAAAAAGGAACTTAACCCCTCAAAACTGTTGACCTGCTCTTCACATCGTCACAAACCATGTTTCTCGAGAGATGTCTGTATAGCGGTGCGCGTGCGTGGGTGTGCGGACGGGCGGGCGTGCAACAACGCAAGCGACCGCGGCAGCACGCGGCGGTCCGGGCACAGACCCGGCTCCTCCTGGAGCTCTCCGGGGCCAGATCCGTGGGTCTCTATTCAGGCAAGGCCATCGGTGTAAAGACCCCGGGATTCAGCCCTGGGTGCCGTTTCCCATTCGCTTGGCTCTGGCTGCTGGGAGTTTCTTTGTCCCCAGGATGAAAGCGCCCCATTTTGTTACACACACACACGAGCGTGTGGTTGTTTTCTTTTTCCCCTCTTACCCCTTCTGCGAAACAGAGCGAATGAAACCGAGAAATTTCCTCCTGGGTCCCAGCCGAAGCCACGGGAATGGGAAGGTGCCCTCGCCCCCGCACGCTTGCGTGTAGGTGCTGACAGCCAGCCGCTCAGCCAACGGGCAACAAAAAGACAGCAGATAGCATTAACACATCAGTAAGGTGCTCAAAGAAAAAAAGGTGGCCCCCACTCCTGGAATGGGAAGCCACGTAAGGTGCTTCAAAAAGTTTTTTTTTTTTTTTTTTTTCTCAGTTTCAGACATTTTAAAAAAAGGACTGATTGAGCATGTGGTACGTGAGAGCAAGGCCGAGAGTTTTGAGACTTCTGACATCCTCCATAAACAAGAGCTTCCTCAGGGCAGGATGTATTTCATTTCGTTTGCTTTTTTCTTTTGCGGGTGGATCAGTTTAGATGCAATTCTTTTTTTCCCATATAAAACAAAACAAAAAAAACATAACAAAACAACCCAATGTGAGAATTAGTGTTAAAGTCAAACCGCGTTATTGGGCTGAGTTTTTGTTTTTGTTTTTGTTGGTTTTGCCCATTCACTCAGTTAGCACCGTTCCTTTTTATTCCGGTTACAACCCAATTCCTTCTGTAATTATTGAACATACAGAAAGGACCAAGTAGTTGCTTTTATTTTTTGTGATCTGTTTCAAGAGCCCAACCGTTAATTCCTCTGCTGCTGCTGTGTTTGTGTAGCATCTGGTTTCATGAGCTTAAGGAGAAAGGTTAGTCTGCTGATATTTAAGGTTGACGTGTGTGTTCGTATGCATACACATTGTTCTATACATACACACTGCATGGAGTACATTTTAACTGGAGATAAAGTGAACTGGGTTCAAACACATATGCACTAGCTTCCCCTATGTATTTGAAACAGTCTGGAGCTTTGATTTGATTTTTTTTTTAAAGTGCATTTAAAGCAAAACAACTGGCATTCACATACCCCGTGGAAAACACTGTAGCGGTGGAAAGCTTGACTATGCTAAACTCCTTGGACTCAACAACGCCAAAAGCAAATGGGGCAGTGACAGGCCTCAGTGTAGGCAGCTATTCTTGGGCAGCACCATTGGCAAGGAGGGAAGGCAGGAGGTGGTGGAAGGGAAATTGCTTTAGAGCTTGAATATTTGAGCGGTTTTCAGTTCTGACATAGCTGTGTCATTCCCAATACAGCTCCCATTACGATGATTACTGACCTCTGTTTTATGCGTCTGACTCTCCCTAGTTCTGGCTTTCATCGATACTTTCATGTGTGTGTCCCCCAAGTGCCAGCATCTATTAGGAATAAGGCACTGTTGAATTTACAGTTTTACAAAAGATGCAAAATAATCCAACCCTAAAAATCCCGACTGCCCACACTGCTCTCCTCCCTCTCCCTCCTATTTTATTTTATTTTTTTTTGGAAATATTGCATGTGATGTAGTTTTTAGTCTACATGTATAGAGTGTCAAAAGTAGGCCTTGGACAAATATCTGAAGTCCATCATCAGCACCAAAGGTTGCTAGGAATACGCCTCTGTGTATACGTGCACACCATTAATGGGGAGGGGGAGATAAACCCATCGTTCCCCGGCTGCTCCTCCCTGTCTCTAGAGCCTAACCTACAGAATAGATTTCCAGTCCCCCATCCACAGCATTTTCATTTATTATCTCTTTATGGAAGTGCAAAGGGGACTTTGCATTCCCACCACGAGGCGTGTGCAGCTTTTACAGGTGGATTTGTTAAAGGGTGACCTGGAAAACCCGCGTGTCAGGAGAACAGCACGGGTAGACCTTCACCCTGCCAGATGGGCACTATTTGGGGGCTGCTTTAGCATGGATTCTTAAAATCAGAAAAGCCCCTGCAGTGCTGCTGGCCTCCTCCGTGGGGTCAGGGACACCGACCGTGCCACGGGCAAGTCTGCAGAGAGGACGAGGGGCAGCTGGCTGCGGATCTTTTGTCCTGTGCACTGCAGGCTGCTTCTCCAGTATGCCAAAGCGCTATTTTCTCTCCATGGTTTTGACCCGGGAATAAGCCATGTTCCGGTAATTGGGTGGGGTTTATTGGCCCTAAAAATGCCACGGTCAGCCCATCGTAATATGCATTTGCTGTGGCAGCTGGCATATCCTTCTCCTGCTAAAACACTGAAAATGAGCCGTCAACTACTTTTCCTGAGCCAGGATCCCACTGGCTCCTCTCACCTTTTACCAAACGCTAGGGCTGCCTCGTAAAGCAGAGAATATAGAGAAAGTAAGAAAAGCAAGCAGACAGTAGGGATTATAGCAAAGAAAGCACGAGACCAGACACTCTAGCATTTAAGTGCTCGGCTGGTCAGTTTACCCACCATCCTTAAAATGGACTGAGATTTAAGGAGTCTGAACTGGTACGGACTGGGTTTTTAGAAGTGACACAAACCTTGGGCAGAAATTGAGTTGCCTTTTCTTTTTTTTTTTTTTTAGTGGTTTAAAAGTCATCTCGATAAGGCCACAAACTGCATTTGTCTCGTCAGCGTAACTGCTTGCAAATGACATGAATTCCAGCAGAGTGCTTCGCTCAGCCGGGATAGGAATCGAGGAGAAAAGCCATCCCATGCCCACTGGGACTGATGGTAGGAGAGAGGGCCATCTGAGGAGGTGGTGGTGGAGGGTGTCTCCTTGGGAAGACCTGCTACGTGTGGAAAGGGGAAGGAGCTGAAAACTGTCTCTCCACTCCCCTTCCCCTCACCACCACCTCAGTGTTTTGCCAGACGCCTGTAGACAAGTAGCACTCCTAAGCAGCCTCCTCCTGCCTCTCTCGCACGTCTAAGTTGGGGAAGGGGAGGAGGTCGGTATAATTACAAAAGGGGAAAAAGAAGGCACATGATTTTACTCAGTCCTGACTGAACCCACATTTCGAAAGCAAGGGCAGTTTAGGTGGAGGGCAAAAGAAGTGCTCAGCAGAGCGGATGCGCACTGAGAAGAAATCTCAGGGCAAAGGAAGAGGGAGAATAAAAAGGAAAGGCAGGAGAAATGAAGGCCACATTCAGCTTTCTGTCTGCTTGACAGTCTCAAGATTTGGCTGCATTATTGTCCAGGAAGGAAAAGAGTCTGGTTGGTCTAGTATGTAGCCCAGTTACATATCTCCAGTTTTTGTTATGGCTGTTGGTGTCTTCCCCTTTCCCTTTTCCCTGGTCCCACGAATGCCTGAAGCATTGCTTCTCCAATCGTTTTTAAGCTTGTTCCTCAAAACTGAGAGCACCACACACCTCTTTGGTCACCTCCAGTCTCTACTTCTCCTCAGATCAACAGCCAGCGATCGCACTGAGCAGTGCTCCCTGCTGTTCGTGCCCACTGGTGGCGTGCCAAAAGAGCTCGCTTGGCACATGAAAAGGGAGAACCACCCTCCAGGTTTTGGTTGGGTTAGTGAGGCTGTCCCAAAAGCCTCTGGCCTGATAATGGGCATGCCAGGGGAGCTGTTGACTGAGAAACTGGGATGTCATTTACAGAGGTCCTTATGAGCATCGCGGCTCTCAGTCACTTAGCCCCTTGCACATTGCCACGTCTACATACCACAAGTTTTCTTTCTCCACCAGTGAGTGCAAGCCCTTTGCGTTCCTGTGGTAGATGGGAGAAGAAGTAGAGCTGACGGAGCGGGTTTGGGATTCCAAAACACTGTTTTGTGTTTTTCCCCCGAGTTTCTGCCTCAAAAATGCATTCGGTTTCTCTTTTACTTCTCCCCCTCCCACTTTTCGCCCCAAATTTGCTCAGGAAATCGTGAGACAGAGTAATGAGAAGTAGGATCACCAACAGCTCTATGAAGACACAGGGTGGTAAAATGCTTCCACACAAACTCACAGTCCAGTGTTTGTGACATTTCATAAATAACTTTTTTTTTTTAAAAAAAGAATAACACAAGAACAATCCCTTTACTTACTCATCTGAAACAAAATAAACAGCAGTGGCTACAAACTTCTTCTTGTAACAATTACAAAAAAACTCCCAACAATACAATCCCCCAACTTTTAACACGCGCCTTGAATGGTTTTTTTTTTTATTATTTTTTATTTTAAACCTCAAAACTGCAGCATATCCTTAAGGGCAAACTTTTCAATTAGTTTTTTCTTTCTTTTCTTTTTTTTTTTTTAAATAATGTGTTCACCAAAAAGAAAAAAAAAATCCACAAAACAGTCTTGTACCAAGAAAATGCATTCAAAAATAGAAAATACTACACAACAAAAATATGTACCCTTCCTTTCCAAAAGAGTCTTCACAAAAACGTAGAAAAATGCCAACCATTTTTTTCCTTTCCTGAACACTTAACTTTCAACCTAGGGCACAATTATTTATTGACTTATAATGTCTGTTTTTGCATAAAATATGGAAGATACAAACCAACTATCAGGACTGTGAAGTTACAAACAACAACACATTATTCTCCCCACCCCACATTCCCTCCTTAGAAAACAAAACAGCGAAAGCCAATGTTTCAACAACTGACTGAAAGCCGTCAGGCTAGGAAAAACCATCAGCTGATATGGGAATTCAAAGATGCTGGCATAACAGGAAAATCATCTGCCTTTTAAAATGCGTGCTCTTTGCATTCATCTCAACACATGCATCTGTCCCGCTGTACTCAGGTGAGCAGGCACTAGGGGGGCAGGACACTGCCAAACACAGAAAGAGACGGGAAGGATTTGGGGCAACGAGCCCCCAGATTTTTTTTTGTGTGTGTGTGTGTCTGTGGCATTTTACTCGCAAAAGAACCGTAGCCATTTTGAAAGACAGAGAGGATGTTTCCATATGCCTTAAAAGTGCAAGGGCCATTTCTGGGTTATAGTAGTTAAATACGCAGAAGTTTTACTACGCTTAATAGTCAAGTCCATTTTCTGGCAAAGGCAGGCTCTTCAACCAGAGTTAGATCGGATCAGTTCGCGGCTGGGAGTGGGTAACAGCTGAAAGCTGGTAGGCAAAAGGTGTCATGCAAAGGTGCATCCAGAACTGATTTATTCAGTGGGAAAGTGTTTTGCCTACCTCAAACAATGTTCGATGGGTATTATGCGATTAACACAGCCAAAAGACCAGCCATTTCCACATCAATAAAATCTAGCAGTGGGGACTTAGGTACTACAGGGAAGGCAGCTGTATCTTGCATGCATGTGGCTAAATCCATCCTTTGTATACCTCTTTTGACTTCATTGCAATTACATCTGCTTGCACCAGGGATGAATTTTGCCCCATGTGGTTCTGGATTTTATGACTGTTGGCCATTTAGGAGCCCAGCCCTGCAAAACACTGCGCTCAAATACTCCAGGTAGCAGAGCTAGAATCAAAGAGGCTTCTCTCTTCCTTTGTTTGAGATTGATTGTTTTCTTTCTAGCATATCTGATAGAAGATGCTTCTACAATAAGGAAGAAGAGAGGAGCTTTTTCTTAGCCTTTTCCACTGCGTGGCTGTGTGTTTTCCATTTTTTTTTTTCAAATGGCAAAATGTGTTTGTGTTTACTTCCAGTGCATTTTTTTTCTCAAAAATTCAAAACAAAAAGGAAACATTATTTATCCCATCCTTCAAAAGGAAAACAAAAACAAAACAGATTGATAAAGTACAATACAATAAAATCAGGCATTATAAAAGACAACATGATGTGCAACAGCAATACCAAAGAAACAAAAATAAAATATATATATATATTAGGATACAAGGATGAATGAGCCAACAAAGCTATCTATCCCTGCTACTGGATGATTGGTAAGCATTGGTTAAGAAATAGGTAAGGCTATTCTGAGATTTCTAACTTAACACAGTTAACCACTGCTTCTCTTACACCTTTGTTTCCTAAATTTTTCACCTTTCACTCACTGGTCTTTTACGTCTTGAAACTGATTTTTTTCCTTTTCATATTTTTTGGTCTACAGTAGAATTACATGTTAATAATAACAGCAAAACAACACCCAAGCTCATTGTGAGAGTAAGTTGGTGCCACATCCATGATGCAGAAGAGAGAAAACAGACAACAGAACAACTGCAATCAGTTCTTCACACACAAAGCATATTCAAGGGCAACAGCATGGTTGAACAAAACAAGTTTGGGGGGGCAAGCAGCAGAAGCTGTAGGCCTGGAACTACACCAGCAACCAGAGCCCGGTCTCTTGCCTTTATGGGTGTCCTGAGGGACAACAGTAGCTGAATTTGCCATGTGGCTTTGCCATTCTTGTCACCTGGAGCAACAGCTGACCGGCCACCTACTCACCACTAATTGCACTCCTGGTTTGATGGAAAACCAAAAGGAAAAGGAAAGGCGAAAGGCTCCTAGCTAGGGCCAAGGCTATGTCTTGGTCACCTTGGCTGATTCGGCAAGCCACCAGCCAGTGTGAAACTGGGATCAATCAGGGAGGGCACCTGGCTGGCAGGCCATTTGGAAGTAGTCTAGAAGCAAATTCAGACTGCCTAAGGTGATGTGACAGATTGCTTAGCCTTCTCCATCAGGGAAACCATGATGAACTCTAACAGGATAGTCTGGGATCATTCTGCTAGCATAAATTCTCTAAGTTCAGCAGGGATGAACTATTGCTACAGAATTGCCTTTGTAAATGTCAGCATCACCAGCCACCAGAAATGTGTTCCCTACAAACACAGCCATAGCACTGTGACTGAAGCTCCATCACGGTTCCTGGCATCTCCTTTTTTTTTTTTCTCCACTGGAACTTCTGAAACAACATTCTCTTCAAGGGTAAGCTATAGAGCTACGGTAGAGTTGAAAACATCACTAGCATCTTATTGAACTATAACTACGCCACACAGTCCCAGCAAATACTCAAGCTGATCCTCAGTAGTGCTTGTCAACGTCTAGGAAAGGAACATACAGAAAGAAGATGATCAAACAGTAAAGGGAAGTTCTGGTTTGGATCTAGCCCACTGGCCAAAGTGTTCTTCATTCAAGAGAAAAGGTGCAACAACGAAGCAGGATGTCAAATGGAGGAGAATTATGGAAGTTAGTATTTCTCCATCTGGAGAAAAAAATAGGGCATTAAGTTATGTGGCATCTCTAATCAGCAACATATGTTTTGGCTTCTTAAAATAAACCTCAAGTTATCCTTGGTTTCTCAGTCAAGCACTGTCCACACAGGGCTTTAGTACCATGCTGAAAAAATTGAGTTTGTGCTATATTTAAATGCAGTTCCAGTCAAACTAGTTTCAAACTGACCATGTAAAAAGGAACAACCTATTTAAGAGCCATTTAAAACTCTACAATCGCACTTACGTCCAGGAACTGATCTGGCTGAGCACTGTAACCGAGCGGGAACAGAGGCTGGAATGTGGCTTTCTGAAATGGTTTGGTTCTTCTCTACATGGGCTAGACCGCTTTTGTTGAAACTGAGTCAGCTGGAATCAGGTTTAAACAGGCAGAATTCAAACCCCATTTGGGAGCATGGCTCAAAGCCCTCTTTTCCAGGTTTGCAGTACTTTTTAAAAAACTAGTGCAAATGGCATCTTATCACAGCATTGCAAGCATGCAGTGTTCCTCTCCTTGTCCAAATACGGCTGACAGCGGGTCACACCACAAGGGAGGAATATGCAGCAATCAGTCAGCCAGAACAGCTCAAACTACAGAAGTTCTTTATTTCACCACAGCAGGAAAGGCACTCTGGACACAGCAGGCTCAGTAAACCCTCAGCTTCACTTTTTTCTGGAGCAGTCCACTACTCCTCTTTGACAATGCAAATCTACTCTGACAGTAGCAATATATGCAGCTGCCTTAAATGACAAAACAAAACAAAACTCACCTAAACAAAAATGGGGGATATTGGCTCATAACCCAAATTAACTTCAGTAGACAGACTTGATTTCCTCCCATATCATGACTCCGTAGCCGTCACTACTCTTACAGAAGCAAATGCCACTTAAACTAAATGTGCTCTCCTGCCACTGTATTATGCTGGCTCTCAAACGAACTGTGCTTTTGCTGGGCATCCACTGCCACATTACTGGAAGATGGCCTTCCAGTGGTATTCATCTTACAGGAGTCCTGCAGATGGCTCAGAAAGAGACCGCCCTGCCTGCTCTCACGGGAAGAGTCATTCAGTAGTTCACCTAACACTACCTCAGGGGGATATCTCCAGTTCTTCTCTTCCAGTACTTCCAAGCCACGATGGATGAAATGTGACTAAGAGTGGAAATCTTAGAGTTTCCCAGACAAGCATATCCTTATCTCCAAAGTCTCTTTTGGTTCCAGATCCTCTTCTCCTCTAGTTGTTCATACTTTTCTCAAACGAGGCAGTCCAACAGACCGACCAGCAAAACCAGCTTTGCACTGTGCAGGTCTGCATAAGGTCTGTACCACTGCCCACTCCCTGGTACTAATGGAGCCAAAAGGTCTTAGCTTCAGGCCTCAGGAGAAATTCAGGGTGTGAATAGGCCTCTGAACACCCAATTACTGTAGGCTTTCCTTAGGAATTGGAATCTCCCCCCCTTATGCTCATGAAACCCGCGTGCACATCAGACAGGTGGTCCCTATACTGCAGACCCAAAGCAGATGCACTCCTGTGTTACACGCTTCTCCTAGCTGCTACACAGAGCATTCTTCACGACTCTAATCTGCCTTCTGGCAGAAGTTGGAACTATAGTCTTACTGAAGAGATTCAACACAAACTTTTGATAATTTTTAGACCACAAAGAGCTACAGCAGAGATGGACCTTGCTGCAAATTACTGTTGTTTTCTTTTTTTCTCATATTATGCTTGTTATGAAGTCAATGATCAAGGTATAGGCCAACATGCATCATGACTGTAAAATATTTTCCAGCTTAGGATTCTGTTTGGTTCCAGCCAAAAGCCTTTGTAATGCTTGACTATCTTTTTGAGGAGAGAAATCAGACTGAAGATCTAAAAATGCCGGAGAGCACCTTTGCCCAAGCAGGAATATTCTTTATTGTACTGAATTCCACATCGCCCTTCCTTGTCCACATCCCTCCTGCTCCCTCTGCCCCCAAAGGCTTGACTGGAACATTTTCAATAGAGTGTTCAGAATGACTGTTTATTGCACCGTCCCCATAACAGCCTTTGAAAGAAGTGCTTTATTTATTTATTTATTTTCAGTGACCTTCCCCTTTGGTAAGCCTGCTTTGTGGCTTCACTTCTTGAGCTGAGAGATCACGCTTACACCCAAGGGATACTGATTACAGTCAAACATCTCTGAGGAGATCCGATCTGACAAGGCAGGTTTTGAGCAGATTTTGAACTAGGAATTGGTATCTTCATGTTGAAGCCTTACTCTGGTTTTGTGCTAAGCAGTTCTCTTAATGCTCTCACAGCCGCAAAGAACACTCTCTAGGAAAAGTGGGGAAAAGATCTGTAGCACCCTGAAGCCTGTGATGCCTCTTCTGTTTCCATTATAGTGCTTTTGTTACTTTATTATTATTATTATTATTTTACAGAAGCTATCCAATACAGCTATCTCAGTGTCTGACTAGTTGCTTAAAGTAAAGGTAATCTCAGTTCTCTTCCAACCTGGTCAAGTTTAAGATACATCCTGTTTTCTGTGCCCATCCCTTTCTCTTCTCCCTTCCTGCTTAATTGGCCCCTTCCAATCCCACCACATGTAAATACATTTCAGTAGTGCAATGCAGTGCAGTGCAGTCATACTTAGTGCAAAAATAAAAAGCCTTATCCAGACCAAAAAAGCACAAACTCCCTCCCCACCCCACCCAATCCCCAAGAAATCAGCTTTCAGTAAAAGTACACGAATGCCCCAAAACAAGGGGGGATTTGCAGTCTCCCAGCCACACTTTCACATGCCTTATTTTCTCTCCTCCTCCTGCTCAATGTAGAGATCTCGTTAGTAGACAGGACATTTATTGAAAACTTAATAAGCTGAACAACTGAAAATGGAAAGGAGACAAGTCATTGTCTGGGGGCTGCAGAAAGAAGAGAGAACTAAATGGATACAGCAAAAAAGGTCAGTAGTGGTTTTACACAAACTTGTCAGATGCGAACTTTGCAAGGGTACACCTTGCAAAGGGCATGTGTAAGTGTGGATAAAAAACCTAAAAAGCTTCCCTGTTCCCAATATACAGTCCTTATTTTAACAGTGCCCAAGCTAAGGTTCTGTAGTGCAATCAACTCTTCAACATGGCAGCTCTCTGTGGCCACCCTAAAACAAATGGACAGATCAACACTAACTTCAGTTTTCTTCCTCTCACGCAGAGACACACGTGCGTGGACAACTCCCTCCCTCACCCTTCAAATACACAAGCAATATATATATAGGATTTTTTTTTCATAGCCCTTCTAGGACTATGGTGGGAAAAGCAGGAATTATTAATGACAGGCATATAAGCTCTTACGTACCTAAAAATGAAAACACATAAGACAAACAAAATAAAGCTTGCTAGTAACAAAGGCAAGTAGGTTACTGAATCCCAATCAGCCCATACCTCCCCATGTCAACTGACCTGTTTTAACAAAATAAAACATCTGCCGGGGCTTGCCACTCATTAAGATATCACTTGGGAAAACACAATAAAGGCCTTGGGATACTCACTGGTTTGGAGATTAAGTTCAGTATGGACAGCCACAAGAGCTTCCATCTAACCCTCATAACAACGAGAAAGGACTGTGGGAAACCACTAAAATTGTGTAAGAGGCCACAACAGGGACGGAGGAGCAAGAAAGGGAAATGTATAGAAAGAGGAACACATTAGGGCAATTCCGCTGCTGCTATATGAACCTCTCTGCAATTGCATGGTACACAGAGTATATTGCATGATGCTTCATCTAGGCCTAAGCACATGCTTCCTCATGCCTTCTCTCTTTTCTCCTATTCCCGATCCTTTGTTGAAGACTGCAGCCAATCAAGTATGTAAACAAAAGCAAATACCAACAAATAAACCAAAGAATATATGAGAAACAGGTTCCTCCTTTTTCTTTGTCTTGCAAAGGTAGAAGAACTGTGCCCTCGACTCCAGACACACAGATACACTCTGTTTCATTCTAGTGCAGAAAAGATTAACGGGCTTTCAAATGCACAGAAATAAGGGAGAAGCCTAAGAGAAGGAATCTAAATAAGGGTGCAGGGACCCTGAATATCCACCTCCAAACTAGAAAAATGCCAGCCCATAAGGACTTTTGCTGTTTGTCTTTAGCAATGAGCCTACCATAAAAAATAGAGACTGTAATCGAATTGCTAGGCATGGCAAGGGGCCAGCATCTAAACACACTCTGTCTGGGTGCATAGCTACAGCAGTGTGTCCCATGTCAAAGCATACACAAGACACAAAACTGATAAAGCTTTCTAGCTTTTCTGTAAAGTCCGTGAATATCAATTTTGCCTCTCTAATCATCAGCAATGAATTTTCTTGCTGTTCAGCTGGCTGTACTTTGAGGGTATCCAATCTGCTTGCTGAAATGCTAAGCTCATGCCAGACTACGTGGTTTCCAATCCATTCTCCTGCATATATGATGCACTAGCATGTTTTTTAAAAAAAAAAAAAAGTCTAAAGAAAAGCTTGATGTATACTCTGAATTTGGGGTTATATAATCAGATGTTACAAAGAAGCAACTTTATTTTACCCACATGATTACAGAAAAGGTATGGCTAGAGAGCTTCTGGGTAAAGTAGTCAGAAACCTAGAATCAAATAACTCCAAATATCACTGCTGCAATGACACTGGGTCATAGCTGTCATTTACTCCCCAAATGCTTTTACATTGTTTTGGTAATAGAAAAGTGATGTAGCAAGGTTGTAAATTAGGGAAAAGCAATTGCTGTGTTTCATATACGTATATACTAGCTGTTGTGGCTCACTATTTAATTACTGAAGATAAATACGCTACTATTTACCTCTCTCTGGACAAAAAGAGTCCCATGTCTTGTTCAATGGGAAGCAGCCTTCTGAATTTTTAAGCCTCCCAGCAAAAAGGAGAGACTATTTAATCACAGAGCCCTTAACACAGGTAAAATCTGTCCAGTAGAATGAAATCAAATCTTAGGTCAGTTTTACGAAGGATAAAAATTTTGGGCAGAAACATGCTAAATTAGCGGGAGCAGTCCTGTGACATCTTAATGGATGTATATGAAACTAGTTCTTAGGACTATGACTTTCTGTAGGACTATATATGCTTTCCCTGTCTTAGAAGATGCACTGAAGTCAACAAAAGATTACGAGTCACGCCTGGAGAATTTAGCCCAGTGAGTATTGGTCCGACCAGTTTTCAGGATTAAGCATCGACCTCACTGGTGCTGACAAGAAAGGTTATGCAGTACATCCTTCCTGAGCTGAGCAGCCTATTTATCTTATGTTTGGCAACAAAAGCTGATTATGGGTGGAACTTAGGGGAAACCACCAATTTTCTGCTTCATTTCCTTGTAAGAACTTCTTTGAATCTGAACTTTGGAGCAAGGATCCAGGGGACTGAATACTCAGCATATGTGGAACTGGGAATAAATCAAAGATTTAAAAGATTCATCAGAATTTCACAGCAGTCTGACCTACATCCCATCATTACGACAAAGGAAACAGGGCACCCCAAAAGACAATGAAACTTGTTGAAGATGCTTGCGAACAAGTTTAGTTCTGACACCAGTAACTGAAAGATTGACATCTCTTCCCTCAATAAATAGGAACTATACCTTTTTAAAAACTAAAGATAGTCATACATGAAAAAGAAAGAGCAGCAGCAGATGCTGAAGATTCAGTCTTTTCCTCTAAGTGGTGTGGGTGATGAGCAAGTCTCTTGTATGGAGTTCAAACACTCCTCTTTCCTGGGAGCCCCCCAGTCTTTGGTGCAAGCACCCCCAAGGTGGGGGGACTCTCCTCTTGTTCAACCTTGCAGTGAAGAGCTTTAAAATCCCTTTCTGTCCCTGCACAGTAGCACAGAGCAACGTTCTCTTAGTACAAGGTTCTCCCTCTCGTGGTGACAGTGTTACCTACTTCAAATGTTGTGTTCCTCAAAAGCTGTACAAAACAGAAAAGAAGTGCAAAAGGGAGCTGAATACAAATGCTGTCAACTACAGAAACATGAGACCATGGCTTGCATTAGCCCAGGAGGTCTGCTCGGTCAACGAGGAGATGGAAAACAAAAGAAATAATGAAAACCATATACTAGAATAAAGCTAATACTTGGACAGGGCCTTCCCTTGATGTTTGTATCATTCAAGGAAAGTCTCCAATGCAAGATTCTATAAAACTGCAAAGCCAGTATCACTTTCTGTTTTCTGTCTCCTCAGAAAAGCAGAAAATATGCACATATGAAATGAGTTTCTTAGAACAACACAATTCTCAAGACTAGTGTATCTTCAGAGAATGAAAAAGAAAGGATACATGTTCAAAAAAGCAAGATTTCTGGATTCACAAATGACTGACTGTCGTTTATGTTAAAGGTATGTTAAAATAGTGTTCACCAGCCGATTATTTTGTTAGTTTCACTTTCCCTTAGGCAATTGTATCTGTACACACTGCATTCTAAAAGTACAATCTCTAGTGTGGATAATCTACCTGTTTGGTACCATCCTGTTTGTAAAACCACTTCTTAGCCTAAAAATATAAACTGTAAACTGTATAAGATGCAAAATGAACTGAGGTGCTTAAAAAAAGCATTAGGAAAAATAAAAGGCAACAAGGAAGTTAAATCAAGAAACGTATTAACTAGTAATTATCCTAAATGAATTACTGAACCTTACAAAGGATTAGCAGGGGAAGCGTGGAATGGGTATGCAGCCATTTAAATGAGCAGGCATTCTCAGTGAAGTGAGAACACTCTCTACTAAAATATGTATGATTTAGCACTCAAAGGAAAAGGCAAAGACCATGGTCAGAAATTGTGGACCACTGAATCAGCACTCTGTTGCAGCAGCTAACTGGAATTAATTTGGGAAATGGCACCTTTTTGGCTTAAAGGGTGAAAAATCATCCTTTATGTAACAGGGCAAATTAGTAGTCTCTTCCTTCCCTCAGAAATGGATATACAGAGAATAAAGATAAGCCAGACTTAGAAATCACTACTGGAAGACCGTGACTTTTAAACTGCAAGTAGAAAGAAAAAATGTTGTGGTAGTGGCCTCCACATAAGTGCAAATGGCAGATGACAGGAGTCTGTAAGAAATGCCAGCACTTGATGATTCCCACGCTTGAAGTTCTCATTTTATTATCCCAAGAGGTGGAATAGTTAACTCTTTCCCTCTCTTCCCACTCCAAAATCACTTTTAAGTTTACTGATTTGCAGTGATATGGATTTACTCATTCTCAATGAAAGCACAGTTTGTAATTGATGTGACCATCTCTTATTTCTTCCAGTCTTTACAGTTAGAAGAAATGAGATACAATTAATACCTCCTCCACAACCCTCATCCACTTGATTTTGCACATTGTCATTTACGAGTGATATGTTATTGACCAAAGGAATGAAGGTCAGCTGAGATGTACCTGAATCAGAAAAGCAACCATACATTCCCAAGCTTTCATAAGTCTGGACTCGTACGAAGTTTTGATGTGGACTCACTGCCTGAGCAATCTGTTACAAGATGAGAACACAGAAAGAACACCCCAAGCCACAAGGTCTGGGCATCCATCAGCTTCCTCTGGGCTCTTTGGATCTAGATGTTGACATATCCCTAGTGACATTTTTTTCAGTAGCTCTGTGTTGACAATGAAATCCTAATGGGTCTGACTCAAAGTTCAGAACCAACTGGAAGATGATAAAGGCAACACTCACCTTGGAAAACTTTTGAACTGAAACTCCGACTTACGGAAGTTTGTTGTCATTTGAAAAAGGGAGGATCAAGTGGATAAGGAAAGACCTAATTGTGATATTAATAGTGGTGGATAGAGGTTTTTTGTATCCAATTCCTGTCAAAATCCACTGGCCACATTCAGAATGACTGTAAAAAAGAATAATATATATTCTTCTAAGTGCAGGGAAGAATTTTAGGAAACCTTAAGACTTTGAAGAAACAGATCTTGGAAAGAGTGAAAGATCTCTTGCGGCATCTTTCTCCAAGGCTAGTAGTAATGGAAGAGGAAAGTCTGACATACACTTTTACAAATGAAACAACAGGACATCTTTGAGGAGAGCTAATAGATAATCTTAATTGTTTTGACTTATTGTTCTTCTGATATGAAAGGGATAGCAGGGAACAATATCTAACTTTTTGTAGAGCCTAATACTGTTTTACCTTTTCTTAAAAAAAATTACTTTCCTACATCTCGCTACATAGAAATTTTTAAAAAGCCTGAAAAAATACTTGTAAAGACAATAAAGAAGCCAATAATATGAAAAAGCACACTAGAGCTGTAATAATGATTGTTAAATGCTTCAAATAGCTGCAGCAGTTGATTGGGTTGTGAATGATACATGTGAAAAATAATTCCTCTATGATCATAGGCAGATGCAAAAGTTAAATGATTATACTATGTATATATATTGATATAGAATTGCTATATATATTGTGTACTGTATGTTCTAGCTTTCAGAAATACTGTATTGTAGTGTACTGTACTTAACTAAGCAGATCTAAATAGCAACTTGTCATTTTCCACAAAGTCACTAGTACTGTTAACAAAAACCAAAAAGTCTATTTTCTCCAGTAAAAGAAATACGTACTGTTACAGTCACAGACATTTTGACTATAGAGAGACAATGTACATTAAACCAAAGAAAAACCCCAAACCAAAATAAAAACCTCACCCCAAAATCAACCAGCCAAAATCGTTGCATTTATCGTCTTACTCAAAAGGGGAAGGGAAATGCCACCAATATAAGAAGAGGAATAACATTTACTCAACTTTGTATGAGAAAATGAAAGGAAAAAATAAAATAAAATCATCAGTTACCCTTTCTGTGACGACGACAAAAGAACTCCAGAGTGAAAAGAATAAAAAGCTACTTCAGGGCCAACACGATACCAAAATAGGCAGCTGTAGCTAAACATACTGATTCATCCCGCTAACGAAATGAGAGCAAAATGAGTTCCAGAAATCCCACAGTTCTCGTGGATTACATGCTGAATGCTCTCACCAACCAATGCCTTCTTCTCCTGACAATCTACCAGTCTTCTAGACACACTAAAGATGTTCCTGAAAGGATTTTGGCAAACACCACGGGAGAGAAAGTTAATTGTTAGAGACTGCACATTCTGCCTACATTGTTTTTACTACTTGTAAAGATATTCATAGCCAACATATTGCAGAGTACATGAGGTGGGGAAAGAGCTGTTTGATAGGGCTCTGGATACAAGAGATTATTTTAGAGCCTGTACGTATCAATACACTGCGTTGCTAACTGTTTAATGACTTGGTAATTTTTTTACTGTCCTTTTTAAGGGGAGCAAAGAGGCAAGTTGGATTACATTGTTTGCATTTGATTCCCCTGTCAGGTGAACATGATGAAATTCAGTGGAAATGAGTGACTGAACTCAAGAGTATAGCTTGAGAGCTGTCAGTCCCCTGGATGTCCCTTCTGCTGGTGAAGCCTGCTGAGCAGCACTCTTTTATGTATGTTGTGGCTGAAAGACCATGCAAGGCTCTGAGAGGCACTCACAAAAACACGCTGGACCAGGTCTGGGAGTCAAGTTTTGAATGAGGGTAAATGTTTTATTTCGGCAAATGTTCAGTTAAGGGCATTTGGCCAACCAGATGTGTTTGGTGAATATATGTGTACATGCATATTGTTAAAGTAGCGTGCTACAGGTTTGTGCCAATGCTCCACAGTTCATGTTGTAACCCTTGTTTTATTTAAACCCTTCCCTGATCCATGTGTGTCTCCATACCCAATTAGGAATCTGTAAAGCCAGAGCTAGCTAGCTACCTACCTACACACGCACACATACACATATGTACTCACATCTGTCAGCATGCGCACACACACAGAGGCCATATAATTTAGTTTTGTTTCAAGATCCCATAGATACCATCAGACTGTGTGACAAATGAGAACCAAAGAAAAGACTTCGTGGGTGAGTGAGAAGAGAAAAGCTGTGATGTATTTCAGGGCACTTCTGTGACTGTAGTCCTGCTTCCTGAATGTGATGCTCCTCTCTAGTCAAACAGAATATGTTGGGGGTATTTTTAGGGGTCTTTATAAGTGTCAGAAAAGAAGTCGGTAATATCCAGGTGGCAAAAAGGAGTGAAATGAAATAGGTGCCTAGTTATATGTATAGACCTCAGAAACATACCTGTCTGTTTTTTAAGAACAGGACATTGCAGAATCGGACAGCTGTGCACAACAGCGAGTATCTAACCAAGCTCCGCACTTCCTCAAGTGTTGTGTGACTGCTGAACGTGGCAAAAATCACCAAGTCAAACGCACGAAGTGTGCAGTTCTGCCAGGAAAACACCTAAAGCAGTAAATACATTGCTACATTGCTACCAGTTTTTCCAGCAGGGTAAGTCCCAGTGGGGACCTTATGAAAGCATAGGGGCTACTGCTGTACCTGAGCCCAACCTGACAGATTATTTACTAGAGATGCTTGGGGTGTGGTTGCACGACTGGGTGTGAAACTTCACAAGGAGAGCTTAAGTCTGCAATGAAGAGTGGAAACGTGAATACACCTATGGGCTGAAGTGGACAGTTCTCACACATGATGGGATATTGGTGCTTCTTTAGTTTTCTTAAAGTAAATCATAGGAAAACAATCAAAGTGCCTACATTTATTTCCAGTGTGTGCACACAATCCCAAAAGTGCTACTACAGATTGCACTGATAGAAA
This sequence comes from Anser anser, assembly GCF_964211835.1. NCBI lineage: Eukaryota > Metazoa > Chordata > Aves > Anseriformes > Anatidae > Anser > Anser anser. The sequence continues at coordinate 96,617,791 of NC_139720.1, forward strand.
TTAAGAACGGGATTTGCAAATGGAAAACAGCTTTTCACTGGATTTCTCTCACATGAATTTATTTTACCGGCATGGGTGAGGCTGGAGTCAGTAGTCAAATCACACAGCCTTGCCCTCATAATATTAATTTGGTTTAGAAACAGGATTTATCCTTCAGTATTTTACAGGGATCTAATGCCAACCAACCCAATATAAAGGAGATCACTTTGGAAGAGGACCAAACCTGCAGCTGTAACAGAAGGTAAGAAACAGCTGAGAAGCAATGTAAAGAGACCACTATGTGTCACTAATATTTCTTTACTCCTCCCCTACCCCTTCAAACAGGAAAACACAATATAATGCATTTTGAATGAAAGCAATATTTTAGATGAAACTTTGCTACAGATACAAAACATAAGTACACTCCATACTGCTCAGATGCATGTGTTTTAAGGCAGCAATTGTATTTGAGGCTGAAGTGTATTCATTTCCAAAAGAAGTATTTCACTGCTTTTTGCTTTTTAAAAAATAGTTAGGGACAAATGTGTAAATTGGAGGGGTTAAAGCCCAAGTTAACAGAGTGTTTGGAAGACCTTCCTGGCCTGCTTACCTCAGTTACTCTCCTTTTTTTTTTTTTTCTTCCTATTTCAACTTACTTGCTGCATGTATTGCAGAGTTCTGCTCAAAGGGCTGCAGAGGTCACAAGAGCTACTGACAGTCAAGCATTTGTTATGCTAAATATTCCTGGGGGAAACATTAAGAGTTTTCCTTGGGCATTTGTGCTTGTGCACAAAATCTCAGTTCACTGACTGCAGGGAAAGGCCATCTGTTAGTGAAGTAGACTTAGGCAGTGGAAACTGTGACCATGAGATACTATCAGAAGATTCATGTAACACTAGCAAAGTTCTGTGTATCTTGAGTCAGTGTCTTGTTATTATTTTAAAAGTTTTTATAGATAATTCTAGGGGAAACAGGCATTTAAAAAAACATGACTAATTCTTCTCCTGACATGACTTTGTTAGAATTATGGTTAGGATGCATTTGATTCCTTGTATTTTATAACAAACCTAGAAAAATCTTTATTGGAATTACCAACTGCAACATGAAGAGCAACTTAAAGCATATCACATGTCCAGGTTACTGATTTACCTTATTTACAGTAGACGAGTCAACTCTGCTTCTCCTAAACTTGGACTCTTGTAATGTCTGGGGAGAAAGCACTGCTGCTGAGGCTTAAGTGCAAAAAGAAACAAGCACCATTCCTAAATAAATCATGAAAAAGAAATCTATTTATATTTAACTGTATTTTTTTTCCACTGAAAATATAAATTTTAAACCAAAATTATCTAACACTATCCTAGTAATGATAAACTTAAACTCAGAGAGGCGGCATGTCCAGGTATCCACAGACGTACAGGGAAATAATTCTTTCATTCACCACAAATTTTGCACTTGTGTAACTCCACTGTTTTCATCTAAGCTACTCCTGATCCAGTAGGAGGGGGATTAGGAATAGAAACATTAAATGCATAACATTTTCTCTGTTCCTAGAGGCACTGATCTAGTTGATTAGTTATCAGCACTGGGAATAATTAGGTGGATTTATACTGTTACCTAACACAGCTTTTTTCTTATTTACATTTTTTCTCAGAAAAATTAAACAAAGATTCTCCTTTGCATTTTACAACAATAGGTCTATGAGTGAAGCATTTCTGTTCTGAGATAGGTCATCTCTCTGTCAGTGTCACACTTGTGGATCCTATTTGTCTGTTCTACACTAAGGAAAACATAACACAACTTTTTGCTTTGTCTGAATTAGAGTATATGCATATTCTTCAAACTATTTCACCTTAATTTTTCTCCAAATTTCCCACCTTAGCCATCTGTCAAAATACGGGGACTCCTTTGCTCCTGCTGAGATGAACTGGATCGCTCTAAAGGAAGTTAACCGAAACCTTATGTACTACTTCTAGCAGGACAAACAAGAAGGTTAACTGCAGTATAACTGACTTTGCATGGCCAGAGCAAGCCGCTGATGGACATGAATCGAGCATCAGGCCACCTTCTGATACTTAAATCTTATTGGACATGTCATAAATATTTGGTCTCTACCCCTCTGGAAGTCTTTCCCACCTGATTTTTTTTTTTTTTTTTGTTACTCAAATACTGGGAAGGGTTTTCATTCCACTTATAAACTCAGGACTCCATTTATAAACTCATTCATATCAGGCTCCATTTATAAACTCAGATTTAACACATTAGCTGTAGATTCTATCCTAAGTCTTTTTGCAGCAGAGTTGTGATCACTTAGGGGCTAAATCCTACTGAGTTACAAGCCTCTTGGGATCTGAGGAGGCTCAGAACCTCTCAGAGCCGAGTTCTCATCACGTTACACCTCCTTCAGGAATTTTCACAGCCAGTGTACCAACAAATCGGGGAATGTGAAAAGTAGCTATTTAGCTTTAGGCAGACGAGATGCTGTTTCAGTTGGGCTACCTGCTGATTCATTTCTGTCAGGTTTATTTCAATAGCTCAGAGGAGCTGGATACTGAGTTGAAAGGGCTCGATTACCAAGGTCTAGTTTTCCTTGACAGAACAGTCACCAGGTACTAAATTGATATTATACTTCTTTTTGAGTGGCAAGTCATCTTGAGCAGTGAGAGCTGTAAGATCACCTTTACGTAAAACTGTCTAAAAGGTCACAGGCATAAGCATACTGGAGGTCTGGTTATGTTTGAAATGGTTTGGGTGTTTCTGTTTTTGGATTGGATTCAACGCTCCCACAAAGAGTATGTTTTGTGCCCTCAACTTACGGGATTTGTTTTCTTTACTAAGAAAGCCAGGACATGCTAGTATAACACTAAAGGCGAGAGATTTGTTCCTCCACCATGTTAATGATGCAGAATTAATCAACTAGCTCAAGGTTCACTGAAATCAGTCAGTTTGGGGTGAGTAAGAGTTGAGGAGGCTGATGGTATGTGGGTTATTACTCAACTCTTCTTTGGATGAAAAAGAAATCAGAAGAAGAAAAATGGGTATCACTTGGCCTCTTTGATCTTAGAGCAAAGGGAAATCTTATTCTCTTAGAGAGTGAATTAAATGATACTTCTCCCTGTTAGCTTACTGTGAATTTGGGCTAATTTTGAAAGTATCTGACAGCATGGGCCAGACATAGGCCTAGTGGGAGCAAGACAGTTGTTGAGAAAGTGTCCCCAGAGCAGCTCCTACAGAACAGCTCTATTTCCCTTATGAGAGACTATTACTACGTGTTTTATGAGAGGAGTGACCAGCTCAAAATGCTCATATATTAAAATTTCTAAAGGCTAGTGTACTCTCCCGTTACTTTCCCATTATGTCATTATGTACAAGTTGTACTTTCTGTGCCTCTGAAGAGATCTTGTAGGAGAACCTCATTTGTGCACACACACACGAGACACACACACACACACACACACATTCACTTGCCGTTCTCTCCTTCCTGACCAGCAGCCACTGACCTTGTGGTCCTGCATTCCTTGTGGATTCAGATTTCCCAAAGAGAGGCAGACTGCAGGGGAATGGGCAAGAGAAGACAAATTTTGGTCCTCTGATTTATTCTTCCATGTAATACAAGAACAAGGGTGCTTCAATGAACAGCAACAAATTTAACCAGAAAATGAATCATTTCTACAAGGCTGTAATTAAATTGAGGAACTCACTTCCATAGGATAGCATTGGGGCCACCTAGCAATTAATAAGCTAGATCTTTGTAGGATAATGAGAATTATCTGCCACAATATATAATTTTTATATGGGATAAAAAGTTAAGGCCATCAATTATTATGTCTTCAGGTTATAAGCAGATACATATCTCATAGGGATTATAATAAATCTTCTCTCTTAGGCTTACTACTTTGTAATTATCCAACACGGGTCTTTAATCTTCCTCCCAATCATCTGTACCTTGCCACAGAGTCAGAGACCGAACACTGGGTGAGGTGGACCACAGGGTGGGTCTGCTCTGGCCATTCCTACCTTTTCAATTGACTTCACCAGCCTCAGCAGCAGTAAGAGAAGGCACTTACCTCTCATTTAACCTAAGGCTTCCTAATTGCACTTTTGCCTTGTAGAGAGGCTTTGATTTGTATGCTTGAATCTGTGCCCCACTTAATGCCCTTTTCCATTGCCAAAGCAAAATAAAGAGCTTTAGGGAAAGGGAGAATCGGGCTCAAGGAATGCAGGATATTGCATGCTCCATCAGAGGGACGTGTGGCACTGTCCACTCCTTCTTATCTACCTCGTTTTACCTGGTGTTTTGAAGGAAACCCCTTAAGCATACTGAGATGGGTGCACTCAAACACTGTCAACAGCAGTTTATAGATCATTGGGACTACCAGTGTACTACAGGTATTCTTTCGAGTAAGGAATATAGTAGCAATGCATGAAGCTTGAAAATACCTGTAACATTCAGCTATTGTAGGTGTTTCCACACAGGAAATAAATATTTCTACAGACAGGAGGAAGCCTTATTAAAGAGAAGTTGATGTTTTACAAGATAAAGGGGTCTATGAGTGAGCTCCTAAGTTCACAGAAGGGCACTTAAAAAATGTAAGTGATCTGATGAGCACTTTCAGCTACATTTACAAGCACGCTGCAAGTTGCTCCATGTTTTACAAAATCTAGTCACTAATTTTTGAGCCTGGAAGTTTGATAAAATCGGGTTGTATTTCAGGCATGTATTTGTGAAGACCTTGACCTAAACTGTCCAAGTGATTTAGAACTCAGTTTATATGCCTTAGCTTTACTTCAAGGAGTTTACTTTTTAAATGGTACCTTTCATTCATTCAGAACTGATTTTTAATTCACTTAAACACCAGTATTTGGATTTTGGTGGATGTAAACCCTGATTCTTATTTCCTGTGTACTGGAATCTCTTCTGGTATCAGAACCATATTCCAGAATATGCTACATTTTGACTGTGGTTGACCAAATTTAACAATGACAAATTAAACAGCTTTTCCCCAGACCTCAGATGGCAAATGAACAGCTACAAATTTTTAAGCTGGGTAAAATTCATTAATTCCTCATATGGGAGAACACCAAACTTTTCAACACTAAAGATCTCAGAAAAAAACTTCTTTTCCCCAGAGAAGCATCTTCAAATCCTTTTGTATAGCTTCACATTCCCCACTCTCCTCCCCATCCCTGTCTCTAGAACATGTATTTTCTGTACAGATTTAGTGTTTCTTCGCACAGCAGATACTAGTTCTCCCTCTCTGTGTCTTAGGCTTAGTCTTTTCACTTCTTGGTTTACATGCCAGCATTTATTTTACCAGTGCAGTTATAAAAACAATATTTTTTAACTAGCTTGTGCTCCTCCTCTAGCCCAGCCAAACTAATGTAGAACAACTTTCTTTGTGAAAATCCTTGAACTACCCAAAGAAACTGGCGACAAAAAAAGACATTACCACACAAAAGGCTCATTCATTCTGGCACTTGCCTCAAAGTCTCTTTATGTTGTCTAGTGCAAGTGAGAATCAGGCCTTGGACATTTAGGATCTGCTGAACAATACCTTGCAGGTTACAGAAAGATTCTGAGAGTGAAGTATCTGTCAGAGTTTTTTTGCCCATAGTAAATCAGTAATGGAACGGGCCTAGAACGTAGCAACGAGGTTACCTGTGCTGAATCACAGACATCTGATACAGAAGCTGCAGGTGGAAAGAACACACAACATTTTATGTGCAGACCTATTGAGTCAATATTTAGAAGGTTGTCCAGCATCAAAGAATATCTCATGTGAAATGCTCAGTGTTCACAAGCAAAGTTTTGTAAACTTAAGAAAGCTTAATTTAAATATAGACACGAGTAAAAGCTAAACTAGCCATTTTTTTTTCTTTTTGCATATTTTTGTTAGGTGCTTCTTCTCTGCCTAAAAAATAAAGTCCAGAGTGCAGCTGGTGCAAATCCTAGCTATGGATTTCAAGCAAGACAAAGACAGTGTCAGACACTGAACCAACTGAACTAAGGACCCATGTACTTTGGGAGTTGGCTTTGGGGGAAAATTCTCACACAGATACACAGAAGACAACTAGGGAGAACACCAGCCCAAACACAATAAAACAAAATACAAAACACCAACATGTATATGCAGATCAGGAATCAATCTGTCACACCGATCCTACATTCCTTGCATAGCTTTGCATATGCAGAGAATGCGGGATGTGGCCCTTAAGTTAGACATTTTTGCAAATGAAGAAGGGAAGATTATTTGCAATGGTAACCTTTTAAGTTATTTTGGCATCAGCACAAATTACCAGGGGCAGGATCAGATTCCCACACAAATATGGAAGCTCTCTAGAGAGCAAGGCAGGGATGAGACAACAATACAGCAGATTACTTCTTGTCCAGTGACCAAAAAGAAGGGAAATCCTAGTTATTACACACTTCCAAAACTCATTACATTTTCAAAAACGAAGAAAGAAGAGAAAAAGACTACAAACTCTATCAGCCTCAAAAACAAGGGAACGTTGCAAGAAACTATCTTTCTCAAAAGGAACCTCCCTTCGGCAGAAATAAATTCTGAGATGGAACCAAAACCAGAAACAACAGAACCTTGGTAAGAGCCAAAAGAGAACCACGTAATTCAAAAACAAAGTAGCAGTTCAACCCACACTGCAGGATGCACAAACTCTAATAGATAATCCCACAGCTGACTTCACAGAGCCCCTCATCGACCCAGGTAATTCTTGATTCCATTAGAAACGAGAGAGAGAGTGAAAAAAATAATACTTGAAAAGAAAATTAAGAAACATCCTTCCTCTTTTTTAAAATAAAAATCAAGATCATCTCCCCTCCCCCCCTCTATCTGGAAGCAGGTTAGCTAACCTTAACAGTCTCAATTTAAAATAAAATATATATTTATATATATATTCATATATATAATAAAAGAGAAGATATTAGTGGCAGTGTACGCAAAACAAAAAAGAAAACAAAGAAAAATTACTTTTAACAATCTCACTTTTTTTGTTTTTTTTTTTACACAAATACTGTTGTAAATATATTAAAAAAATCAGCATTCTATCTGGTAAACGTCACTTTTGCCCCTCTATAAAATTTTGAATTAAAAAAGTCCCAAGAACTCTTTTTTTAATTATTCCCCTCCCCACCCGCCCTCTATTCCTCTTTCTTCCACAAGAATAAATCCTGATGCATTTTTTTTTTGCAAAGATTGTGGGAACTAACCCTTCTCTTGTACCTAGATCCATAGGTTGCAACCTCTGATATCTTTGATTTTCCTCTGTGTTTCTCTTTGCCTTCTGTGAAAGTCCCTCTTGATTGTGCTGAGGCCCTGGGCTCAGCGAAGACACTGAATAAATTACAAAAAGCCACCGTTGCTCGTTGTCTGAATCTTCTTGGTTTCTGCTGTAAGGTGGTGGTGGTATGGGAAAAGCAGCGGGGAGGGTGAGCCAAAGAGCGTGGGATGGAGCAGAATCCAGGTGAGGAACCTCTGATTCTTTTTTCCTCATCCTGCAGGGACTCCACACTATCCAAGCCACACTGCCTTGCACTCCCCTCAGCCCTTTCGTGTGTTTGTGGATGCATGTGTGTGAGAAAGCAGACACGTGGTGGAAACCAGCAGGGCCTTGTTTCCTCTGGTTGCTGCTCAACCAGAAGCAAAATATTCCACAGTTCTAACTGGATACTGTGAAGTCCAAAAGCGGTCAGCATTGTGAATTATGTCCATTGAAACACTGCGAGCGGTGTACTTATAACGACAGTAGGCCTTGTAGATTTTGTAATATATTTTGTTTTGTTTCTTTTTTTTTTGTAGTGCTCTTCACAAGTGAGAAAAAAGAAATTTTTTTGTTTGTTTTTATTTTTTTTCTGTCTGTTTTTTGATTTTTTATGGTTTTTTTTGTTTGTGTTTTTTTTGTGTTTTTTTTGTTTTTGTTTTTGTAGTAAAGAAGGGTTGTATTTAGAGGCCAGTAGCTAGAGATCCAACCAGTGGAGCTCATGAAGCACTACCTGGCCTTAAGGCCACCATCCGAGGGAGGTTGGGAAAATTATTATTCACCCAGCCTCCGGAAATGTAATGTACCAGCAGGCAAAAAACAGTTCTTCATGTAGTACAAAAACAACAAAACGAAATGAACCCAAAAAAAGGAGGAAAATAAAGGTAAAAATGAAACAAAAATCATTTCTTAAATTCTAGTGCCATAGCTTTTTTTGTTGTTTCTATTTTTTTTGTTCATAACAAAGAGAGAGAGAGATTCTACTTATCCGTCTGACACATGCATCCTCATGTGGTCGTTGAAATGCTCGATTTGGTCAAACTTAGCTGGACAGACAGAGCAGACGTACGTGGTCCCCTCCGTGCAGGCCACCACCCCAGCAGGGACAGCCCTGGCGCCGGTGCCGGTGGCTCCAGGCGTGCCGTTGGTGGCACTGTGCAGAGCCACATGCCTCTCCAGCAGGGTCTTGTGGGAGAACTTCTTCTTGCAGATGTAGCACTCGTAGGACTTCTCCCCACGGTGGAGGCGCATGTGCACGTTAAGGGAGCTCTTCTGGGTGAAGCGCTTGTTGCAGATACTGCACTGGTACGCCCTCACGCCAGTGTGCGTCACCATGTGTTTGATTAAGTAATCCTTTAAAGAGAAGGAGCGCCAACAGATGCTGCATTGGTGGGGTTTCTCACCTGCCCATTGCCAAAGACAGAGAGAGAGAGAGAGAAAGAAAAACAGACAAAAAAGAAAAAAAAAAAAGATAACAGAATTAAACCAGCTCTGTATGACTCTTTGCAATAAACTAATGGTGAGTCTTACACGGGTCTTTGGAGAGATGCTTTGGCTAAGAAGGTGTAGTTCTGTTAACAACTGTGTTTTGGGACCTAAAACTTTGTCTGACCAGGGGTTTCACAGTGCTTTACTATGGAGGCTGCAGGTATTCCCAACTTACACACAGTGAAAAGGAGCTCAGGTGATTTGCTCAAGCTCACGGAGACGGCACTGACAAAAACAGGAGTTAAAAAGTGCTGGCATCTTCTACTCAGCTTCAATAGCTCAGCCTCTGCTGCCCCAGGCAGGGAGGAGGAATGTTCATGTCTTGTCCTCTTACTCCTTTCTAGCAAGATCTTGTTCAAGTTATTTTACCTTTCAGTGCTTCTGTCTCCCTACCCGTATGCAATAAAAACATGATCTACTAGACCGCTGACTTGTAACACACTCATTTTTGGTAAATTGCTTCAAATTTCCCAGAAGAGAAGTGCTAGAGATTGCCAAGGGAATCCAGCTCTTCGCAATAGGTTTACATTTGCTGCTCCTTTTTTGGTCAACTCTCTTAGCTGAATTATGGACAAGAGTAACCGAAAAGGGTACCAGTAAATATCAATATAGAGGACTGCCCAGGCCAGCCAGCACAACAGAAAGGGCAGCCTAACACATGAACATCCATGGTAACAGAGGTGAAATTTAAATGACCTGACCACCAGATAAATAAAATTCCTAACCAGGTAACCCGGAGATGTGAACTCTGATCATATCCAGACAAACCATGATGAGGCAGCCTTAAAAAAATATTTAGCTGAGGATATATAACTGATTTGTCCAGACTACTCTTAATTCCTCTGCATGCTCAGAGTTCTTCTGGGAGACAATGCCACAGCCTTATGCTTCATAGCATCAAGCAACATTTACATGATATATGGTAGTTCATCACCCTCAAACCTGCTAGGGCGAGAGACTCCGTGAAACAATAAAATGATCCTCTTATTTCACCAACTGGAAAACTATTTCCTTTGGTCATTCTGCAATCTCCTATCTAGCAGACATCCTCTTCTTTCACATCCTGCTTCCTCCTTTTTACAATCTGCTCGGGACTATTTTATATCCTGAAGAGTCAATTTTCAGGGATGATCACATGCCTGTGGTAATGTGTCATTTGGCTTTGCGTAGTGAGATTAAAATATGCTACTTATGCTCAATTTTAAAAGGAGATCATTAATATGGATTGGATGGCAAGGACCCCTTTTTTTTTCAATCACCTCCATCTTTGTTTCTTTTTATTTCATGGTTTGTACTTATGATGGCAACCTCTGTGGATGGATCCACATGCTGCACTTCCTTGCACCAATGATGAGTTTGTCCCAGTTTGGTCAAAGATACTTGGTCAAAACCCAGTAAGTCCTTACTTTCCTGCCTTTGCCGAGCATAGAGTGGTGAGTTTAGACAGGCCAATATACTTGACATGTGCTATCTGGAAAATGATAGTGTGTCAGCTATAATCATGTCAGATTAATTTACAAGAGACTGATTACATTTGCAACACTCATTTTTGCCTCAGGCAAGATATCTCCCAGAGTTTTTAAGAAGTTGGTCTCCTTTGCTGTAGACCCTGTTAAGACTATGCTATAAAAACACCCTAATTTTTTCCTGCACATATTTCTAAGATATGCTGTGTTCTGGCTTTTTCTAATTTTATCTTCTAAACCTTCCTGGGACTTCTTCTGTCCTAAGAATCTCAAAACTCTTAAGGTTTTCTTCTTTGAATGTGAATTTAAATGCTTCCTTACTGATCACTGTGTTGCCTTTTCCAACTGTAGTTTTTTAGTCCATGATTCTTCATCTTGAAGACAGGTGTTAGGTGAATTAGATGTGCTTGTTCTTCCTTTTGGTTCTTTATTTCCTATTTGGCTGGTTTCAGCCAGTAATATGGGGCAGTTACTGGATATTAATCACAGTGTGATATGTAGGAGAAGGCAATGATGGCTTATAAGGTGCATGGTAACTGCATACGTTCTAGCTCTGCGTTTCCACAACAGTGCACGTCTGAGAACAACACTGTGGGATACATTAAAGCCAGCCTGCATGGAACATGGCAAAACATCAGTCTCTCGTGTGTTTGCATCTATGTGAAAGGAGAAAGGGAGGGAGGTTTGTGCCTACACTGCAGTGCTTTCATTGCATATAAAGCTGCATCAGAGTATCATTCTTGGAAGTATAAAAACATAGAAAGATTGGGTGAACTTTAGCTTGTTGACTTCTGTTTTCTGATTAGACTCTTCCATGGATTCTCTTGTGAGCCCTCCTGACGGCAAGACTAATTCAGACATATGCATCTCCCAAATCTTTCCCTTTGTCCTTGGATCCTTTCCAGAACCACTTCACCTGGCTACTTTCAACAGGGCTGAGTAAAGTCACCCTGACAGTGGGCACAGCTGTCTCCACTCAGTTTTTCGAGTGCCCCTGTCCAGCAATGGACAAGGTAACAGAGGCATGCTTTCTTCAAGACTTCAATATAAAGGTTATTTTCAGAAGGATTTTTTGAAGCCCTGCCCTCTATTGGTCAAGGTGCTATTGTTTTTCCAGATGTTCTAGAAACCAGTTAGTTCCTAAATGAACTTGGAAATCATTTATCTACACTATTCTTTCCTTGCCACTGGAAGTTCATTATTTTTGGTATTCTTAAGACACACACAAACTAAATATGAAGTCATGATTGGAAACGTCTATCCATTTCCTTGGTTCACTATGCATAGCAGCTAGGTCTTTCTTTTTGGTCCCTTTTATCCGACTCTAAATACCAAACATAGTATGCAGTTGAGGGTGGGAGAAGTAAAGCACCTAATCTCAGTAAAGTTATTTGTGAAAAAGCCTTTCTAGCTTTTGGAACAAGGATGCAGGCAGATGTATTTTACTGTGTTTTTAATGGGATATTTCTCTGAAAAACACAACACCATCTACATGGTATTTTAGCTACTCATCCACAACAGAAGGATGGAGGACATAAACAGACACAAGGGGTAGTCTTGGGATTCAGAATTCTTGATCCTTGCAATCGTACATTTTGTATCAGTCCTGAGGAGTGAACCTTTCTGTATATTACGTGTATACGAGAATATAAATGTGTGCCTTAGATTTCTAAAGGATTTTTAAAATTAAGTGATAATTATACATAAATAGTAGTTAAAAGTTTACATACACGCATGGAAGTGAAATTTATTTGATACAGTAGGGAGGCACGATTTACATTCCTCCCATACCTTAGGCAATTTCTCCAGGTTCTACTCCACATATCACAAACCAAGCATTTATTTTAAGACCTGATGTTAACAAAATGACTGCTTGGTGAGAGAAATATTTACACTTTCTCTAAACTAAAATTTATCTCCAAAGTCAAAATGAGCTGAGGGCTAAAGGATGCAAAATTTTCTCTTGAACCCAGAACAGCTTCTTCATTTAAGATATATATATATATATATATGTATATATATCCTTGCTTTAAGTCTCATAACTCAACAAAGCTAGAAAAGGCAGTTTTGGATTAGTAGCAAATATGGGTACCTATTTTGTCTCAAAAGACCATATACTAAAAACAGTCACATTTTTTAGACTAAAAGGTTGCTGCTGTTGTGTTACATTCATTATTTAAAAATTTTCTCCCACCAAGTCCTAGGTTTCTGTAGTTGCAGTTAGTGAAACATCTGGCTTACCAGGAGACGGGGAATTATAGCAATAAGCTTCAATGAAGTACAGAAAGACTTCTTGAAAAAACTCCAAATTTACTTCTTCATAGAAATATGTGAAATTTAGAAAATATGTGGCAGAGTGTGTGTAACACTCAGGCCTGGACCTACTGCTGCAACTCCACCAGGAATGAGCTTGGGGACAACAAATGCTTACCATTTCCTTGTATGGAAGCAGGACACATTTTATTCCAAGCAAAAAAGAGCTTGTTTCTGCACCATACACAGTTAGGCCCCTCTACGGGACCTGTGTGTGTCCACAGCGGCTCAACTTCAATGCAGTCAGCTTAGACAGTGTTCGGTGAGACCAGCTCTCTGAGCAGCCTCTCCCTCCTGCTTGCGCTGGGGGCTGGCAGGTTGGGAAACAGAACCGAAGTCCTTGTTTGTTAAGGACTTTCCCTGGCTTCATGTGTAAGCCAAAGGGACGTACTCTTACCTGTGTGTACAAACATGTGCTTGACGTAGTTCTGTTTGGCGGTGAAAGTCTTGTTACAGAGAGTGCACTCGTAAGGCTTTTTTTCGCCTTGCCCACCTGCTGTGCTGTGGCCCGCAGATGGGGCCAAGGGCTGAGGGGCTGGCAGCTGAGCAGTAAAGGTTGACAGGCCAGGCTGGGACACTGTCACAAACTGTGTCTGTTGGCCAGCTATGGGCTGGGGCAGGCTGAAGAGAAAAGGCTTAGGTCCGCTGCCAGCAGACTGTGTGGTGAAAAGGGCAGGCAGGTAGGTGTTGCCAGCTGTGCCAATGACCTGAGTGTTGCTGGTCAGAGTCAGTGGCATCCTCAGATTGCTGGTGAGGGTTTCTGTCTGGCGTAAGTAGATCTGTGTGGTTGGCAATGCTTGGGCAACAGTTGTGTTGACAGAAGGCTGCAAAGCCCCCTTTTCGGTGCTGTTATTGACTGTGAGCACTTTGCTGTCCATTTCAACGTCATTGCTTCTCTCTGGTGAGGAAGAGTTGGCATCTACATGTTGCTGCTGCTGCTGAGGCTGAGTGCCATCAGCAGGGACGTCGTTTTGATCTGCTTGAGAAGGTTCTTGCTGCCCATCCCGGCCCAGACCAGCCATAAACTGCTGCTCCACGGAATCGGGCTCAGTGCCAATGGAGGAACTGACTCCCGAGTCAAAACTCTCCCCTTTGGGCTCACTCTCAGTGCCTTCTGCTTGGTCAGTGTCCTCAGTGCATTCCTCAGACTCGTTGCGCTCAAGGATCTGCACCCTCTGTTGGCCATAGTAGTCATAGTCATCCTCCATCTCCTGCTTAATATGGATGTTGCCCATCAGGGTTTGAATTCGGACAGGGCGTGGTTGCTTGCGGCAGTGCGTTGTCTCTGGAGTGGTGGAGAGGTACCGCTCCATCTGTTGCGACCGTTCGTGGATCCGGGTAATCCAGCTGGGGTCTTCCATGTGATGGTCCCTGGGGAGCCCCAGGGCTGTTTCGTGGTGGCTGACCACAGCCCCACTGTAAAAGGAGCGCTCCCCACTGCCATTTTGCATGGAACAGGCATAGAGGGCTGAGTAGATCCTGTCTACACTGTGCTGCGAGTGGCTCTGCAGGTAGCCGGACTCTGTGTCAGTGCTCTGCCCCGAAGTGCCTGATTCGGGTGTTCCCCTGGGTGTCTCCTGGCCAGAATCCTGAATCACCGGGTAGACCTCTCCCACATTTTGTGAGACAATCCGTGTGCACTCATCAATCACAGTCTTGATCTGCAGGATGCTGGCAGCTGTGAGGATTTGGAGGGCCTCTGATTGTGAGACCCGCAGCACCCCACTGTACATGAAGTCAATGAGCTTTTGCACAGACTGGACTGACACCACCGAGGGGATCTCGATGTCGCTGTAGCCCAGCAGCAGCTTGTCCTGGAAGAAGGGGCTGCCAGCCGCCAGCACGCAGCGGTGGGCGCGTAGCATGCTCCCGTGGATGCGGACCGTCACGTCACAGAAGTGGCCACGGTTGCGCTGCTCGTTGAGGGTCTCGAGCACAGAATTGCTGAAGTTGTGAAGGTTGATGCTATGAATGCGCTCTGTCATCCCCTTGCAACTGATGTTACCTGTAGCAAAGCAGGTGACAAAAAAAAAAAAAAGAAGAAAAGAACAGATTGGGTCTTGTCCTCTGCAGAAACATAGCCAGGACATTGGCAAAGGTGACTGCCCACTGGATAAAAAAAAAGCAGATCATACTGTAAAAACCACAAACAAAGGCACAAATAAGAAGACACTGCCTTTGTAAGGATAGAAGTAAACTTCTGCAATTCTTTTGCAGAAGCTCATGTTCTGAATTTTTGGACAAAAGCAGACAAAAACAGGTGTAGCTGGCCTAAGTTTCAACCACATTCCTGGGCCTTAGACTTCCTATCAGCTTATATGGCTTTAAAAAGCCTAGGGCCAGCCAACTGTAAACACCGAGCTGGATTTTAGGCTGTTTGGATGTGGACTTACTCCAGAAATGATCAGATTCTTTCTTTAATGACCCTTTACTCCAAGTTGTTAATGCGAAGGGTCAACATGAAAATGCTGTTTCTATCTAGACTGTCAGTTTAAGGAATTTGGATCCTGGGTTTTATGCTACAGTTATTTGTACAAAAAGTTGGCAGTCACTTTGCAAAATCCAAATCTGGTTCAAGATTTAGAGTGTAAATGTTCCTAAAATCCCACGCACAGTGTTGTCTGGGGCTGTGGTTTAGAACATTTGCTACCCAGTAGTGACAAACAGTCCTCTATAAGAACCCAAAGCAAAAAGTTAACATGAGCTGTCCCCTTCATTTTTAGCATATCCCAAGTTCTGACTGGCACCAGAATGCCATCATATAAAAACAAATGTTCTCCTGCTGTTATTTACTTGACAGAAACTGGAAAATTACAGACATTTACTCTAAGGAAGACTTTGTCTTAGGTTGGCTGAATAATATAAACAGAGAACAGTTTAGAAAAGCACCTAACTAATATGGGTACAGAGCCAACATACCCTTCAAAATTAACTTTCCCAAGTAACTTCTTAATCTCTCAATCCACTTTTCCCTATCTCCATCTTGCTTTCTTTGGTTTTAATGTTTTTTCACTACCTTTCCTGTTCTTCACTCATTTTTCATCTGTTTAGCTTTTGATGGCAGAAACTACATTTTCATCTTTTAACTGTTAATAACCAACTGCCTTTTGAGTGGTAAACAAGTGAAACATTATTAATAAATTACCTCTCTTAGTATTCATAGTACATCCATCACCTTGGTTCCCAGAAAAGCACACTCGGGAAAGTAATGAAAAATCACCACTGGTATTACGGGCATTTTGTCTTGAATATTCCTACCTAAGCTACAACTCCTTTTACACAACTGGTTGTTAGGGTGTGAGAATTTAGAAGTGATGTTTGGTAGAGAAACATGAATAAATTAAACTAGCTTATTGTCACTGTCTGTTTTAACAGAAATATAGAGAGCAAATAAATGACATTGAAAATGGTTTCATATGCATGTTTTTTAACCCCAAAATGTCCCTCTGATCCAGCCTAAAGGGTGCTTTACATCTCATACTCAGACAATAAAACAATGTGCACTGCAATTTGCAGGAAAATATGGAGTGCTCTCTCCTCCGCTTTTTCCTTCTCATTTATCCCCTCCTGCCAACTCAAGCACCTTTATTTTGGTGCTTCTAATAAAAACCACCTTGGACACAGGCGGTCATTTCAATTCCATGAAGCCGATGATAATAAAAGGGAAGCATAAAGGTCAGGAACTAGAAATCCTGATGTGGCCAAGCTGAGTGAAGAAATCAGATGCTAACAGATGTGAACTAGCCAGTATCAGAACAATACTAATTTCCATGTGAGGTTAGAGCACTAGGGAGATGCTCAGATAGCAGTAACAAGGAGGAAACCACTAACAGTATCGTGAACATTGTGAATTACATCCGTCTTGTTCATAAGCTTTGTTGGGAAACCTGAGCTTTTCCCTCTGGTGAGGCTGATCACAGAACTGGAAAAACGTCTCAGCAACTAGGAGCCTTTCCTTCAAGAGCACTGCGATTACTATTACGAAAAATAATGTACAGAAGAGATCTATTTCCTCCTCCTTCCAGCCAGAATCATTCTCCAGAGGCTTCCAGGGTAGATCCATTTTTTTTTCTTTCCCAGCATGTCACAAAGATTCAAAATGTATTGAAAAAAAGTAGGAATCCTCGATTTGAAAGGAAGAGAGCTTTGCAAAAGCTTTGTGTTTGTGAGGACACAGAAGGGTGGAAGATTAATGATAAACACTTATTTTCAAGACTTACAGTAGGCCATGTCAAGTGATTGCATAGCTACTCATTTATCTGCATCTCCCTTTGAGTGCTGGCCTATCAGTATACTGGAAATGTTTCCATCAATAAGTATTGATCACTACTTGGTCTGACCCTATTGCTCCCTTTTCATGTAATTAGGTCTTTAAGATGTTCCCTTGAAAAGGGAATGACATAT
Organism: Anser anser; assembly: GCF_964211835.1. Lineage (NCBI taxonomy): Eukaryota > Metazoa > Chordata > Aves > Anseriformes > Anatidae > Anser > Anser anser. Next base: position 96,634,713 of record NC_139720.1, read on the forward strand.
AGTTTATGTTTGGTTTTGTCAAATGAGGTATTTCATAATAAGAAGAGATATGCAGCAGTCTAATACAAAAAGCAGTCTAAACCAAAAATCACGCCTTGTATATGCACAAGGTCGAACATGCTACAGACAGGTCTCTTGACTTGAGTTGGTGCACAGAATCCTGACTTTGTTCATATGCATCTTGGCAGACAACAACAACTTTGTTGGCCAGACTCTGAAAATTGACTCCTCAGACCCAGCTCCTTTTCAGTGTGAGCTGCATCAAAAGTCTGGGAAAGTAAATTTTGCAACCTGTTCACAGATCATGTACAGAAAGGAGGAAGGACAAGGTTCACCTCTAAGTTTCAGCATCCTTCCTCAGGTCCTGGCTGGAAGAAGTGAGAGCTGTGTAACCACAATGCATTTGATCATTAGCTCCTGATGAAAACAGCCAGAGTTGATCAAGGTGAAGAAGAGGTTTGTGCATGTTCATGAGAGACTGGTGTGAACAGCTCTCCTATAGGAACTGATCTAGGATGCTAAATTCCTTGAGGTGTAGGGACTGAAATAAAAGTCACTTGAGTCACTTCATGTAAGGCAAGGAGTACCTTTTGGTTGCTCCTAGTATAACAGTGCTTTCCCTTAAAGATCCTCTTCTTATTTCTTTACTGCTTCAAGTGAAATTGGAACATCTATCACCTCTTCAACTGATCAACAACTGAGATTCAGTCCTTAAGAATAAAACAAGAGTGGTAGGTGGAAGAGACACATAACAAATGGTAAAACAACTAATGCAGATTTTGAGGATATTTTTTCCAGGCCACCTCCCTTGACTCTTTACACTGAAAACCATTCCTACTCAAAGTACAGGCAAGCAAATCACTTGCAGTAGTGTGAGGGATGCTACAAACCACAGCAGCATAAAGAAGCAGTAATTCAATATAACAAATTCTAGAGATTGGTCTCTAGCAAAATTCACTGTCCCATGAATTCTCCCTCTCTGTAGGGAACTGCGTCCAGATCCAAGTTTTGCAGTTGCTCCTTACTGTACACTGCTGTAATCAAAAAGTCCAAAGGTGATGCTCCCCATAAAGGGGTGGACTTACCAATGTACGTTTAATTCTAAAGTAAATGTGGCATTCTCACAGAGAATACTAGAGCCTTGGACAAGCCCCAGCAGCTGTCAGTTCTGCACAAGACGCACGCACACACACGCACACACACTCACCTACTCGCCGCACAGAATGCCTGGCTCGGGAAAAAGATTGCTGTCTCAGGCTCGTCTCAGACCTGCCACTCTTTTAAACTTGAGACAGTGGGAGATTTTCTGTGAAATTCAAGTGGTCTTTGTTAAGTGTCCTCCCACCCCCCTTCCCTTTTTTTTTTGTCCAGTAAACACGATGTAGAAATCCCAATGGACTCATTCTGAGAAACTCCTGTAAAATGGTTTTGTCCCCTTTCTGTGGAGCAAGTTCTGATTGGTGGGACATTCACAAACCATATAGGAAAGAATGGGTTTGAAAATGCAAAGGCCATTCTTACCCAGATGGGCAATGAATAGGCATTTGGCCAGTAAAAAAAAAAAAAAGAAAAAAAAAAGAAAAAAAAGAAAAAAAAGTAAGAATAAAAAAAGAAAAGAAAAAACTGCACATTTGCAATCCTCCTGGGATACAATTTGAAGCTGGCATGGTATAAAGGTGAAACATTTTACTGTGCAACTTTGAAAAAAGCTCCGTTTCCCCATATGCAAATGCACCGATTAAACTGTCAGGCTATTCACAGAAACATGCATGGAATTCATCCTCAACTAGTAAGAAGGAGCACAACATGGATGGGAAAGGGAAAAACTTTTGTTGTGTAATACATGACTGAGTGCTTAGATTAGTGTTTCCCTGAATCTCATCCACCCCTCCTGCTGACTTTTATACTAAGGGTATTCAAAGGAAGGCAGATTTTACCATGACAATAACAGTGACAACCTCTCCCAGTACAGTACCAGAGGGGAAGGCAATGGCAGAAGGAAACAGCAGGCAGTGGAATCCTGGAAGATGCTATAGAAAATGTGGAAGTGCAGCCCTGAGATACATCGAGGACTGCCTGAGGGCAGATTTCTATTTGCCAAAGCTTCAGTACATAGACCTACATAAAGCTAGAAAGGTATGGCTCATAAAAGTGATTTTTTTTTGTTTGGCAGAAACAGAGAGAATCATCCCAGCAAACACATGGTGTAGCAGAGCTACAAAGATGTATGGAATACTTCAGGTCATACACAAATGACTACGTTGTAAATTTTAAAATGTATTTTGTACGGGATTTTTTTTTGTACAGCCACTAGATGTCCCTTTCTGCAAAGCCAATGCTTGCTGCTTTAAAGCTCATAACCGAACGATATCACAGAATTTGATTTTCTCTAGCGTCCTTTAAAATCACAGTATCGCAAAGCTCATTGCACAGTAATGAATGACCATTTCTAGAAATAGTGATGTGGAAACCACCAAAGCTATTGTAACTCAGCAGTATCTCAGTGCATGGCCTTTACCTGAAGCAAACTATGACACTGAAATCCAGGCTCTTTTTTGAAACTTGCTGTGTAGTCTTTCACAGGAATAACTAGCAGAGTGAACCCAAAAGGCTCTGTCTTACTTTCATACTTAGAGGGTAAAATGAATAATTGCCCTCCAAATGAAAGAGTTGGTGGGCCTGTAGAAACATATAGATTGAGTTTTGGACTCACTTTTTCTTTAGAAGCATTCAGAAAATTGTTTGGCAACAAATCTTGTCTATGTATCAGTAAGAGGAACTACAACTATTTTGAAATTGCTGCTTACTTTGTCTTCCTGACAAGCTTCTCAGGCCTTGCATTGAGAATACACAGTCCGAGAGACAGAAGAAAAACTGGAGGCATCATATCTCCTATAGAATACGTGCATCTGTAATTCAGTCATTAGTTTCTGGAAGCACCACAAACTGAAGTAACCTGCTGCTGGAGACCAGTGTCATCATCTACTTCTTTCTCTAATCTGTGGTCTCCAAATCAAATGTTGGAGGATTACAGCCTCCTAGTTGTATCAAAAGGATGCATTAAGTTCTTCACACAGTCATCTAGTCTATTCCTCTTCCTTGTGGTGGGAACAATTTACTTACACTACTTCTTCAGCAACTCACCTAATGTTTGCAAAACCAACAATGTGGGGGATTTTCACTCTCTCCCCAGACAGACTGCATACTATCTTTATAGCAAGGAAGTTTTCCTAGTATTCAACTTTCAAACCAATTAATCATCCTTTCCCCCAGCAGACAGAGAACTATTGACTACGTTCCTTTTTATAGCAGTCTCTTACATATTGGAAGGTGCCTCACATTTCTTTTTTAAACCTATTTTTTCTAGAAAATCCAAACTCAGTTCTCCCGATCACACTCACTGGACGTACGTTCTCTTCTCATTCTTACCTTCTTTCATATTCTATCCAGCTTGTTCTTCTCTCTTTTAAAATGCAGTAGATAAAGTACTAAAGTAGACAATACTTTAGCTGAGTGACATGAATGAACAGTTGCCTGAGACATCTCATATACATACACTTTAAATACCTTAAGGAATAAATAAAACCAAGCAAATAAAGTTCTGTTATCAAAATTAAACCCTACATTTTTTCCTTAAGAAAGGCATGTCTCAGTGAAGAATCCTCGATTTGGAATGAAGAAATCTCAACTCCTGCATAAACATGCCAGTTCAGGGGAAATACAGCGTGCCCATCACAACACATGAAAACCCCACAATTTCCATAGGAAGTTTTCTCATTTCCATGTATCAGTGTCCCAGCCTTAGCAATCATAACCATGGGTGCTTTCTTCAGTTCCAATGACCTGATTTATTCCTAGTGATGCAGTTTTTATGTTGTGTTGTTCTCAAATTAGTTACTCTAAAATAAAACTACATTAATAGAGTAAAAATATGTATCTAGTGTTTCCATAGACAAAATTAGTCCTGCATCAGGTTCCAACTCTTTGGGACCAAATTTATTGGAAGAACACTTTTTTCACTGAAGGAAGTGACTTGAATTTCAAATCCTGAAAAAATGTTAGTGGCTGACTTCTTAGTATATATATTTCAATGATTCCAGAGAGGCCGATGTAGCCAATCCTGTTCAGACTGATTCTCCTGAATATTTGGCCTCATTCTGAAAAGGGACCTTCAGGGGAAAAGCTTGTACGGAGTTTCAGGAACAGAGGAAGAACATTTGTATCCTCAGCAGGAGATCTGACCAGGAGCAGCCCCTGCTTTCTGTTGCTTTAAAGGTTTGCTGGAATTTTCACCCAATCATCTGCTTGAACATCTTGAAAATCAGTATCTCCTTCTATAATATCTATCCAAAACAAACACCAGATGACACTACACGAATTGCCCTAACCCTACCAGATTGTTGTTAGAATCAAAATATGTAGCAGTCTACATTTAACAGGAAGTACTGTATTTTTACCAGCACAACATCTATTAATGTGTCAGTAATATACTCTATGGAAGAAAAAATCACTGTGTTCTGAAAGCTGTCAAACTTCTCTAAATTTCATAGTCTAATAACTACATTTATTTGAAAGACAGAAATGCATGCACACACAAGCACAACCTTATTCTCCGAGGAGCAAACATATCGAGTAGATGGCTAATAAGAAAGAGTTTGTTTAAACTTTGCTCAGAGGACAGGGTTTTTCTGCAGACTAAGCCATGTGCAGCAAATTTCCTATGGATGATTTATTTAGCTAATTGCCCTGTCCTTTTTAGCATCTACCTAATGATGAGATACCTATTTTACATAAAACTGGAGACAAAACCATAGGTGTCCAGTACATAAAATTGCTTCTATATCCAGTGGACATAAATCCCAAACGTCAAGCATAAAAGCCTCTATTTCAGTCTCCATGCTTGGGGAGCAGGCAGTGAATCACCTCCCTGTGCTTTGCCTGGAACTCTGCAGGAGGAGTCCATCAGCAGTAATCCCATTTACCCCAGGACCTGCAGAGTAGCAATGTCTGTGCCTCAGTTTGCTTCACATGTAAAAGAGGGGTAGCATCCTGCACCCAGCTTCGCCAAAGGACTGCCTGCCTTCGTTAATCTTTACAAATTGTTCTGCATTTCTTGGAATAAAGAGCACTAGAGAAAGACCAAGAATTAACTCCAAAGGTCTCTTCAGACCTCCAGGTTTACAAAAATAAAGCTTTCTTCTCACACTACTCTAGTGCTTTGGTTTCTTTACAACTCTTCTATGGTGAACATCCTACTTAAAACTGCAAAACACCAGGTAAAAACTAGCTTCAAGTCATAGTATTCTGGTGACCAAGGGCTTAGAAGTGTTATAGTACATTCACCTATTTTTATGTTAAAGAAATATTCAATTTTTAGACAGATTACTTATTTTTCCTGCTTTCCCACTAGTTTATATTCTTGCTATTTTAGGAAGTCCAGAGATACTTCAGAGAAAAGAGGCCTCTTTTATTCTCAGGCATATATTTGAGGTACAGTCCAACATACCTCCCTTGTGAATACTGGCATGCACTCTGTTTTACTCAATTCTCTGCTCCTCTCTCAACTTTCATTTGCAGACCCTCCACCGTTACAGCCATCCCAATATACCCCTGTAGTGCAGACACAGCCTATATGGATGGAGGCTGCTTTTCCATTAGGGGTCTACTATACCTCCAAACATACACTATGTTAACAGAAGAACCACCAACGCTGTCATCATAGCTGCATTACAGGGTATTTCACCAGGATGGCAGGGTTATTATATGGGTGTTAATTCTTGTGCCCCGGCCAGCTGTAATCATTTTACATTAGCAAAAGTTGGGATCACCAAACTCCACTGAAACCCGAAAGTGAGAAAACTGCAACTGCCCTCTTGTAATAGGAAACAGAGAAGGTCGTGTGGCCACATGATGGCACCATTTCCTAGGAAGAGAAACCAGGCTGTGCTCATCTCTTCCTCATTATGGAACGTTTTAATATTCTAAATGAAAACTGTTTCAACTGTGTTCGCTTGTTCCCAGAGAGCTCATGCACGATTATGCCAAGCCCCAGCATGGCCCAACTGTTTTAATTGGCTATAAGTTTAAGGCAGCTTGGTTCTTTAAAAATCTAGGTGCGTGCATCTACTGCGAGTTTTCCTCTGTGGTGCCAGGTACTGTTACTCAAAAGGCACGCTGAGGATTTGCAGTGAAAGAGTTACCAGCCAGATAAGAGTTAAGATGGGCCAAACAATGCCCATGAAGTTACTGTGATAACACTCTCCATTTAAACAAAGGTTAGGGGTATACTTCTTGGAAAAAAGGATAAACTTTTAGAAAAATGGAAGCAACCATGATGACGTATTTTGCTACTTTATGGTCCTGATTAAAAGCTTACTATATTAATTAAGAAGACTTTCACCTGTTTCAAGGGCTTTTGTTTAAATCTTAATGGCATATTTCACATTGCAAACCTGCATGAAAAGTGAACAAGGATTCCTTTTGGTCATCTCACTGTGCTGGCTCGTATACATTTATGTCCTCTCAGAAATCTTGTTCAGGGAGGAGAAAGGGCTGGGGTTGGGGGTGGGAGCTGAGTGTGGAGGAGGAATGAATTAGAGGGATAATAGGTGCAAATACATTAAAATGTGTCTCCAAAAGAGACAATTGCTATTCCATGAACTCTTCAGATTTGCCCTGTATTGTTAGGTTTCCCCCCAGGCAGAAAGACAAGGAGAAAAAGCTTATCAGTTTGAGTGTGGTTAAATACAGTAAGACTAAAAGCCTATGGGCTTTGGTTAAAAGGAAAATATAGATTAAAACCTCTTAAGATAATTACCTGTTTAGAAGATTTCTATTCAAGCTGGAATCCTCTAGGGGAGTGGTTGTAGCAGTCTGTTAGGAAAAGGGTGCAGTCAGAAATGGTTGGCTTTCATGGGAGAGCTGCAGTCTGTGGAAGAGCACTGCTTATACCCTACGTGTTTCCAGAGAAAGGTCTTTAGAAGTAGGAGATTTTGTTCTGGTCACAGAAGTAGTGGTTGATGGGAGAAAAAAGGAATGGATGAGAAGCTGTAAATGCCAGTCCCCAGGACTGGGAAAAGAATTCTTTTATCTCTTCCAGTGGCTGTGTCTCAGTTCTGGGTAGAGGAAAGCTATCACATGAAAACGCTAGATTTTATTTGGTTATTTTTTTCATTTATCTTTTTTACCTGTTAGTGAAAGGGTAATTGTTAACTAATACAACTGGGTACTTTGGTGAATATCTCAACTTAGAAATACTGCGAGGCAGATATTCATACTGTGCTAGACTGTGGCTTCTTTATTTTGAGTTTAGGGGGTGAGTGTTCAGGCCTGCTTCTGATTCAGATTTAAATATCAGCGGTAAACAGTATAAGCTCACATCAATGATGCTGAAGGCCACAGGGGAAGTTTCTGTCCTCATTGAGACCTCTTCAATTCCTGGCAGCAGGCATATTCCAAACCCACCTGCTTAGTTTTGATAGAAAGAAAAACATACAACAGAATGCTCTAAACTAACAAATGACAGTACTAAACAAGAACATAGCATTCATGGAAGACTTGATATCATTAGATGGATCTGTAGCATTAAATGCACATTGCTGCTTCCAACACTTTTTCTTTTTTTTCTCTGCAGGGAAAAGGCCCAGGAATTGCATGTATATGCATGCATACAGGTGATACAAACAGGTGATACTACTGTAGTACTTAAGAGTTATTTCACAGGTGTGCCTTCAGGCACATTCTACCCTTTGCTCAGCCAAAAGACATGAGTGATAACATCTGGGAGTTTTGCTTTTGAATACAGGGAGGGCTATGCCCTGTTTTGAAGCACTACATAGGATCAAAGCACAAGGTATTTTTGTTAAAGTTGACGTGGCTGCACACACAGGCATGAAGCTGTGGGGAGAAGTCCCTTGCTCTGTTTTTATTTCCTCTATCATACCCCTTTTCACACAAAAATTGCTACTTTGTGTTTTTTTCTCTATCTGTGTAACATCAATAAATTACACGTTATCACTCCTATCATCTAGTTATAAAGAGCCTTTCAAGATTTTTAATAGATACACAATATTGCTACACTTACATTTTCACTGGTAAGAACTCCAAAATAGCTGTTGTGAGATTGCTCTTAATTTATACTACTTCTCTCTTGTGGGTTTTCAAGAAGAAGCATTTCACCACATGTCACAGATTGATATGGAGTATATATTGAGCATCCCAACCGGGCAGAGATCCTTTCAGTGTTTAATACAACAAAGCTGGGACGAGTAGAGGTTCTAGGGTTTGTTTACTTTTTATTTTCTTTCCATAGGCACAGTTAATTCCTCAAGGAGCTATTTGTACTGACAGATTAACTAGAGATCTTGAATTCTCTTTATATTCCAGTTCCTGAGTGGTGGAGACGTAAATCTAGATCTCATGTTATTTTAGCCTTCTAAATGACTCCATGGACAATGAAAAAAGCATAGAAGGCATAAATAAAAAGATGGTGCAATGGCATTCTCTTTAGAAACAATCACACTTGGTGTACTCTGGAACCCAAACGCACAAGGCCAGCAAGACCCCATTGTCGTGTTTCATTGTACACCAGGCTGCCAAGACAAATGCCATGATAGAAATGAAGGAGTTTAGCGTGAGTTCACTCCCCAGCATCCGCTAGTACACTTAATAGACATTGGTAGGTGGTATTAAACAGTATCTTGCTTAATGTTTCAGGTTCTCTCCCAGTATCATGTTAAGACTTCACCACGTAAGCTGAGATGAAAAGAGCAAAAAGCTCCAGTGCTAAACAGATCAGTGATGAAAAGAAACAGAAGGTGACCAAGTCTATTTTTACATCTGTAACTTTGGAGTTGCATAGTTGCAACAAACCAGGCAATTAATGCACCACTCAATGCTTCCCAAAGCATGGAAGGTGTCTCCTTATAGCATGCAAAGAACCACCCAAGAGAGATGTAAGCACTGAGGCATGCAGGGTATTAATAACACACAGCAGGACAAAAGAAGATATAGATGCAGCTGTTTTAACTTTCTTCAAGGAAGAGTCACCTGTCAAGCATATGAAAATCTTTTGTGTTTGACTCTGCTACATAAAGCATCCTTCTGTAGACCATAGCAGGGAAATAGTACATTTGGCTTAGGACTGAGGAGACAACAGCAGTTGCAGGCATGCTTAAAACATGAAATAGTAATGATCAATATGATTATGCTTCATAACCTTTGAGCAGGTTATATAAAAAGGTAGTATGGGCATGTGCAACTTCAGGAGGGAGAACTAGCAGAAAAAACAAAAACAAAACCCCAAAACAAGAGGAAATTAGTCAGAAAGAGTCTGAAAGGAAAAGATAAGGAATTAAAATCTATAAGATCAGCAGGGAGGTGGCCTTAAAAATACTTTATTAGAATCCATATCTAAGGACGACAACAACAAAAATAAGGAAGAAGAGAAACACTACAATGGTTAAATAACAAGGTATAAGAGTTCAGCAAAGCTGAAAACGTATCCTTCCAAACACGGAAATCATGCCCAAGTAACACTAATAGAACAGAGCATAAACTGTTGCATGCTCGATGTAAAACAAAGATTAGGCAGGATGAAGGGGAAATGTAAGGAAAAAAACAGCTAGAAGTATAAAGACTGATATCGTAATAAAATATTCTTTAAACATATCAGACAAAGAAAGCATACAGGGCAATGACTGGTACCTAAGAGCATTAGATTATGTGGATTGATAGATTAGATAGGCAAGAAGCAGACTCAGTAGGTTAGCTAGACTACTGATCTATGAAAGCAATAAAGGTAATCCAAGAAGTTACAGAAATTATCCAGTGGAATTTGCATTTTTTCCTTTAATTTTCAGAATGGAGGATGATGGGAGAAGGAAAACTACCTCAAGGAGGTGAAGAAGAAAGCACTGTCCTGGAGATTGTTACTGAAAAAAAACAAAACTAAACTAAAACAAAGAGAGAAAAAAAAAATAATAAAAAAATATCCAGATCAACCAACCTACCAGAAACCCCAAACAACGCAGGAGTATTAGAATGTCATAATAAACAGTGATAAACACTTAGGAGTTTTATAGTATTCATTATTCACTCTTTTCATGAGTGAAATAGTTGAAACACTCATGTAATACATAAAGGAAGGATTTATAGAAGACTCATAACTTAAAGAATGGCAGTGAAAGTCAGTGGGGGACAGACTCTGAAAACATGAACAGGTAAACTCAGAAACATGCTACTTATGTTTTACTTGACAGTTACAGTATGTCTCAGTGGCTGCAGCATGAGCTGGAAATGGAAATACCATGGTATTTTCAACCTGGTCACCTCACTATCTTAAGAATGGAAACTATGGAATTTTAAAGAGTAATACGCTTCTTTTCCTCTTCCCTGATACTTAGAAATAATAGACATGCTGGGGACATATCTTCAGATTCTCCCCTGAAATCATGAAAGCTGGAAGCTTGCACGGCTTTTACAAACCAAAGCTGAAATTATGCATGTGTTCACTTATAGTTCCCTAAGTGGTGACCACTAAGAAAAGCCTTGAATACCACAAGCCAATATTACAGTGTCATCAAATAAGAGAATCAACATTTAAGATAATTAGACAAATTTTAAAAAGCCTCTATGTGAGTTATACATGTGATTTATGCATCAGTAAAAGTTAGGCTCCAAAGTCACACAGTTGCTTCTGAAAACATACTCACTGACTTCATAACTGAAGTACCATATGTTATTAGTCATTTCTCATGAGAAGAAAAGCCCGAGAGACCAACCTGACAAAACTCACTTAGTGTACTGTTTGGGAATACAGAGACCAGTTCCTATCAGTAGTACAACATTATACAGCACCACTTCTTCAGTGGATTGTGATGGCTTTTTCAAGAGAGGCAAGGCGAGCTCAGCTTATAGTTTTACATACCTTTACTTGTACTTACTTCTGGCTCTAAACAACTCAAACAACATACATCTGCTTCAATGAAAACAAAAGTCATTCCTGCCTGATGTTTCTTTGATAATATTACAAACAGAAATAAAAACATACAGGATGCAGAAACCATCTATGACTTGAAAAGCGATGTATTTACTAAGCAGAATTCTGAATGTTCTGCAAGACAAACGTATAGCTACCTCTCATGAGATCAGTATTTGAGAACTATGGATGTCCTTGCTTTCAGCTTAGCTTCCTTCAGAAAAGGCTCATATCATTATTATATTGTCTACAATAGGTTACCTAAACATACTTCCTTTCTTAGGTCACCAAAAACAACCTAAAAATATTCAGCTCTAGCTAACACATAGACTAGCAAAAATACGGATGAAATGACAATTAATGTACTGCCTGCCACTGAAAACAAGGAAACTGGTAGAATCAGGGCCCTCCTTCTCCCCTTTGAAATTGTTTCAAAGCTCCAGAGCAGTTCTTAGGGAATCATAATCACACATTTACAGAGGCAAAGAGGGAAGACCATAAGGGCCCATAACCATTCTCTTCCTGCCACAGAACCTCAAAGAGGAACACAGGAAACCTAAAACATAAAGATGAGGCCAAACCACCTTAGGATCCATCTGGTCTCTACATTAGCCATGGGCAAATCAAACCTGTTGATTCACGAGAAGGGAATGGACGATCCCTCTAGCTGTGCAAGAAAATTAAAACCTAGAGTTTCACACCCACTCCCAATGCTCTGTGGAGTTTAGGAACCTCTTGAGGTTCCCTCTCTGCCTTTTCCCATTTCGCTGGAAGGCTAACTATCTACAAAAAGCAGAATTTAGAAAAAGAAAACAGCCAGCCTCAAATTTCCCATCCTGTGAAAGTTAAAAACTCTGGAATTGGACCAAGTCAGCCACATCACTTGAGGACATATGGACAAACAGTTCAGATCTAGTCCATCACCAAAAGTACTTATAAAATGCATTGTATTCAATACATAAGAACTCTCTGTCTCATTGTTAAAACATTACTTATAAAAGTCCTCCCAATCACAACAACTTGCCACTGATTATTTCTTGGATTTTTCAAAAGTTATCCATGCCTCACTTTTCTTTGCAACTTTGATTCCCTATCAGAGTCTGAGGTCTCTAAGAATTCCGTGTGCTTTAAAATCACAAAATTTGCTCCATCAGTGTTTCCAATAATTGTCCAACCTGCCTCCCAGTCCCATGAAAACTCTTTGCTAAGATGTTGCTTTTCCCTTGTCTGGAACAAATTCCTACACAGATGGACCATCCAATGTCTAAGAATAACTCTTTTAACTATCAATAGAGACAAAGAGATTCAGTTGCACTTTTCCCATGGGATTCCTTTAAGTTTGGACACATCTGTTAAGATGCATACATCAGAGCCTGAATGAAGTTTTTGTCTGATTGTATCTCTTAGCACTTGTGGAAGTTTCTGCCAAAATTATCTTATCTCTTGGCACTTGCAAAACATATATACTGATACATGCTTTCTAAAGGCCTCCTGAAATAAGTGGCCTAAACAGACCAAATCAGTTTAAATAGAGAGCAAAGTCCTGATGACTTCCTTTCCTCCTAGCAAAATCTTTAGAAGCTTTACCTGAGGGAGTTCAGCCTTCAAATCTACTACCAACTTTATGCGTCCTCTGTGCCTAAACAAAAAAGTGTGTGGAAAGTTGCAAACAGCACCAATCTCATACACTTTACTTGGCTTCTCTGTAACCTTTCCTGAACCTGTGCCTCCATACTCGGCTTTGTAGTTTTTTGCACAAACACCTTTCTTCTGAGTAAGCAGCTACATCTGTTTGTGACAGCTGAGTAGCTAGAGGTGTTTGGAGCTCTATCAACTCACTCTATGATTTAATTCCAAATTAATTCAAAGTGGTGCTTTCTATTTGCCAAGCCCTACATGAAAACAGTTACCTCAGGAAGCACCTCTTTCTCTAACCTCTTTCTCCAATTGCATGGCATGAGCTCACGTTTTCTAAGACTGAAAAAAATGATAACTGGACACAATGTGTCCTAAGTTCTGGATTTTGCTTTAAAGATAAACTTGCACTGGAAATACATCATAATGTTCAAATCCAAAGTCCTAGAACAGTCAGAAGCAATTCAGTTTCATTGTGAATAAGCAGCACCAGAAGCAGCAGGTAGAATATACTACATTAAGCCCTAAATTAAGTTGTGTGTCACATACGACTTCACTCAGATTTTTTTTTCCCCCACTAGGTACTCATTTCAGTAATACTAGCATTCAGACTATTGCTTAGGCTTTCTTCACCTCTGCCTTTTATGGGCGAGAAGCAGATGGCTATCATGGAGCTTTTATTTCCTATGCTTGGAAAAAGTATTTTGATGTGAATCATTCCAAAAGCACCCTGATTTTTTAAAGTAAATTGGCTTATGAATATTTCTCATAATAAATATGTGGTGGTGTTTTCTGCCAAGCACTAGTGATTGTGCATGCAAAATGGTCAGTGAAGATTTCAAACTGATTTGAATAGGTGGCCCATAAAATCCAAGTCTTTTTTCCAGATACATGAATGAGGGCTTATGGAGCCATCTGTACATCGGTACATTTTTCCAAGAATGGAAATACCCTACATGCTGACTCTTTCAGGGTGTTTCTAATATTTTGCATGAGACAATTCCTCTCAAAATTCCTGTCTAATCCTAGTTTCTATATAGAGTATTTATCATCCTACCCCACCAGAATGAAAAATGCCTTCTTGAGAATGAAATATAATCTGCCCAGTCACAAGGGTAGAGGCTGCATGGTGGTCTGGACAAGGGAGGAGAAGCAATCCTGTAGTGTCTAGAAGGTAGGGAGAAGGACTGGAGGTGATACTGGCCCAAAGAAGGAAGACATCATCACAGGTCCAAATGCTGAGGGCAAAAAAGAGATGTGGCAATGTAGTTCTGAGAGGAGGGGAAGAGAAGGGCAAAGGGAGGGGTTCTAGTGTGAGGGGAAAGGCAGGGGAGGACAGAGGAAGGAGAAAGAATTTATAATGACAGGGAAGCATATTTTTAAATGTTGGGAGCTACAAATACTAACCTCTTGGGTCAATTAGTGTGTTCTAGCAGAAGGAATTGAGGCAACATTAAAAAAAACACACAAATACATAACGTGGTAGATAGCTGTAGTAAATATGCAGACATAAATTTATCATGCCTTATTTTGTCTTCATGTGAGAAACTGGCATTGCTATTTTGCAAGAGCGTGCCAAACACTAATTATATGCATACTGCCCCAAACAAATACAGCCTGATGAAGGTTATAACCCAGCATAAATAACGGAAGTTTTTCCATTGGTTTCAAAGCACAAGGAATCAACTAACAGAGATCAACACCACAAGAGGCTTTATCATTTCTTGAATTTTTGCAGGACTCTAACTGTATTTTGGGAACTAAATTTCAACAGCTACTGAAATAGGAGAGTATTAATGTTGAAAATATTATTAAAATTCTTTTCTGAAAAAATGATTTCCGTGTGAAAGGAGCATCCATTCTGGGTTTGAAGTTTTTCATTCATATTTGTACTGTGAATTTAGTAGGAGTTAAGGTGATTTGGGGACATTAAAACCTTTGGGGTGTAAAAGACAGTTTGTCCATAGAACAGGTAGAGCATGAAGAGCTGTAGGCTCCACCTCCTCATGGCGCCCTCTGCCAATATTCCTCACCCCTGAACTTGGCCACCTCAGAAAGCAAAAGCAGGAGGTCATTCTCTGAGTTCCCTACAATCCCTGTTGGCCTCTGTCCTAAGGTTGCTTTCATGGGTTTCTATTTGTACTGTCAAAAAACATCAGTGTGAGGTTTCAAATCCCATTTACTAATGAATTCTTTCATCTTTCTGAATGGGATAAAGTGATTCTTTGTTTGAAAATAAGGATTATTTTTTTCTTGTTGTTCTGCTCATTTTTGCATCTTTTCACAAGCTTTTTGTTTTCAGAAAACATTACAAGACAAAACTGTACCCCAGTTTTAACAAAGAGTCTGACATCTCCAATTTGAAGAGAATTCTTACATATACTAAATAGCATGCTGCCTGCTGCTCAATTGTTTCACGTCTCTTTCTTCTCCCCAAATCACCAGGTGAGATTTAGGAAAGTCTCCCCAATGTTTTTATCAGCTCTATTAAAACCAAGATTTCTAGAAGAAGCTCATAATGAATACAGTCAGAAGCCAGCAGGAATGAATTGCAGCTAAAGTGATTTTGATAGTGATGAGCCCTATAACCCAGCTGCTTCCAAGTTTGGCCCTGAGGCAGGATTTTTAAATTAAGAAAAGAAAAGAATATACATACTTTTTAATCTGATTTTTTTTTATTGTCATGCCCTGATTTTTTTTATAGGCCTTTGCAAAGTCTGGTTGGCTTCTGAGCTCTTGAAACCTGGCATCATCATCTTTCTTCCTCCTTTTTTCCCCCTTGTAAGTTTACAAGATCCTAAAAGCACCACAAAAGAGGAAAGCTATATTTTATACAACTAGTGAATGATGAGGTTGACATCACCCTCTGTGTTCCTGCCCAAGAGACTTTCAGGCAGGGACCACTATGAAATGATGTTGTTTTGAAGACTTCACAGGGTAAGTGCTGACTTTCTAAAGCATAGTTTTAATCATTTCTCTCTCTCTCTTTTTTTTTTTGGGGGGGGGGGCAAAATTTTCAATTTTGCATGTCCTTTAAAAGTTAATATCCTTTAAAAGTTAACCCATGCTGAGTAATCTGAAAGTGAATGCTCTGAAAATAAGGGTCTTAGGCTGCTACAAGCACAAAAGTTTACAAAGATCTTCCAGACCCCTCACATGCTGAATACAAACCCCTCTACAGAAGCACTCCTCCCTGTCTTGATGGAAATCCTTTACAAGCCAGAGTGTTAGAGCCAGACACTTGTTTTCTCCCACTGGAAAACAGTACAGGCAGAAACTCCCAGCCAGTAGATATGCTTGGGTAATGAGAAGCATATGACTACCTGAAGAGAAGTAACTACAGTTCTAGTTAGAAGGAGACACGCTCAGAGGGTTTTCCCTTTTTACTTCATAAGAAGTAGGAGCAGCCAACATGCTCTCATCTTCCTCTGGCTGGCTGCATTATCGTGACCCTAACACAAAACACTGTTTTAGGGATAATTCCCAAAAAAGGGAAAAGGTAAACCCTGAGGAAGTCATGCTTGTGCCATTATGGAAAGAACATCCAACCGGCTGGAAAACATGGTCTGCAGTAAGGAACATCTTTTCAGGAACCCTGGTGCAACCCAGGAGTGTGTCGGTGTACTCACAATCAGATGACCCTGTGTGTGCGTGCAGGTTTGTTGGTGAATGTGGTGAGTGGATGAGGGCCGGGCTCAGAGACGGAACAGCTTCAAGGTTCAGGCAGGGAAGGCCCGGCTTGGCGCTGCATGCACCCGTCTGAGTAATCTCATTCTCCTCAGACGCCTTCTGGTTTTCAGCTGTCTTGGGTTTCTTCCTGAAAATAAACAAAGAGACCTTTGAAGGGACTGACTGCATATTTGGGAAAAGGCATTTTTAGAATCTGTTAAAGATAACTTTCTTTTTCCCCCCTCACCCTCCCTCTCTCCTCCCTTTTCCCTTACAGGGAGGGAGGCAGAGAAGACTCTCCTCCATGCTTCTTGTTTGGAAACAAGCTGCTCCTTGTTTTGACTCTGATGCAATGGCCCTGAGACTGTATTACAGCAAACAGGCCAAGAACGAAACTCCTCATTCTGCCCCTACTGATGACATATAAAATGAAACTAGTCCCAGTGGTTTAGACAGTCGAAGCTTCATTTGACAAATATTAACTAAGGCTGCAGCATTCTGAACAGAAAGTTATACAGGAATGCAATAGATTTGTCTGAAAAGCAAAAAATATGCAAGTTTCCAGTTCAACACAAATCAGGGCAAAGACTCGTTTTGTAGAGAAAAGCAGTGAGGTATTTTTGATATGCAGAGGTCATCTAAGTAAAGTGTTAGGATTTGGAGCCTGAAAGAACAGGCTACAAGCACGATGCGTGCGAATCCTCAGTGCCTCCATCTATTCAGAACCTCACGGTATTTTGTAAACACAAGGGATTAAAGAGTGTTAAGCAGGTAGTGATTACTCATTACACAAATGGGGAAACCGAGGCACAACAAAGAGACATGATGGACTTTGACTCATACAGCAAGTCCTCTGTACAGGCAGGCAAGAACCTGGATCTCCTCTTTGCTTCTTTTCTATTTTAGACTTGAGAGCCACACTTCTGCTGCTCCCTCGAGGCAGGTGGCTGCCAGAGGGACCTTGGGACACAGCCTCTAGCAGGGGACGCTGCTGCCCTGGCCTAGGATGTGGCCAACAGCACCCAGATAAACATTTAGCACAGGGTGCTGCTGGGGCCATGGTAGTGCAGCCTGGCATCCACCACTTTTTGTCTGGGTCCATGCTGGTGACAGAGCTCCTCTCGATGGAGACAGGTCCTCTGTATGAAGGGACAAGCCATCAGCCATTGCCAGCATGGGAAGGGCTCCCCACAGGGTATGCGTCCACCTGGGACAGCTTGCAGCCGACACGGTGAAAAACGTGATTTTTTGAGACCTGGCAGGGCCTCTGGCTCAATTTTGAGACGACCCGGCCTTACAGGGACAACGGGGGGCAGCGAGACTCCCGCCGGGCCGAGCAGAGGCCAGGGCCGCTTACATAAAGGCGTTATATAAGGGCGGCACACCCGGCCGGGGGCAGGGCCCGGGCCCGCCGCCATTTCCTGGCGGTCGCCGTCGGGGGGCAGCAGCCGCCCAGGCCGGGCCGGGCCGGGCCGGGCCGGGCCGCCGTGGCGTCGGAGGTGTCTCCTCGGCCGCGACTGAGAGCTCGGCGGGTATGGGAGGGAGAAGAAGAAAACAAAAGTTAAACGGGCCAAACAGATACAAAACAAACCACGACGCCGCACCCCCCCCC